>NC_091283.1:672629292-672943956 GCF_032444005.1 Ranitomeya imitator
AAAAGGATCGCTAGTTCATTTACCATCAGTACTGTACAACCTAAATTTCTGTTATCTGTGTCCTTGATCTGCTCATTGTCGTCATTTTCTGTCATGGCGTTTGTGGATTCAGGCGCCGCCTTGAATTTGATGGACTTTGACATTGCTAGGCGTTGTGGTTTTCCCTTGCAGCCTTTGCATAATCCTATTCATTTAAGGGGCATTGATGCTACACCCTTGGCTAAAAATAAGCCCCAGTTTTGGATACAGGTGACCATGTGCATGGCGCCAGCCCACCAGGAAGATTGTCGATTTCTGGTGTTGCATAATTTGCATGATGCTGTCGTGCTGGGTTTCCCGTGGTTTCAGGTACATAATCCTGTTTTGGATTGGAAGTCCATGTCTGTGACTAGTTGGGGTTGTCAGGGGGTTCATAATGATGTTCATCTGATGTCAATCGCCCCTTCTCCCTCTTCTGAAATTCCGGAGTTTTTGTCTGATTTTCAGGATGTATTCGATGAGCCTAAGTCCAGTTTCCTTCCACCGCATAGGGACTGCGATTGTGCTATTGATTTGATTCCAGGCTGTAAGTTTCCTAAGGGTCGACTTTTCAACCTTTCTGTACCTGAACATACCGCCATGCGGAGTTATATTAAGGAGTCTTTGGAGAAGGGGCATATTCGTCCATCTTCTTCACCGTTGGGAGCGGGGTTCTTTTATGTTGCTAAAAAAGATGGTTCTTTGAGACCCTGTATTGATTATCGCCTCTTAAATAAGATCACGGTCAAGTTTCAATACCCCTTGCCTTTGCTTTCTGATTTGTTTGCTAGGATTAAGGGAGCTAGTTGGTTTACTAAGATTGACCTTCGGGGGGCATATAATCTTGTTCGTATAAAGCAGGGTGATGAATGGAAAACTGCATTTAACACGCCCGAAGGCCATTTTGAATACCTTGTGATGCCATCCGGACTCTCTAATGCTCCATCTGTTTTTCAGTCCTTCATGCATGATATCTTCCGGAGTTATCTTGATAAATTCTTGATCATATATTTGGACAATATTTTGATTTTTTCAGATGATTGGGAGTCTCATGTGCAGCAGGTCAGGATGGTATTTCAGATCCTTCGTGACAATGCCTTGTTTGTGAAAGGGTCTAAGTGTCTTTTTGGGGCGCAGAAGGTTTCCTTTTTGGGCTTTATTTTTTCTCCCTCGTCTATAGAGATGGATCCGGTTAAGGTTCACGCCATTCATGATTGGATTCAGCTCACATCCGTGAAGAGCCTTCAGAAATTTTTGGGTTTCGCTAATTTTTATCGCCGTTTCATTGCTAATTTTTCCAGCGTGGTTAAACCCTTGACTGATTTGACTAAGAAGGGCACTGATGTGGCGAATTGGCCCTCTGCGGCTGTCTCTGCCTTTCAAGAACTTAAACATCGTTTTTCTTCTGCTCCAGTGTTGCGCCAGCCGGATGTTTCTCTTCCGTTTCAGGTTGAGATTGACGCTTCTGAGATTGGGGCAGGGGCCGTTTTGTCTCAGAGGGATCCTGTTGGTTCCTTGGTGAAACCGTGTGCCTTCTTTTCCCGTAAATTTTCGCCTGCGGAACGCAATTATGACGTCGGCAATCGGGAGTTGTTGGCTATGAAGTGGGCATTTGAGGAGTGGCGACATTGGCTTGAGGGAGCTAAGCACCGTATTGTGGTCTTGACCGACCATAAGAATTTGATTTACCTCGAGTCTGCCAAACGGTTGAATCGTAGACAGGCTTGATGGTCCTTGTTTTTTTTCTCGTTTTGATTTTGTGGTCTCGTACCTTCCTGGTACTAAGAATGTTAAGGCTGATGCCCTCTCTAGGAGTTTTTTGCCTGATTCTTCTGAGGTCTTGGAACCAGTCGGTATTTTGAAGGAAGGGGTGGTCCTTTCTGCCATTTCTCCTGATTTACGACGGGTTCTTCAGAAATTTCAGGCTGACAAACCTGACCGTTGTCCTGTGGGGAAACTGTTTGTTCCTGACAGATGGACTAGTAGAGTGATTTCTGAGGTTCATTGTTCTGTGTTGGCTGGTCATCCTGGTATTTTTGGTACCAGAGACTTGGTTGGTAGGTCCTTTTGGTGGCCTTTTTTGTCGCGTGATGTGCGGTCTTTTGTGCAGTCCTGTGGGACTTGTGTGCGGGTCAAGCCTTGTTGATCCCGTGCTAGTGGGTTGCTTTTGCCTTTGCCGGTCCCTGAGAGGCCCTGGACACATATTTCTATGGATTTTATTTCCGATCTTCCTGTTTCCCAAAGGATGTCGGTTATCTGGGTTGTTTGTGACCGATTCTCTAAGATGGTTCATTTGGTGCCTTTGCCTAAATTGCCTTCTTCTTCTGATTTGGTTCCGTTGTTTTTTCAGCATGTGGTCCGTTTGCATGGTATTCCGGAGAATATTGTGTCCGACAGAGGTTCCCAGTTTGTTTCTAGGTTTTGGCGGGCCTTTTGTGCCAAGCTGGGCATTGATTTGTCTTTTTCTTCTGCATTTCATCCTCAGACAAATGGCCAGACTGAGCGAACTAATCAGACCTTGGAGACCTATTTGAGATGCTTTGTGTCTGCTGATCAGGATGATTGGGTAGCTTTTTTGCCATTGGCCGAGTTTGCCCTTAATAATCGGGCTAGTTCGGCTACTTTGGTTTCGCCTTTTTTTTGTAATTTTGGTTTTCATCCTCGTTTTTCTTCTGGGCAGGTTGAGCCTTCTGACCTTCCTGGTGTGGATTCTGTGGTCGACAGGTTGCAGCAGATTTGGGCTCATGTGGTGGACAATTTGGTACTGTCTCAGAAGGAGGCTCAACGTTTTGCTAACGGTCGTCGGTGTGTTGGTTCCCGGCTTCGGGTTGGGCATCTGGTTTGGTTATCTTCCCATCATGTTCCTATGAAGGTTTCTTCGCCTAAGTTTAAGCCTCGGTTTATTGGTCCTTATAGGATTTCTGAGATTATTAATCCGGTGTCCTTTCGCCTGGCGCTTCCGGCCTCTTTTGCTATTCATAATGTCTTCCATAGATCTTTGTTGCGGAAATATGTGGAGCCCGTTGTTCTCTCTGTTGATCCTCTGGCCCCTGTGTTGGTCGATGGGGAGTTGAAATATGTTGTTTAGAAGTTTTTCGATTCTCGTTTTTCGAGGCGGAAGCTTCAGTACCTTGTCAAATGGAAGGGTTATGGCCAGGAGGATAATTCTTGGGTTTCTGCCTCTGATGTCCATGCCGCTGATTTGGTTCGTACCTTTCATCGGGCTCATCCTGATCGGCCTGGGGGCTCTGGTGAGGGTTTGGTGACCCCTCCTCAAGGGGGGGGGGGTACTGTTGTGAATTCTGCTTTTGGGCTCCCTCCGGTGGTTGTAGATGGTAATGCAGTTGGGCCTGGACTGCAGGATTGGACAGGTGTATCTGCTAATTGCAAAGCTGACTGGGGTATTTAGCTTTGCAGGACTCATTAGTCCCTGCCAGTTGTCAATGTTCTATTGCCAGTAATGGTTCTCTGCCTGGCCTCTCCTGCCTGCTGCCATTTCAGCTAAAGATAAGTGTCTTATTCTTTTTCTTAGGCTCACAGGCTGTGTGTCTATTTTTTCGTGCTGTTCTTAGTTTCTATTTTGTTCCAGCTTCGACTGTCCTGTTGTTTTCTCAGTCTGGTTGGATTCGCTGGAGTTGCAGATATACTCTCCACACCTTTAGTTAGGTGGTGGAGTTTTTGTATTTTTCTGCTGTGGATATTTTGTAGATTTTGTGCTGACCGCTCAGTATCCTGTACTTTACTTCCCTATCTAGGTAGAAGTGGCCTCCTTTGCTAAATCTGTTTTCCGCCTGCGTGTGTCTTTTCCTCTCCTACTCACTGTCATTATTTGTGGGAGGCTGCCTATACTTTGGGGGTCTACTCTGAGGCAAGTCAGTTTTCCTATTTTCCATCTTTAGGGATAATTAGTCCTCCGGCTGTGTCGAGGTGTCTAGGTCTGGATAGGTACACCCCACGGCTACATCTAGTGTCTGTGATAAGTTCAGGGTTAGCGGTCTGTATAGTTACCACTACTCCAGTGAAGGTTTTTTCATGTTGTTCCAAGGCCGCCTGATCATAACAATGCACATCTGCGCATGACAACCCGGATGTTGTCAAGACAACATTGGGTTACCATGGGATCGATCGGGACCCCACGTCATGCTGCGGGGTCTCTGATCCAAAGGCAGAGGGGCTGTCATGTTTGATCACAGTGTTCCGGGGGTTAAAGCTCCAGGAGCAGTCAGTGAGCTCCTGGCACTTAGTGCTGGGTGTCAGCTGTGAAAATCAGCTGACACCCGGCCGCGATCAGCCACGACTGATTCCATTGGAGGTACTATTCCGTCCATGGGAATTAAGTCCCAAGTTACATGGACAGAATAGTATGTCTAATGCCACAAAGGAGTTAAACAATGTAAAAAAAAAATTAAAAATGGGATAAAAAACTGCAGCTCAAAACAAATTCAGGAAATTCTGTGCTCCGAAAGCCAAATCCTGCCTCCTGCCAACCCCTCTGAGCCCCACAATGTACCTAAACCACTTATAGCGTCCACATGTTTGGCATTTCTGAAGCGATGAGATCCCTCCTAACTTATGGGTGCATGTATCCAGAAGCATGAGCTGGGCCAGGGCCGGCGTCAGCACCCGGTGCACCCGGGCAAATGCCGGGACCCTGGCGAGACTGGGGGGCCCATAACGGTAAGACACTTATTATGCCGGCATTGCCGACACTGATACGCAGCGCATCATGCGCTCCTGGGGGACTACATTCCCGAGTCCAACCCTCCCTCCCTGTGCTAGTGTGCTGTGTCTGATTGCAGCCAGGACTTGGAGACGGAGCTGGAGCGGATATATGATTCCCAGCATCAGGAGGTGGGACTCACTGACTGGGACTCACTGCAGCAGGAATACTCACCAATCACCGTCCATGGGGATAGAAGAGTCACTTCCGGGCCGGTGGTCGTCACTTCCGGGTGAGAGTGAGGAGCTCATCACTAACAAGAGCAGCGCTTCCGCTGACACACAGATCACGTCGCGACATGGTCTGGGACCCGGTTGCACCGTCTAGTTCCAGCGCAGCGAGCAGCAGAAGACGAGCAGCATTCATCAGTGCATGTGCTCAGATCCTGTGTCCACAACTGTCGGGGGCGACGGCGTGGTGGTGGGTGATCTGGGCTGCCTGCGCTATATACTACGTGGGCTGCCTGTGCTATATACTACATGGGCTGCCTGTGCTATATACTACGTGGGCTGCCTGTGCTATATACTACGTGGGCTGCCTGTGCTATATACTACGTGGGCTGCCTGTGCTATATACTATGTGGGCTGCCTGTGCTATATACTACGTGGGCTGCCTGTGCTATATACTACGTGGGCTGCCTGTGCTATATACTACGTGGGCTGCCTGTGCTATATACTATGTGGGCTGCTTGTGCTATATACTACGTGGGCTGCCTGTGCTATATGCTACGTGGCCAGTGCTATATGCTACGTGAGCTGTGTTATATGCTACGTGGGCTGTTATATGCTACGTGGGCTGTGTTACAGTATATGCTACGTGGGCTGTGTTATATGCTACGTGGGCTGTGGTATATTTCTCTGCTGTATCTGAGCATCATGAAGCATGGTATGTGTTAAAAAGGGGGGCCCACTGAGACTCTTTCGCCCGGGGCCCTCAAAAACCTGGGGCCGGCCCTGAGCTGGGCATAATTCTCATGAAAGAACCAAACGAGTCCGCACCACTTAAACAACTGCAGTGCTGCCATCCTTATCACTATGTGAGCCGCAGCTGGCAGCCGACCTGAAGCCTTCGGGTGCTCATCCACCCCACAACAGACCTCCAGTATCAAATATAGACAAATGAATGCCACTCACTAGGCTAGTTTTTAAGACTTTATTGCAGCATCTTCTGAGGGAGAATGGGAACAGGGGTGCATAAATGACGACGATCGTTTCGCGCAAGTGCGCTTCAACGGGTCACACAAGCAAA
Organism: Ranitomeya imitator; assembly: GCF_032444005.1. Classification (NCBI taxonomy): domain Eukaryota; kingdom Metazoa; phylum Chordata; class Amphibia; order Anura; family Dendrobatidae; genus Ranitomeya; species Ranitomeya imitator. The sequence goes on from NC_091283.1 coordinate 672,635,279, forward strand.
GGGAAATGACGGGGAATTAAAAACCTCTGTGAAGGTAAGCTCCTCCCCCCTGATTACACAAGACAAAACAATGAGGTTCTCAAATAACCACACGTTAAAAAGCGTATTATACACATTGGTAAAATTAAAAATAATAAGCCCAAGGGGAAACTCTTTGTCTAAAAACTGATCTTAGAGAAAGACGGACTTGTCCACTCTTTCATTTAAACCAGTAGAGTCCAGCGCCCATGTGCAGACTATCCTCCGGGGTTTCTCTTCTGAGTAGCAACTTATGCAGTCTGGATTACCCCTGTGAGTGTCCTTAATATGGTTTATCAAGCGTGGTACACCTTTACCCGTAGTGACAGAATTATAATGCTCTCTGAATCTAACATATAACGGTTTATTGTCTTCCCTATATAGAAGAATTTACAGGGGCAAAATATTACATATACCACATGGGTAGTCTTTCAGGAGATAAAAATCGAAAACACGATGTGAAACCGCACCAATGTGCAGGCTGCGGCCTGTTACGTGTTGTGAACAAAATGGACAATGTCCACATCTGTGGTTGCCTTTAGGGATATTAGAGCCTAACCAGTCATTCTGTTCCCTACCCATCCAATTCTGAACAAGAACTGTTGTGGATTCCGCTCTTGGGTCCCTCCGGTGGTTGTAAGTGACACTTTTGTGAGTTCTGCTCTTGGGCTCCCTCCGGTGGTTTTAAGTGGAATGGCTGCTCCTTGGATTTAGCAGTCTGCAGCTGCTTCCACTGATTGTCTTTCTGCTCGGCTTTTATGCCTGGCTCTTCCCTTCAGCCAGTGCCACTTGCCAATGGTTCCTGGTTGGATTCACATCTCTGCTTGGATTTCCCTGATATCCTGACCAGTTCAGCAAAGATAAGTCCTTGCTTTGCTCTTTTCTGTCCACATGTAGTGGACTTAATTGTTCTGTACATTCTATGTTTTGTCCAGCTTGTCTGTATGGATTTAATCAGTTTAGCTGGAAGCTCTGGGAAGCAGATTTACCCTCCACACCTTTAGTCAGGTGTGGAGATTTTTGTAAACTCTGTGTGGATTTTTCTAGTTTTTAATACTGACCGCACAGTATTCTGTCCTGTCCTATCTATCTAGCTAGACTGGCCTCCCTTGCTACATCCTGGTTTCATTCTATGTATGTCTTTTTCCTCTCCACTCACAGTCATTACTTGTGGGTGGCTATCTTTCCTTTGGGGATTTTCTCTGAGGCAAAATAGCTTTCCTGTTTCTATCTTTAGGGGTAGTTAGTTCTCAGGCTGTGACGAGGTGTCTAGGGAGTGACAGGAACATCCCACGGCTACTTCTAGTGTTGTGTTGAGCTTAGGAACTGCGGTCAGTACAGGTACCACCTCATTCAGAGCTCGTCCCATGTTGCTCTTAAACCACCAGTTCATAACAGTACAAGTGGCCAAAAATGAATTAAATGCATCTCAAAAGAAGGAAAAAAAAATTCTGAGCCATTTTTTTTTCCGCGCTCTGTTTTGTCTTTTTTTTCCTATTGATCTCAGGATTTTGGCTCTGGCATGGATGTTCAGGGTTTGTTTTCTCGTGTGGATCAACTTGCTGCAAGAGTACAGAGTATCCAAGATTATGTTGTCCAGACTCTGGCTCTAGAGCCTAAAATTCCTACTCCTGATTTGTTTTTTTGGGACAGATCCAAGTTTTTGAACTTTAAAAATAACTGCAAATTGTTTTTTGCTTTGAAACCCTGTTCTTCTGGTGATCCCATTCAGCAAGTGAAAATCATCATATCCTTGCTGCGTGGTGACCCTCAGGACTGGGCATTCTCCCTTGAATCAGGGAATCCGGCATTGCTGAATGTAGACGCATTTTTTCAAGCGCTCGGATTATTGTATGACGTACCTAATTCTGTGGATCATGCAGAAAAAACCCTGTTGGCCCTGTGTCAAGGTCAGGAAGCGGCAGAATTATACTGCCAGAAATTTAGAAAATGGTCTGTGCTCACTAAATGGAATGAGGATGCTCTGGCTGCAATTTTCAGAAAAGGTCTTTCTGAAGCCCTTAAAGATGTTATGGTGGGCTTCCCTACGCCTGCTGGTTTGAGCGAATCTATGTCTCTAGCCATTCAGATTGATCGGCGTCTGCGCGAGCGCAAAGCTGTGCACCATATGGCAGTGTCCACTGAGCAGAGTCCTGAGCCTATGCAATGTGATAGGATTTTGACTAGAACAGAACGGCAGGAATTCAGACGTCAGAATAGGCTGTGTTTTTACTGTGGTGATTCTGCTCATGTTATTTCTGATTGCCCTAAGCGTACTAAGAGGGTCGCTAGGTCTGTTACCATCAGTACTGTACAGCCTAAATTTCTCTTATTTGTGACCCTGATTTGCTCATTATCGTCCTTTTCTGTTATGGCATTTGTGGATTCAGGCGCTGCCCTGAACTTAATGGACTTAGAATTCGCCAGGCGCTGTGGTTTTTCCTTGCAGCCTTTGCAGAGCCCTATTCCTTTGAGGGGCATTGATGCTACACCATTGGCCAAGGATAAACCTCAGTACTGGACGCAGATGACCATGTACATGGCTCCAGCACATCAGGAAGATTGCCGTTTTCAGGTGTTGCATAACCTGCATGATGTTGTTGTACTGGGTTTTCCATGGTTACAGGAACATAATCCGGTGCTGGATTGGAAAACTATGTCTGTGACTAGTTGGGGTTGTCAAGGGGTACATAGTGACGTTCCTTTGATGTCAATTTCCTCTTCCCCCTCTTCTGAGGTCCCTGAGTTTTTGTCGGATTTCCAGGATGTATTTGATGAGCCCAAGTCCAGTTCTCTTCCACCGCACAGGGACTGTGATTGTGCTATTGACTTGATTCGTGGCTGCAAGTTCCCTAAGGGCCGACTTTTCAATCTGTCTGTGCCAGAGCATGCCGCCATGCGGAGTTATGTTAAGGAGTCTTTGGAGAAGGGGCATATTCGGCCGTCTTCATCACCATTGGGAGCGGGTTTCTTTTTTGTGGCTAAGAAGGATGGCTCCTTGAGACCCTGTATAGATTATCGTCTTCTTAATAAGATCACGGTCAAATTCCAATACCCCTTGCCTTTGCTTTCTGATTTGTTTGCTCGGATTAAGGGGGCTAGATGGTTTACTAAGATTGACCTTCGAGGGGCATATAATCTTGTTCGTATTAAACAGGGTGACGAATGGAAAACTGCATTTAATACGCCCAAAGGCCATTTTGAATACCTTGTGATGCCATTCGGGCTCTCTAATGCTCCATCTGGGTTCCAATCCTTCATGCATGATATTTTCCGCAATTATCTTGATAAATTCATGGTTGTATATTTGGATGATATTTTGATTTTTTCCGATGATTGGGAGTCTCATGTGAAGCAGGTCAGGATGGTATTCCAGATCCTTTGTGATAATGCTTTGTTTGTAAAGGGGTCTAAGTGCCTATTCGGAGTTCAGAAGGTCTCTTTTTTGGGTTTTATTTTTTCTCCCTCGTCAATGGAAATGGATCCTGTTAAGGTCCAAGCCATTCATGACTGGATTCAACCCACATCTGTGAAGAGCCTTCAGAAATTTTTGGGCTTTGCTAATTTCTATCGCCGTTTCATTGCCAACTTTTCCAGTGTGGTTAAGCCCCTTACTGATTTGACGAAGAAAGGCGCTGATGTGACGAATTGGTCCTCTGCGGCTGTTGAGGCCTTTCGGGAGCTTAAACGCCGATTTACTTCTGCCCCTGTGCTGCGTCAGCCGGATGTTTCTCTTCCTTTTCAGGTTGAGGTTGACGCTTCTGAGATTGGGGCAGGGGCCATTTTGTCTCAGAGGAATTCTGATGGTTCTTTGATGAAACCGTGTGCTTTTTTTTCCAGAACGTTTTCGCCTGCGGAGCGCAATTATGACGTCGGCAATCGTGAGTTGTTGGCTATGAATTGGGCATTTGAGGAGTGGTGACATTGGCTTGAGGGAGCCAAGCACCGCGTTGTGGTCTTGACTGATCATAAGAATCTGATTTACCTCGAGTCGGCTAAGCGGCTGAACCCTAGACAGGCTCGATGGTCCCTGTTTTTCTCCCGTTTTGATTTTGTGGTCTCGTATCTTCCGGGATCTAAGAATGTTAAGGCTGATGCCCTCTCTAGGAGTTTTTTGCCTGATTCTCCTGGAGTCCTTGAGCCGGTTGGCATTCTTAAGGAAGGGGAGATTCTTTCTGCCATCTCCCCTGATTTGCAGCGGGTGCTTCAGGAATTTCAGGCTGATAAGCCTGACCGCTGTCAAGTGGGGAAGCTGTTTGTTCCTGATAGATGGACAAGTAGGGTAATTTCTGAGGTTCATTGTTCAGTGTTGGCTGGTCATCCTGGGATTTTTGGTACCAGAGATTTGGTTGCTAGGTCCTTTTGGTGGCCTTCCTTGTCGCGGGATGTGCGTGCTTTTGTGCAGTCCTGTGGGACTTGTGCCCGGGCCAAGCCTTGCTGTTCCCGCGCTAGTGGGTTGCTTTTGCCTTTGCCGGTCCCTGAGAGGCCCTGGACGCATATTTCCATGGATTTTATTTCGGATCTTCCTGTTTCTCAGAAGATGTCTGTTATCTGGGTGGTTTGTGACCGGTTCTCTAAAATGGTCCATCTGGTACCTTTGCCTAAGTTGCCTTCCTCCTCAGATCTGGTTCCATTGTTTTTTCAGCATGTGGGTCGTTTGCATGGCATTCCAGAGAATATTGTGTCTGACAGAGGTTCTCAGTTTGTCTCTAGGTTTTGGCGGGCCTTTTGTGCTAGAATGGGCATTGATTTGTCTTTTTCTTCGGCGTTTCATCCTCAGACAAATGGCCAAACTGAGCGAACTAATCAGACCTTGGAAACCTATTTGAGATGCTTTGTGTCTGCTGATCAGGATGATTGGGTGGCTTTCTTGCCGTTGGCCAAGTTTGCCGTTAATAATAGGGCTAGTTCGGCTACTTTGGTTTCACCTTTCTTTTGTAATTTTGGTTTTCATCCTCGTTTTTCTTCGGAGCCTTCTGATTGTCCTGGTGTGGATTCTGTGGTGGACAGGCTGCGGCGGATTTGGACTCATGTGGTAGACAATTTGACGTTGTCTCAGGAAAAGGCTCAGCGTTTTGCTAACCGCCGTCGGTGTGTTGGTCCCCGGCTTCGTGTGGGGGGTTTGGTTTGGTTGTCTTCTCGTCATGTTCCTATGAAGGTTTCTTCCCCTAAGTTTAAGCCTCGGTTTATTGGTCCTTATAAGATTTCTGAAATTATTAATCCGGTGTCTTTTCGTTTGGCTCTTCCAGCCTCTTTTGCGATTCATAATGTTTTCCATAGATCTTTGTTGCGGAGATATGTGGTGCCCGTTGTTCCCTCGGTTGATCCTCCTGCCCCGGTGTTGGTTGAGGGAGAGTTGGAATATGAGGTTGAGAAAATTTTGGATTCTCGTTTTTCGAGGCGGAGGTTTCAGTATTTTGTCAAGTGGAAGGGTTATGGCCAGGAGGATAATTCTTGGGTTGTTGCCTCCGATGTCCATGCCGCCGATTTGGTTTGTGCTTTTCACTTGGCTCGTCCTGATCGGCCTGGGGGCTCTGGTGAGGGTTCGGTGACCCCTCCTCAAGGGGGGGGGTACTGTTGTGGATTCCGCTCTTGGGCTCCCTCCGGTGGTGGTAAGTGGCACTTTTGTGAGTTCTGCTCTTGGGCTCCCTCCGGTGGTTTTAAGTGGAATGGCTGCTCCTTGGATTTAGCAGTCTGCAGCTGCTTCCACTGATTGTCTTTCTGCTCGGCTTTTATGCCTGGCTCTTCCCTTCAGCCAGTGCCACTTGCCAATGGTTCCTGGTTGGATTCACATCTCTGCTTGGATTTCCTTGATATCCTTACCAGTTCAGCAAAGATAAGTCCTTGCTTTGCTCTTTTCTGTCCACATGTAGTGGACTTAATTGTTCTGTACATTCTATGTTTTGTCCAGCTTGTCTGTATGGATTTATTCAGTTTAGCTGGAAGCTCTGGGAAGCAGATTTACCCTCCACACCTTTAGTCAGGTGTGGAGATTTTTGTAAACTTTGTGTGGATTTTTCTAGTTTTTAATACTGACCGCACAGTATTCTGTCCTGTCCTATCTATCTAGCTAGACTGGCCTCCCTTGCTACATCCTGGTTTCATTCTATGTATGTATTTTCCCTCTCCACTCACAGTCATTACTTGTGGGGGGCTATCTATCCTTTGGGGATTTTCTCTGAGGCAAGATAGCTTTCCTGTTTCTATCTTTAGGGGTAGTTAGTTCCTAGGCTCTGACGAGGTGTCTAGGGAGTGACAGGAACATCCCACGGCTACTTCTAGTGTTGTGTTGAGCTTAGGAACTGCGGTCAGTACAGGTACCACCTCCTTCAGAGCTCGTCCCATGTTGCTCCTAAACCACCAGTTCATAACAAAGAACATCCTTTAGGCTTGTACTTTTTCTACATGAGAATAATGGAAATCTTGATACAATATCTGAGCTGGGCATAACGTACTGGTCACTACAGTGTACTGGGCACTACAACAGCAGTTTGCAATTTTCACGCGGCAACATTCATTGCTGCTTGTTTCTGGAAGCCATGGAGTCAAAGTCGTCACTACACCTGTAGATAAATTCCCAAAGGGGTATAAACAAGTAGAAACAATATAATAGTCCTCTGACACACCTTCCACTACAGGCAACCGACCAGATAGAGACCCAACTTGCAGTCTCCACATTAGAAAAAATTATTGTCACAGACCTCTAAAGTGGCATCAATTTCCACAGAATAGAAATGTTAAAATAGGCCTAATCAATGCCTATTCGTAGCTAATACATATTGTTACTTTTATTGGGAGGAAGGGGTGGCGCCAAGATATCCATCTGCGCATGCGCTGCCCCAGGCTGCCATTTTCCCACTATGTCCACTGCAATATAGACCATGGAAGTGTGGGGGGAACCTCCCGCAAAACCCCCGCCTTATTATTGTGTACCACCGGTCTTGCGTGGCACTTTAGTGTCACCATTGCCCTTCCCTTGTTTTATTCTTCTGGATATTGGCTGTTTTTATATATACATTGCATAATAAATTTTAAGTTTTATTGGATACTCTCCTTTTTCTGGGAAGAGCATTTGCTGAGACTGGTTTCCCCTTTTTTTTTAATACAGTGAGGTTTGTACTCAATCGGCTGCAGTTGAGGTAGGCACAGGAAGCAGTATTGCTGCAATGTCCAGGAACGTATATTTAAACTTCATATACCGCTCAGGATAGCAAAACAAAAGAACAGTCTATTCCGGCACAAAGTGAAAACATAAAGTAAAAAGGGAGCGTCCTCCCGTAGTGCAATAGTCCCCTATACGCTCGCCGCTGGAGATCCCGGCTGGCCGCCTCAGCCGATGGCGCCGCCGAATAGTAGCAAAACGAAAAGGGGCGTGGCTAAACGGTGACATCACCAGTCCATAAGACGGACCCAAACAAGGGCCAATCCCGACGCGTTTTGAGGGTAACGACCCTCTTCCTTGAGGAAGGCCTTGAGGAAGAGGGTCGTTACCCTCGAAACGCGTTGGGATTGGCCCTTGTTTGGGTCCGTCTTATGGACTGGTGACGTCACCGTTTAGCCACGCCCCCTTTTCATTTCGCTACTGTTCGGCGGCGCCATTGGCCGAGGCGGCCAGCCGGGATCTCCAGCGGTGAGCGTATAGGGGACTATTGCACTACGGGAGGACGCTCCCTTTTCAGTTATGTACTGCTGACGCCGCTGCCCTCTCACACTTCGGAGGATACAGTTCTGTGGCAGCCACCTTCTAACCCAGGACATTTGTCAGCCTCTGTCTGTGAGGTAAGACTTTGGAACTCACTCACCATACAGCTATAGCCTTTGTGCAGCGCGGCACCTCTTGTTTGTTTGTTTTACAGATTTAGTTCTTGTCTGGCAGGTTTTTGCACACAGTCTGCCCAGGTGCCTGCAGCTTTACTTCGGGGTGTTTATCTTAGCGCCAGTGTGTTTGTTTTATTGTTAGATTAACACTGTTGTCCAGCAAGGACTGGGGGGCAGGTGCTGGTTAATAAAGATTGGTACAAACAGTATTAATTTTTATAAGGTTTAGTGAAATTTTTAAAATAAAAAAATAAAAAAATAGTGGAACAAGGCTAGCAGACAATCCTATGAAACTTATGCCTGCGAAGCTACAATTTTTTCACCACAGATACAACAGGCCTCAATCTGACATAACAGACTGTATTAACTTTTTTATGGTTTTGTAGAATTTTTTAAATAAAAAAAGGAGTGGAACAAGACTAGCAGACAGAACTATGAAACTTATACCTGTCAAGCTACGATTTTTCCAACACAGATACAACAGGCCTCAGCCTGACATAACAGACTGTATTACATTTTTTTTTGCTTTTAGCTGAATTACAAAAAAAAAAAACAGTGGCACAAGGCTAGCACATATGCTACGTATGCCTGCGGAAATACGATTTTTCAAAAACAGAAACACAAGCCCTCAGCCTGACATAACAGACTGTATTAATTTTGTTTTAGGATTTTGGGTGAATTTATATAAAAAAAAAAAAAATTCACAGAACCATGCTACGTATGCATGACAAACTATGATTTTTAAACAGATACACCAGGCCTCAGTCTGACATAACAGACTGTATAATTTTTTAAATGGTTTTTGGTGAATTTTTGGAAAAAAAAAAGAAAAAACTGCAGCTAGGTATATAGTAAATAAGCAGCAGACAGTTATGGAGCTTTGGGAGGGATGCAGTAGGAGCTATATACGCAAATACAGTGCCTGCAGGCCTTGCACTGATGTAGATATGCTGTGCCTTGCCTACCTAGCGCTGCTGTCTCGGGACCCACAAATTAGCCCTAAAAAGGACTGTTGGTTTCTCAGGAGTTGTGGACTGAACAGTTGCAGACCTACACTAACTCTTAGGCCGGAGTCACACTTCTGTGAGATACGGCCAAGTCTCGCAGGTTAAAACCAAGCTCTGGCACCGGAACTCCAGAGTGGAGCATGCGGCCGCATAGCAATACATGGAGCTGCACGCTCCACTCCAGAGTGCCAGTGCTTGTTTTTAAAGGGAACCTGTCACCCGCCCAGGCGTTTGAAACTAAAAGAGCCACCTTGTGCAGCAGTAATGCTGCATTCTGACAAGGTGGCTCTTTAAGTTATTGGTGCTGTAACTGCAGAAATAATCCATTTTGTAATTTGTCCGAAATACTTTTCTTCAGTCCTGGAGGCAGGCCTTTTCCCCCCTGCTGCAGATGGCTCACAGCCGTCACTCAGTCTTCTTGGCGCCGGGCGCCGCCTCCTCGGCACTGTTTTGAAATCAGCCAGCGCCTGCGCTCTTTTGTCATGCCTTGGGCAGGCGCAGTAAGCGCTGCCCGTCTGTCCTCATATGCAGTCTCGCTGACTGCGCCTGTGTGGCCGCCCTGCTTGTGAATCCCAGCCCCTCAGTGTCTTATGATTTATTCACACTGCGGGGCTGGGATTCCTGGGCATGCGCAAGGCGACCTGGGTGAGTGGCTTAGACACGCAGTGCGCATGCCCAGGAATCCCAGCCCCGCAGTGTGAATAAATCATAAGACACTGAGGGGCTGGGATTCACAAGCAGGGCAGCCGCACAGGCGCAGTCAGCGAGACTGCATATGAGGACAGATGGGCAGCCCTCACTGCGCCTGCCCCAGGCATGACAAAAGAGCGCAGGCGCCGGCAGATTTCAAAACAGCGCTGATGAGGTGGCGCCCGGCGCCAAGAAGACTTGAGTGACGGCTGTGAGGCATCTGCAGCAGGGGGGGGGGAAGGCCTGCCTCCAGGACTGAAAACAGGTATTTCGGACAAATTACAAAACGGATTATTTCTGCATTTACAGCACCAATTACTAAAAGAGCCACAAGGTGGCTCTTTTAGTTTCAAATGCCTGGGGGGTGGGGTGACAGGTTCCCTTTAACCTGCGAGACTCGGCTGTCTCTTGCTGTAGTGTGACTCTGGCCTTAAAAGCACAATTCTGACCCTATCTCAGCAGCAGCTCTCCCTACACTAGCTGAATCCAGAGCAGAATGCGGCGAGCAGGTCAGCGCAAGTTCTCTTATACTCGTGATGATACTGTGCGGCCAAGCCAATCACTGCATGACCACAACAAAGTTTGGCTGCGGCATTTCATGGCCTGGCAGACAATCCCTGCAGCGTGATTGGGTCTCTAAATTCCGCCAAAAATGCTGGGTGAAGACACCAGTTACAGCCGAATAATCCCGGAAATGCTCGGTGCTCGCCGAGTACACCAAGCATAGTGATACTCGGTGTTACACCTCGCTATACTTACCTGTCCAGCCGGCGCGCTCCCGACGCTCCTCCTCGCTCCTCTGTCTGGATTCCCCGGCGTTCGTCCCTTCGGCGGTCCGCGCATGCGCAGACGTGCTCCTCTCACCGCCGGGGCTCTGGGAGGTCGTGACCCGCTGGCTCCGCCCCCAATATGGCGGCGCCCATCGGGTATATCTCCCCTGCATCTGCCTAGGTAAGACGCCTTTGCGTCTATCGCATTTGCTGGTTATTACCAGCGTCCCTTTAGGTTTCTAGGCTCCGTGTTTCTCTTGCTTCATTTCCAGATCCTGCTGTACCATCCTGTTCCGTTATCCTGCTGTGCCATCCTGTTCCGTGTTCGTGCTGTGCCATCCTGTTCCGTTATCCTGCCGTGCCATCCTGTTCCGTGTTCCTGCTGTGCCATCCTGTTCCGTTATCCTGCCGTGCCATCCTGTTCCGTGTTCCTGCTGTGCCATCCTGTTCCGTCATCCTGCCTTGCCATCCTGTTCCATGATCCTGCTGTGCCATCCTGTTCCGTTATCCTGCTGTGCCATCCTGTTCCGTGTTCGTGCTGTGCCATCCTGTTCCGTTATCCTGCCGTGCCATCCTGTTCCGTGTTCCTGCTGTGCCATCCTGTTCCGTTATCCTGCTGTGCCATCCTGTTCCGTGTTCCTACTGTGCCATCCTGTTGCGTGATCCTGCTGTGCCATCCTGTTCCGTGATCCTGCTGTGCCATCCTGTTCCGTGATCCTGGCTTGTCATCCTGTTCCGTGATTCTGCTGTGCCATCCAGTTCCTTGTTCCTGCTATACCCACCAGTCCTGTGTTCTAGCTATACCCGCCAGTCCTGTGTTCCAGCTGCGCCTGCCAGTCCTTGTTCCCGTTGCCTTCGTCCACGTGTGTCTTCCGGTCAGTACTCTGTCCTTTACTACCTCCAATTGTTCAGTGCCTCCGCCATTCCAGTCTCCTCCGTAGTTCCTTCTCTCCCCCGTCCTCAGTTTTCTCAGCGCTAACCTCAGTCGTCCCTTTGGCTCCGGCAGTCGCGGCTACACCCTCCTTGGGTCTGTCCCGAACACTCCCTGTACAGGGGGTGGCACCATCTGGTTCACTCGCCCTCGGGGGCTCTGTATTCGTGACCCAGAGGGTCCACTTCTTAGTCCTGACACTCGGGCGAGTAACGAGTAGTGGAGAGCGCGTTCGCTCATCACTAGAGCTAAGTTCTGATCCCACTAATAAATTCTCTATTGAAATAAGAAAATTGTTGAAAGGGGTTAAAATGGGAGCTTTGACTGATGCATTGTCTGAGGATTTGTTAGTTCAGTCTCCAGTAATACACCATTACATTCTCCCCAAAGATCCATAAAGCTAAATTCCCTCCACCCCTATGCCCCATAGTGGCAGGTATTGGAAATTTGGTGAGAAACTCAGCTCATGGTTGGATTTATACTTACAACCTTTGATCAAAAACATTCCTAGCTACCTAAGGGATATGAAACATGTTATATCGTCTTTAGATGGGTCTGTGTGGCCAGAACATGGCTTTCGTGTGATGTAGTCAGACTATATCCCAGTGGAATCATTAAATACCTTTTTGAGGATACATAGTGACTATACACCAGCGATAAAAGAATTTATTATACAGGCAACAGAATTTTTTATTAGTTCACAATTATTTTTCCTTTAACAGTCAATTCTTCCTACAAAAACAGGGAGCCCCAATGGGTGCAGGTTTCTCTTATATTTTTTTGGCTGTGTCCGAACTCCACTCCCATATCTGGTGGTATGGCCATTTTTATGATGACCTCTTCCTAGTATGAATGGGACTGAAGAGGCAGCCGAATAATTTGTAAGTTTAATGAATTAGAATGAAATGAACTTAAAATTCACACATACCCTTTAAAAAAAATAAAATAGATATTTTGGATATTTCCCTTGAGTTTTCACCAAAGGGATTAATAATCACCCCATTTAGAAAGGATACAGCGGCAAATTCTATACTCTATGCAACATCCTGCCACTCTAAAAAAAAAAGATACAAAATATTCCATTAGGCCTGTCCCACACGTCCAGATAATTCCGGTACTGGAAAAATCGGCACCGGAATTATCCGTGTCCGTGTGCTCACGTAGCACATCAGTGTGGCACATGTGCGGCAGCCGTGTGCCGCCCGTGTGCCGACTGAGGACCACACGGACCGTGCAGGAGACAGCGCTACAGTTAAGCGCTGTCCCCTGCTTGCGGTGCTGAAGCCGGTATTCATCCCTTCTTCCCAGTAGCGTTTGCTGGAAAGAAGGAATGAATAATCTTTTTTTTCTTTCCCCTTAAAAATAAAGTTTTTGCGTCCCCTCCCGCCTCCAATCCCCTGTGACCCCCCCCGCTTGCCAGGAAATACTCACCGACACCCAGCTCCAGCGATGTCTCCTCTCAGCGGCTGCAGCCTGTGCTGTGTGAGCGGTCACTTGGTCCCGCTCATTACAGTGAGGAATATGCGCATATTCCTCACTGTAATGAGCGGGACCACTTGACCGCTCACACAGCGCAAGCTGCAGCCGCTGAGAGGAGACATCGCTGGAGCTGGGTGAGTATTTCCCGGCAGGCAAGTGGGGGGAGAGGGGGGAGGGTGCACAGGGGATGGTAGGCGGGAGGGGACGCACAAACTTTATTTTTAAGGGAAAAGAAAAAAAAAAAAGATTATTCATTCCTACTTTCCAGCGAACGCTGCTGGGAAGAAGGGATAAATTCCGGCTTCAGCACCCCACGTGGGGGGGACAGCGCTTACAGTAGCACTGTCTCCTGCACGACACACGGACTGCACACGGACAACATCCGTGTGCGGTACGTGTTTTACACGGACACATTGACTTTAATGGGTCCGTGTGATCCCTGCGCTCCCACGAACACTGACATGTCTCCGTGTTTTCCAAACGGACACACGGTCCGTGAAAACACGCTGACATGTGCAGAGACACATTGATTTTAATGTGTCTACGTGAGTCAGTGTCTCCGGTACGTGAGGAAACTGTCACCTCACGTACCGGAGCCACTGACGTGTGAAACCGGCCTTAGGGGAATTAACACATATAAGAAGATATACTTCCTCAGATATCACATTTAGCAATGAATTGATTCAAGTCAGTAAAATACTAAAACAACGTGGCTATTCACAATCGATTTTAGACAGAGTGAACAATTCGATTGCTAATAAAATAGACAGGACATGTTGAAAAAAAAAAACAAGAAAATCACACCAAGATCATATTGCGTTTGTAACACATTATAGCCCACAATTTGCAGAAATTAAGAACATTATACAAAAATATACTCTCATATTATATCAAAATGATATGTAAAAAAATATATTGTCTCAGCCTATAAGATTTTCAGCCAAGAGAGTACCATCTCTAGGTGATATTTTGTCCCCAAATTTAAATAATAACAATAATGTGGGAAATGAGAAAACTTGGCTCCATTCAGTGGGTTACTATGAGGCTATGTGCACACGTTGCGGATTCTCTGCGGATCCGCGTTTTTTGCGGTGCAGAAACGCTGCAGATCCGCAATTGATTTACAGTACAATGTAAATCAATGAGAAAAAAAATGCAGTGTACACTTTGCGGAAACGCTGCGGTTTAAAAGAAGTAGCATGTCACGTCTTTTTTGTGAATCTGCAGCGTTTTTGTACTCATTCCAGGGGTAAAAAACACAGCAAAACCGCAAGAAAACTGCAGCAAAAAACGCTGCGGAACCGCACAAAAATGCGACAAATCCGCAGGTGCGTTTTCTGCCAGGAGAGGCAGAATCCACACCAGAAATTCCTAAGCCTAATCCGCAACGTGTGCACATAGCCTAAATGTGGACATCACACTTGTATACTGTATGTTGCAATCATGTTGAGAATACTAGGGGATTCAACTCCACAGTTACTAATAAACCTTATAAAGTCAAGAAATGTATAAATTGCAACACTACTTATGTGGTGTATTTATTAACTTGTTTAGTTTGTAAAATCCAATATGTGGAATGTACCACTTATCAATTGAAAGTCATGATTAGACACCATCTATCGGAGGCAGCTAATGTTAATTAAAATGGTAAAATACTCAGCGGCTTCAAGACATTTTTCATCATACCATAATGGGGACACCACTATGTGCAGGGATATTGGGATAGGAAAGGTTTCTAAACCCTGTAGAGGAGGTGATCAGCATAGAAAAATTTTAAATAGGGAATCGGAGTGGATCTACAGTATATGTTGCAAACGAGAGCACCTTTAGAGATGAATATTAAACATGATTTGACTTATCATCTACTATATAATTGTCTAAGGCTGGGTTCACATTGCGTTATGGCGGTACGTTTAACGGACTACGTTACACTGCGGCATAACGCGATGTAACGTAGTCCGTTAACACCGCCATAGACTGCAATGTCGGACGCATCGCTAACGCACGCCCACAATGGGCGTGCACTAGCAATGTGCCATCATTTGAGTGACGGACCCAAGACGCGGGCTGCAGCATTTCCGGGTCCGTCACTGCTAGCGCAGATGGAGCTAGCAGATGCTCCATCTGCATTAGCGCTGTGCAAAGTCGGCACTTGCGTTAGCGCAATCCGTTTAACGTATGCGTTGAACGGACTGCACTAACGCAATGTGAACCTAGCCTTAGGATCACTTCCGTCTTTCACGGATATTCATTGGTCGCGGCCTGTCTGTCCTGGAAATCCAAGTCGCTGATTGGTCGTGGGAAAACACCCACGACCATTGCCACGACCAATCAGTGACAGCCATAGTCTGGCAGCGAAATGGCCGCTGCTTTACTGCCCTGCAGTCAGCGCTGAGCGCTCACACAGGGTTAAGGCTAGTGTTAGCGGACCGCGGTGTAATGCACTCCGTTAACATAGCTATTAACCCTGTGTGACCAAATTTTTACTATTGATGCAGCATCAATAGTAAAACGATCTAATGTTACAAATAATAATAATAAAAAAAAAAAGATTATTATGACCCTCCGACATCGCGTTGTCCTCGGCAGTGCAAGCGGCAGGTTCCGGTGCCAAGGATGCTATGCGAGAAGGACCTGCCGTGACATCATGGTCATGTGACAACGACGTCATCACAGGTCCTGTGCTCATACCAACCCTGGAACCGGAAGCTGCCGTGTGCACCGCACACAGGCGCCAGGACTTCAAGGGGCCTTCGGAGGGTGAGTATATGTTTATTTTTTATTTTAAGTCTTTTTAACCACGCATATAGTGCCCACATTGCTATATACTACGTGGGATGTGTTACATACTGCGTGGGCTCTGTTATATACTACATCTCTGCTATATACTATGTAGCTGTGCTGAAAGGTGGCAGATGAGGTTTAACAATGATAAATGTAAGGTTATACACATGGGAAGAAGGAATCAATATCACCATTACACACTGAACGGGAAACCACTGGGTAAATCTGACAGGGAGAAGGACTTGCGGATCCTAGTTAATGATAAACTTACCTGGAGCAGCCAGTGCCAGGCAGCAGCTGCCAAGGCAAACAGGATCATGGGGTGCATTAAAAGAGGTCTGGATACACATGATGAGAGCATTATACTGCCTCTGTACAAATCCCTAGTTAGACCGCACATGGAGTACTGTGTCCAGTTTTGGGCACCGGTGCTCAGGAAGGATATAATGGAACTAGAGAGAGTACAAAGGAGGGCAACAAAATTAATAAAGGGGATGGGAGAACTGCAATACCCAGATAGATTAGCGAAATTAGGATTATTTAGTCTAGAAAAAAGACGACTGAGGGGCGATTGTTGTGAATTCTGTGGCAGAGCTCCCTCCTGTGGTCACAAGTGGTACTTCGGCTGATTCTCTCTATGATCTTCCGTTGGTGGAGGAGAGTGGTACTGCGGCTTCTGAGTTTCCTTCTTCAGGTAATGTGGTGAAGTCGTTAGGTGCTGCTCTATTTAACTCCACCTAGTGCTTTGATCCTGGCCTCCAGTCAATGTTCTAGTATTGGACTTGCTTCCTC
Source organism: Ranitomeya imitator (assembly GCF_032444005.1). Lineage (NCBI taxonomy): Eukaryota > Metazoa > Chordata > Amphibia > Anura > Dendrobatidae > Ranitomeya > Ranitomeya imitator. The sequence goes on from NC_091283.1 coordinate 672,651,568, forward strand.
TTGGATCGTTCCTGTGGCCTGCTGCTCTGCATAGCTAAATTGCTCTTGTGTTATTTTTGTTTGCTGTTTTTTCTGTCCAGCTTGTTTATTTGGTTTTTCTTGCTTGCTGGAAGCTCTGGGACGCAGAGGGTGTACCTCCGTGCCGTTTGTCGGTACTAAGGGTCTTTTTGCCCCCTTTGCGTGGTTGTTTGTAGGGTTTTGTGTTGACCGCAAAGTTACCTTTCCTATCCTCGCTCTGTTCAGAAAGTCGGGCCTCACTTTGCTAAATCTATTTCATCTCTACGTTTGTCTTTTCATCTTAACTCACAGTCATTATATGTGGGGGGCTGCCTTTTCCTTTGGGGTATTTCTCTGAGGCAAGGTAGGCTTATTTTCTACCTTCAGGCTAGCTAGTTTCTCAGGCTGTGCCGAGTTGCATAGGGAGCGTTAGGCGCAATCCACGGCTGCCTCTAGTGTGGTTGGAGAGGATTAGGGATTGCGGTCAGCAGAGTTCCCACGTCTCAGAGCTCGTTCTATGTTTTTGGGTTATTGTCAGATCACTGTATGTGCTCTGACTTCTATGTCCATTGTGGTACTGAATTACCAGCCATAACAGGCGATCTAATAACCATGTATAAGTATATAAGGGGACAATACAAATATCTCGCTGAGGATCTGTTTATACCAAGGAAGGTGACGGGCACAAGAGGGCATTCTCTGCGTCTGGAGGAGAGAAGGTTTTTCCACCAACATAGAAGAGGATTCTTTACTGTTAGGGCAGTGAGAATCTGGAATTGCTTGCCTGAGGAGGTGGTGATAACGAACTCAGTCGAGGGGTTCAAGAGAGGCCTGGATGTCTTCCTGGAGCAGAACAATATTGTATCATACAATTATTAGGTTCCGTAGAAGGACGTAGATCTGGGGATTTATTATGATGGAATATAGGCTGAACTGGATGGACAAATGTCTTTTTTCGGCCTTACTAACTATGTATGTTACTAGCTGGGCAATATACAACATGACTGTGCAATATACAACGTGGCTGTGCCATATACTACATGCTCTGTGTTATATACTACGTAGCTGTGAAATATACTATGTGGCTGGGTCGGTTCTGTTATATACTACGTCGACTGTGCAATATACTACGTGGCTCTGTTATATACTACGTGGCTGTGCAATATACTACGTAGCTATGCAATATACTAAGTGCCTCTACAATATACTACTTGGTTATGTTATTGTCAGAACTTCCGAAGCCCAAGAGTGAACCGACAGTACCGCGACAACGAACCTCCCAAGGGTGAGCTTACCAGATGGACCACCCCCTATACAGGGAGCGTTAGGGGCAGGCCCGAGGGAGACTATTGCCGCGGATGCTGATACCGGGGAACAGGAAGGACGCGGAAGTGGCTAAGGCGGAGACACAGGACTGAGTGACAGTGACTGAAACACAGAGTGGACTGGATATGGTGGACGACCAGGACAGACAGGGAATGGCGGAGACACAGGACGGAGCAAGGTATAGAGGACCTGGGTCAAATGAGGACAAATGACAAACAGGCAAAGAGCAGAGGAAGGAATTACCTTATATACAAGACGTGCTGAAGGACTTCCGGGTCAGAGTCCTCCCAGGATCATAGAGAAAAGGTATGGAGCGCCTGTAGTTTAGGAAAGCGAGGTGCGCGTGCACAGAGAGGTGCTGGAGCGAGGAGTGCGCATGCGCACCCGCCGAGAACCAGGAAGAGGACGTGTGCCTGCCGGAGGAGCGTGCCGCCGTGGGTGAGAAGATGCGGAGAAGACAGCGGCGGACCCGGCAGCTGGGGGAACAGGGGAAGCGCGCCGGAGCAGGTAAGTACGAGCTGAAGCGGCGGTGGACAGTGGCAACAGAGGCGGCCATGACAGTACCCCTCCTCCTACTCCCCCCTTTTCTAAGACCAGACAGAAACCTGGATAAAATCTGAGGAGCTTGTATGTTCTCACGGGGCTCCCAAGACCTCTCCTCAGGACCAAAAAGCCTTCCAATCAACCAAAAAGAGAGCTTTACCCCTCAACTTTTCATGGCAAGAATGTCTTTAACCTCAAAAACATCTGGATCAGAGACAGGTAAAGGAGTTTGAGCAGGAGAAACATGGAACTGATTGAAGACAACTGGTTTCAAAAGAGAAACATGAAAAGAATTAGGTATGCGAAGAGAAGCGGGCAATTTCAGCTTGTAGGAAACATCATTGATACGAGACACAACCTCGAAAGGACCAATGTACCGGAGACCCAATTTATACGAGGGAATCTTAAGACGAATAAACCTGGAGGACACACTTTATCGCCTGGCCGATATACAGGAGAATCCAGACGTCGTTTATCTGCATGTCTCTTAATCCTGGCCTGAGCCTGTTCCAGGGCGATTTTGGTCTGCCAGACCCTGAGAACTCCTCGGACAGAAGATCAGCCGCTGGCACACCCGAGACAGTGAGTACCGGCAGAGGGATACCAGGATGTTGCCCATAGACGATGAAGAATGGAGACTTGGGAGAAGATTCATTGATGTGGTTATTGTAAGTGAACTCAGCCCACGGAAGCAAATCAGACCAGTTGTCTTGATGAGCGTTTGAAAAATGACAAAGATAAGTCATCAGTATTTGGTTTGTGCGCTCTGCTTGTCTGGGTCTGAGGATGATAAGCTGTAGAAAAATCCAGGGTAACATTCATTAATTTACATAGAGCCCACTAGAAACGAGAAGTGAACTGAACTCCTCTATCAGAGACTATGTGCAACGGAAAGCCATGAATCCGGAAGACTTGAGAAATGAAGATTCTCGCCAATTCAGGAGCGGAGGGCAATCCAGGCAAAGGGATGAAGTGAGCCATCTTGGAGAATCGATCCAGAACAACAAAAATGACTGTATGACCAGAGGACTGAGGCAGATCAGTAATAAAGTCCATAGTGATATGTTGCCACGGGACTGAAGGAACTGGAAGAGGATGTAGGAGACCGGAGGGTAGATGTCTGGGAACCTTGTTCCTAGCACAAGACGGACATGAAGCGACAAAACCTTGAACATCCGAAAGAAGAGATGGCCACAATAATGACGCGAGATGAGAGAGAGCGTTTTCTTGTACCCAACATGGCATGCCAGTCTTGAGGCATGGCCCCAACGTAGGACTCGAGACCTCTCGTTCACCCGGACAAGGGTTTTACCTGGTGGTGAGGAAGACAAGCTGACCGGAGCCACAATAATAATTTTGTTGGGGTCCACGATGTGTGCTGGTTCCTCTACAACATCGGATGCAAGAAATGACCTGGACAAAGCATCAGCTTTAAAGTTCTTGTCGCCAGGACGGAAATGTAGTTCAAAGTCAAAATGGGCAAAGAATAACGACCATCTGGCTTGTCGGGGATTCAGTCTTTGCGCAGAGCGGATATATGCAAGGTTCTTGTGGTCTGTAAAGATCTTGAGAGGGTGAACAGCTCCCTCTAAGATATAACGCCATTCCTCCAGCGCCAATTTTATGGCCAATAGTTCCTTGTCACCAATGGCATAGTTCCTCTCTGAGGCGGAGAAGATTTTGGAAAAGAAACCACAAGTAGCCAATGGTCCGGAAGAAGATCTCTGGGAGAGTACTGCACCAGCTCCAATGGCAGAAGCGTCTACCTCAAGAATAAAGGGTTTGTTGATCTCAGACCGACGGAGTACCAGAGCCGAGGCAAATGCATGTTTCAGAGACCGAAAAGCATCTTCAGCTTCGAAAGACCAGATGTGGGGATTGGACGCCTTGCGAGTCAAAGCAGAAATTGAGGCGACCAGAGTGGAGAAATGTGGAATAAACTGCCGGTAGTAATTGGCGAACCCAAGAAAACGTTGAATTGCTTTCACTCCCTGAGGGCGTGGCCAGTTAAGCTCAGCAGACACTTTCTCCGGGTCCATGTGCAAGCCAGAGTCAGAAATTATATAGCCAAGAAACGGTAGCGAGGACTGCTCAAAAACACATTTCTCGAGTTTGCCGTAGAGACGATTCTCTCTAAGATGGGAGAGCACTTGACGGACATCTCTTCTGTGAGAAGCAAGGTCAGCAGAGAACACCAGAATGTCGTCTAAGTACACCACCACACAGGAGTAGAGTAGATCTCGGAAAATATCATTCACAAACTCCTGGAACACTGCTGGAGCGTTACGTAAGCTGAAAGGCATGACTAAATACTCATAGTGACCATCCCGGGTGTTAAAAGCAGTTTTCCATTCGTCTCCTGAACGAATACAGATTAAGTTGTAAGCTCAACGAAGATCCAATTTCGTGAAAATTCGGGCTCCTCTCAGGTGATCAAACAACTCAGGTATGAGTGGTAGCGGGTACTTGTTCTTGATTGTGAGATTGTTGAGGCCACGGTAGTCTATACACGGACGAAGAGTCCCATCTTTCTTCTTAACGAAGAAAAAACCCGCACCTGCAGGGGAGGAGGATTTGCGAATAAAACCTTTAGTTAAATTCTCCAGGACGTATTCAGTCATGGCTTGAGTCTCGGCAGGAGACAATGGGTGGATTCGAAATTCGAGGAGGAGTACAGCCCGGAACTAGATCAATTGGGCAGTTGTAGAGTCGATGCGGAGGTAAGGTCTCAGTCTCTTTCTTATCGAATACATCCAGAAAAGACAAATACGCGGAAGGTAAATTGGATGACCCCGAGATAGGACGAGAAGATTGTCTTGGTAACACAGGAAGCAAACAGTTACTCTGGCAGAAGAGTCCCCAACGCAGGATTTCGCCAGACCACCAGTCAATACAAGGCTCATGAGTCCTTAACCAAGGAAGTCCAAGAAGAAACGTGTGGGACAAAGAAGGCAGCACATAGAAGATGATCTTCTCACGATGCAGGATTCCAATTTGGAGCTCCAATTCTTTAGTAACCAATGTAACGGACTCCCACAGAGGTTGGCCATCGACTGACGCAATCTGTCGAGGAGTTTCCAGGGATCTGACCGGAATCCGCAATCTCCTAACTGCCTCGAGTTGGAAAAAGTTCCTGGCTGCCCCGGAATCTATATAAGCAGAGTCAGAGAAACGTTTATTACCCAGATGTAAAAGAACAGAAAGAGTGAGGGGGTTGAGAGGGTTCTGGAATAGCTAGGGAGACCTCTCTTACCTGTCCTAGGCGGAGGCGTTTCCCGGCCTCAAAGGATAGGAATGCAAGAGATGAGACGCACTGCCACAATAGAAACAGAGACCTTGAGCAAGCCTCTCTTTCCAACGCTGCTCCACAGGTTTAAGATGGTCCACCTGCATGGGTTCCGGCGCAGAAGTCGACGCAGACCGAGAACGGGAAGAATCAGAAGTAACCGGGGGGAGTCGAGGAAATCTCCTCTCTCTAGCGGATTCTTGAGAACATTCCTGGAAACGTAAATCAATGCGGGTTGCCAAAGCGATAAGATCCTCCAAGGACGACGGAGTATCACGATCCGCCAACTCGTCCTTGATTCGAGGAGAAAGCCCACGCCAGAAGGCTCCACCTAAAGCCTCATTATTCCATCCTAATTCGGATGAAAGGGTGCAAAAGCGGATGGCGTATTGACCCACCGAAAGCGTACCTTGGTGAAGGTTAAACAGCCTTAGACCTAGCGCACACGGTACACTGACGCACCCACTTGACAATTTCTGTTAGCCACCCCCGCCACCAGAAACTCCAACTGATCAACTTTCTTGTTTCGGCAATCCCTGGATGACCCACCAAACAAGACTCATGACATTCCATAAACAACGCTCTCCTCGGGGCTTTAGGCACAAATAATTTCCCATAGGGAGTGTTAGTTGGTACCGCATCCTGGGCTTTAAGAATGCTATTTTCCAACTCAGAAATTAATGCTGTCCCGACCACCCCTCTCTGCAGAATAGATTCATCCTTTTCAGTATTAACCGCTGAGAAGAAACTTCGAGACAAAGCATCAGCTTTAACAATTTTTGTCCCAGGAATATATGTCACAGAGAAATGGAACCAGGCAAAAAAAATGCCCACCTAGCTTGAAGGGCATTCAAACGTTTAGCAGCATCCAGGTAGGTAAGGTTCTTATGATCAGTAAAGACTTGTATGGGATGTCTAGCGCCCTCCAAAAAATGTAGCCAATGCTCAAACGCAAGCTTAATAGCCAGCAATTCTCAGTTCCCAACATCGTAGTTGAGCTCCGCCTCTGAACATTTTTAGAAAAGAAAGCACAGGGGTGCACCCCATCCTCCCCCTCCTGGGATAGAACAGCCCCCACTCCCACTGATGAGGTGTCCACCTCTACCAGAAAGGGCTTAGTCTCATCTGTCTGGATCAAAGCAGGAGATAAGTAAGGGGTTTTGCGATAACAGAAAAATTCTTTATGAATTTTCTATAATAATTAGCAAGCCACAAAAATCTCTGAATCGACTTCAAGCATTCAGGTCTAGGCCACTCCAATACTGCCTGAACCTTCACCGGGTCCATCTCAAAACCATCACTGGAAACAAAGTACCCCAATAAACTAATTTTCTGTACCGCAAACTCGCATTTCTCCAGTTTAGCAAAGAGTGTGTTTTCTCTCAGAATCTGTAGAACCTCACGGACTCTCTGCCAATGCGACTCCAGATCGGGAGAATGGATCAAAATATCATCCACATAAACAATCACACTCCTACCGATCAACCAGGGGCGGACACAGACAGCTTAGGGCCCCTGTGCAAGTAATGTATCTGGGCCCCCCCTCCTTTCATCGCGACCAAGCTACAGATATACATATTTTTTTTACAGTCTCCTCTCATATATATTGCCGCCCCTTATTACACAGTGCTCTCTCTTTATGTATAGCACCATCCCTTATCATATAGTTCCCTCTTGTTATGTACAGCACCGTCCCTTACATATCAGATTCTCATTATTTTTGTTATTTATATCTCCCTGTTCTTTATTACATATCATCCACTCCTGTTAGATATAAACTGAAATGATGGCTGATGGAGCATCGGAAAGCTTCTTTTGTGATGGATGCAGCTGATGGACTGGTCTTCTGGTCAGATGCTGCTCCCTCAGCAGTCATTTTACAGGAGAGGACACCATGCAATAAAGAGAAGATGCTGTGAATAACAAAAATAATGAGAATACTCAATGTAAGGGACGGTGCTGTAGATGACAAGAGATGATACTGTGTAATAATGGACGGCGCTCCACATAACAGAACGCCATTAGTGATGAGCGAATATACTCGTTACTCGAGATTTCTCGAGCACGCTCGGGTGTTCTCCAAGTATTTTTTAGTGCTCGGAGATTTAGTTTTTCTTGCCGCAGCTGAATGATTTACATCTTTTAGCCAGCATAAGTACATGTGGAAATTCCCTAGCAACCAGGCAACCCCCATATGTACTTATGCTGGCTAACAGATGTAAATCATTCACCTGCGGCAAAGAAAACGAAATCTCCGAGCTCTAAAAAATACTTGGCGGAACCCAGAGCATGCTCGAGAAATCTCGAGTAACGAGTATATTCGCTCATCACTAGACGCTATATAATCAAGGACGGCACCATACATAAATAGAGAGGATGTTAAGGGACGGGAGGGTACCGGTACCGCAGATGCGATTTCAGGATACAGACACCGCCGAAGCAGTCACAGGAAGCAAGCACTAATATCAGTACACAGGGTATGGGATATAGGATACTATATCAGACTAGGGATGGGGGACCTGGCAACATACAGTTGCATACACACCTAACATACTGTAACTATAGGGATTGCTCAGGCACCTCCCTACTGGGGAGGGTGCCCTATATACAGGATGTCTCCACACTTTTGGCTGGGAGACACGTTGCAAGTGAACACACATTTAGGTATATGCCTCCCAGCTGAGCATTTACCATGTAAACGTGCTGCCCCTTTTAGAACAGGGGAGTGCGCACACATGCACCCTAGGCATGCCATCGGGACACAGTGCAGCGTGCATAGTGGAGGTAGAAGGCAGGAGCATGCTGGAGACAGTGCCATGGGCCGGGGAGTAAGCTGATGTCCCTGCATGGAGGGAGGAAAGGACACCATGTCAGGCATAGCGCTACATGCCCTTTTCTCTGATAATTTGTCTTGTTCTTCTGCAACACATGAAAAAACCCAGATTCTACTCAGTATATAACATAGCCCACGTAGTATATTGCACAGCCACGCAGTATATAACACAGCCAATGCAGTATATAACACAGCGATGTAGTATATAGCACAGCCCACAGTATAAAACACAGCCTACGCAGTATATTAGCACAGCGACGCAGTATATAACACAGCCACGTAGTATATAATACAGCCACGTAGTATATGACAGCGCACGTAGTATATAGCAATGTCTGCACCATATTCCTGTTAAAAAAACACAATTAAAATAAAAAATAGTTATATACTCACCCTCCGGTGGCTCCCGGATCTAGCGCAGGGCTTTAGCGATGCTCCTCGCGACGCTCCGTTCCCAGTAATGCTTTGCGGCAATAACCTGTGATAATGTATTGGTCTCGCGAGACCGCTATGTTGTGATCTCGGCTCATTGCTGCAATGCATGCTCGCGCTCCGGTGCCAAGGAGTGGAAAGGCTGGTGCGGACGCCGGAAGGTGAGAATATAATGTTTTTTTTATTATTTTTAACATTATACGTTTTTACTATTGATCCTGCATAGGCAGCATCAATAGCAAAAAGTGAAGCAGTGTTTAACTCTCGCCCCAATATTGCTGATTGGTCGCGGCCGGCCGCGACCAATCAGCGACCCAGGATTTCCGTTACGGAAGTTACAGACAGACAGACGGAAGTACCCCTCAGGCAATTATATATATATATACTTATATATAGACTTTTACAAACAGGTGCATAGAAGTATGGTAATACTCATAGGTGATAGTAAGTCTGTACACATTTTGTTACTTACACATGCCGTCCCTCTGGCAGGTGCATTCTCCCATCTCCAGCAGCTCCATCCTGGGGGTCTTCAGTCCTCCATCAGCACTTACTGGCCAGATCTCCAGCTCTCGCCAGTCCTCCTGCCTCTTCACTACCTCTGATAGCTGCAGAGTGTACTCCCCGCAGTCAGTGGATCTGAGACTTCTTCCTCCTGAGAAGTTCTGTCAGGTGTCTGACCCATGTGAGCATCGGCCATCACATCAACCTCCCCTTCCCCCCGTAGCCACTTACCAACCCTGTACTGAGGGGTCTTTACTGAGGAATGGCTCCACTGGCCACTCAAGCAGCATTCACACTGTAGCTCCTGCATCTGAATGGGCCAGTGCCACAGTTTTTCAATAAAGCCCCCTCAGTACAGGAGGTGGAGGTAGCTACAGGGGGCAGGGGGGATTGATGTGATAGCTCATGTGAACATTGATCTAGCAGTTCAGTTGACAGAACTGCTCAGGAGGCAGCAGAGGTTACAGATGTACTGACTGCTCAGAGGCTGGTCCCATCAGCAGTCAGAGGCAGTGAGGAGGAGGCAGGAGACAGGACTGGCTGAGATCAGCCATACTTACCAGCCTGTTCCTGCCTGCCCTGCACGAACCAGGAAGAGAAGCTGCAGGCGTGTCCAAGGATTCCAGGGGGCGTGTCCAGTGATCCCGGGCTCCTTCATCATATCATAGAGCCAGCGGCTGCATCTACACTCAGAAGAGAGGAGGAAGGGCCCCCTCTCTGACAGCAAAAGACTCAGGTAGGGCCCCTTCCTCTCCTCTGAGTGTAGATGTAGCCGCTGGCTCTATGAGAGAGTAAGATATTTGAGCAGCTGATCGGGCCCCCTGTCCTCCTGGGCCCCTGTGCAGCTGCACAGGCTGAACATGCGCTGTGTCCGCCCATGCGAACAACGGCCTCAGGATGTCGTTAATTAAATTTTGAAAGAACGCCGTAGCATTTGTAAGGCCGAAAGGCATAACTAGACACTCAAAATGACCTTCTGGGGTATTAAAGGCTGTCTTCCATTCATCACCTTCTTTAACTCGCAGCAAATTATATGCCCCACGGAGATCGATCTTAGAGAACCACTTGGCTCCAACTAATTGGTTAAACAAATCCGGAATTAGCGGCAAGGGGTAAGGATTGCGCACAGTGATCTTATTAATCTCCCTGAAATCCAGACATGGCCTAAGACCCCCATTGTAACAATTATGTAGGTACTAAGGAATCTGATAGCATGGGATAAATCCAGTCTGAGAGAAAAGCTGCAGAGCATGACTCTGTGGGCCAAAATATGGAAAAATTATAGCTCTCAAAATATGGTGATGCAAAAACTATTTTTTGAAATCAAAGACATCTTTTAGCATGTGACAGCTGCCAAACGTAAAAACCCTCAATATGGTCTCTTTCACACGTCCTGATATTTCCGGTACCCGAGATGTCAGTGTCCATGTGTGTAATATTTAATACGTGTGGCATGTGTGTGCTGCATCAGTACCACAAGGACGGGCGCCAGGGTAGAAGCGTTACAGTAAGCCCCCTGCTCTGCCGGTGAGAATCATTCTCCCCTGCTTGTGCCGATCACCGGCAGAGCAGGGAAGAATGATGAGAGCCGTGTTCAGCACCCGGCGCCGGGAAACAGCGCTTACTGTAACGCTTCTTCCCGGGCACCAATGCGTGTCACATGGATGACATCCATGTGTGTTATGCGTATGCCCGTGTGCTGGATGTTTTGTGGCCCATGCTGACATTAAAAAACTGACATGTCAGAGTGCTTTGCCTACTGATGTGCACAAACCCATTCACTTTTATAGGCAAATAGCGCTCCGTTCCTCCTGAGTCTCTCCGCATGGCTGCCGAATAGTATAAAATTCTGTGACACACCCATGTTGTCAATATGATCACTGCACCCCTAGATGAATTCATTGAGAGGTGTAATTCATAAAATGGGGTCACTTATGGGGGTTCTGCTGTTTTGGCACCTTATAGGCTCTCCCAGTGGGTCATGGCACCTGCAAATTATAACAGTAAAATCTGGCGCTTCTTCTCTTCTCAGCACTGCCATGTGCCCAAACAGTGGTTTACCTCCACCTATGGGGTATCAGCGTACTCAGGACAAATTGGACAATAACTCTTGGGGTCCAATTTCTTCTGTTACCCTTGGGAAAATAAAACACTGCGGGCGAAAAGATCATTTTTGTGGAAAAAATATGATTTTTTTTAATTTTTACTGCTTTAGGTTATAAACTTCTGTGAAGCACTTGGGGGTTCAAAGTGCTCAGCAAACATCTAGATAAGTTCTATGGGGGGTCTAGTTTCCAAAATGGGGTCACTTGTTGGGGGTTTCCACTGTTTAGGCACATCAGGGGCTCTCCAAATGCAACATGACGCCTGCAGACCATTCCATGAAAGTCTGCATTCCAAAACGTCACTACTTACCTTCCAATCCCCGACGTGTGCCCATACAGTAGTTTTCTCCCACATATGGGGTATCAGCGTACTTTGGACAAATTGAGCAACAAATTTTGTGGTCCAATTTCTCCTGCCACCCTTGGGAAAATAAAAAAATTTGGATCTGAAGTAATTTTTTTGTGAAAAAAGTTAAATGTTAATTTTTTTTAAACATTCCAAAAATCCCTGTGAAGCACCAGAAGGGTTAATAAACTTCTTGAATGTGGTTTTGCACACATTGAGGGGTGTAGTTTTTAAAATGGTGTCACTTTTGGGTATTTTCTATCATATAGACCCCTCAAAGTAACTTCAAATGAGATGTGGTCTCTAAAAACAAAATGGTGTTGTAAAAATGAGAAATCGCTGGTCAACTTTTAACCCTTATAACTCCCTAACAAAAAAAAAATGTTCCAAAATTGTGCTGATGTAAAGTAGACATGTGGGAAATGTTACTTATTAAGTATTTTGTGTGACATATCTGTGTGATTTAAGCACATGAAAATTCAAGGTTGGAAAATTGCGACTTTAAAAATAAATGTCGCCAAATTTCCATTTTTTTCACAAATAAACGCAAGTCATATCAAAGAAATTTTTCCACTAACATGAAGTACAATATGTCACGAGAAAACAATGTCAGAATCACCGGGATCAGTTGAAGTAATAACCTCATAAAGTGACAGAGGTCAGAATTGTAAAAATTGGCCTGGTCATTTAATGTGCAAACCACCCTTGGGGGTAAAGGGGTTAAAGGGACTCTTTCCTTACCCGCTGGCTGCAATATTGGATTGAAGTTCATTCTCTGTCCTCCGTAGTACATGCCTGCACAAGGCAATCTTGCCTTGCGCAGGCGTGTACTATGGAGGACAGAGAATGAACTTCAATCCAATATTGCAGCCAGCATGCAGCCGGCGGGTAAGGAAAGGGTGAATCAAACACCCGTAAACCCCGCCCCTATGGCTGAAGATTGTTCCCTCCAAATTCAGGTGACAGAGTCCCTTTAAAGGTTTATGCCACAGATATTGATCCCATTTGTGCACTTTTTGTTCCTTGACACTCCTTATCTTCACCAGCTTATTGCATTGTACTATAACACTTTAAATTTTTTCTCATATACAGGTGGGACTTTCTTCCTCACATTGCACTTATATGTGTAACTATTACTGTATATATTCGTGTATAAGCCGAGATTTTAAGCACATTTTTTTGTACTGAAAATGCCCCCCCTCGGCTTATACACGAGTCATTGTCCCAGGGGGTCGGCGGAGGAGCGGCGGGAGTCGGAGGGTGTCACATCATATTCCCCCACTCCTCACGCGATCACTGCAAGTCCTCCCTGCATCTCTCTGTTGTCCCGGGACCGGCAGCTTCTTCCTGTGTTCAGCGGTCACGTGGTACCGCTCATTAAAGTAATGAATATGGACTCGTCTCCACTCCCATAGGCAGTGGTCACGTGGTACTTTAATGAAAGGTACCACGTGACCACTGAACACAGGAAGAAGCTGCTGGTCTCGGGACAACAGAGGGATGCAGGAACATGCAGCGACAGCGCGAGGAGGGTGAGGAGGACGGGGGGAGCAGAGCAGAGCCATGCATACAACAGGGGGAGGACGGAGGAGCCATGCATATGCATACAACAGGGGGAGGACGAAGGAACCATGCATACAACAGGGAGAGGACGAAGGAGCCATGCATACAACAGGGGGAGGACGGAGGAGCCATGCATACAACAGGGGGAGGACGGAGGAGCCATGCATACAACAGGGGGAGGACGGAGAGCCATGCATACAACAGGGGGAGGACGGAGGAGCCATGCATACAACAGGGGGAGGACGGAGGAGAGGGGGAGGTGCTGTATACTGCAAGGCTGTTCTAGATACTACGTTGGCTGTGCTGTATACTACATGACTGTTCTATATACTACGTGGGCTGTTCTATATACTACATGGGCCGTGCTGTATACTATATGGCTGTGCTATATGCTATGTGGGCTGTATTATATACTACGTGGGCTGTACTGTATACTAAATGGCTGTTCTATATACTATGTGGGCTGTATTATATACTACGTGGGCTGTACTGTATACTACATGGCTGTTCTATATACTATGTGGGCTGTGCTATATACTACGTGGGCTGTACTGTATACTACATGGCTATTCTATATACTAAAAGAAGAAAATGTCCAGCTTTACCGAATCCGTGAAAAAAAGTTTTCTTTATTCACAAACTTAAACATGGAGGATACAAACTTCAGCACAAACCATATGGGTAATGCTAGGTTCACACTGCGTTGTGTGAACCCGTTAAACGGACTACGTTACACCGCGGCATAACATGGTGTAACGTAGTCCGTTAACGCCGCCATTGCTTGCAATGGCGAACGCATCGCTAGCGCACGCCCACAATGGGCGTGCGCTAGCGATGTGCCGTCATTTGAGTGACGGACCTCAAACAGCAGCGTTCGAGGTCCGTTCCTCGCTAGCGCAAATCGGGCATCTGCGCTAGCGGGATCGGCCATCTACGCTAGCGGGATCGGCAAACGCGATCCCTTTTGGGACATTGCGTTAGCGCAGTCCGTTAGCCTATCCGCTAAACGGATTGCCCTAACGCAATGTGAACCTAGCCTAAGAATCTCAATGCGTTTCTGGAGATTAAGCTCCTTTAATCATGACATTCAAAATAACCCATGTATCCCACTTAAATAGCCCTAAACCGGAGAACACACCGGTAGGATAAGTGATTGATGTAACTAGTTTAAGAAGTGGGCGCAAAATAAACAGGTGTGAAAAGTTACATAACAAGATAATTTGTTGAGACAATATACATTTGTAAAACATTAGTCAACAGCAAGACAAAAAAATTACAGATAATTGTACAAATTAAAAAGATTTACACAATAAAATCTATAAAGAATAAAACGTACATGGATAAAAAATTCTGACTAAACAAGAATTTGAAAAAAAATGAACAATTATGCCTACAGTTATTGATGACTAATTACTTTAGACATTTTAGCAGCAAATATTGGCTAGGAAGAAAAAAAGACCTATAACAATAGGCAAAGGCAAAATGTCCATTAGGCCAGTCTCACACGTCCAGATAATTCCGGTACCAGAAAAATCGGTACCGGAATTATCTGTGTCCGTGTGCCGGTGCGTTTCTGTGGCACATCAGTGTGGCACACGTGTGCCGCCCGTGTGCCCACTGGGTACCACACGCACCGTGCCGGAGACAGTGCTAAAGTTTAGCGCTGTCTCCTGCATCGTGCTGAAGCCCCATTCATATCTTCCCTGCAGCAGCGTTTGCTGTAGAGAAGATATGAATAATAGTGTGTAAAATCCAGATCCAGGTCATCAAACCCCTCCCACCCCCTGTGCGCCCCCCCTCCCCCTGTTGTGATTAAAATACTCACCCAGCTCCTGGCTCCCTCGCAGGGTCCTGTCCTGGCCGCACCTTGTACTGTATGAGCGGTCACGTGGGGCCGCTCATTTACAGTAATGAATATGCAGCTCCTCCCTTATGGGAGGTGGAGCCGCATATTCATGACTGTAATCAGCGGCCCCACGTGACCGCATACAGGAGAAGGTGCGGCCAGGAGAGGAAGCAGCGATAGCCAACGAGGGAGCTGGTGAGTATTTTCAGAACAGCGGGGGGGGGGGGGGGGGAAGCACACAGGGGGTGGGAACATGGACCTTTATTTTATACACAAAAAAACACAAAAAAAATGAATTATTCATATCTTCTCTGCAGCAAACGCTGCTGCACAGAAGATGTGAATCGCGGCTTCAGCACCATGTGGGGGGGACAGCGCTTACTGTAGCGCTGTCTCCTGCACGGCACACGGACTGCACACGGACAACGTCCGTGTGCGGTATGTGTTTTACACGGACCCATTGACTTTAATGGGTCCGTGTAATACGTGCGCTCCCACGAACACTGACATGTCTCCGTGTTTGGCACACGGAGACACGGTCCGCAAAAAAATCAATGACATCTGCACAGATGCATTGATTTTAATGCGTCTACATGTGTCAGTGGCACCGGTACGTGAGGAAACTGTCACCTCAAGTACCGGAGCCACTGACGTGTGAAACTGGCCTTATGATCACAGGCAGGAGACGCAGCATGTGTGCTTATAGCACTAAAGAGACAAATGCTCATATATTTTGGCAAAAGGCCTCGGACAATTGTAGGATTCAATAATGAATTTGAGGAGCTGAGAACAGAGAGGACGCAGAAAATAGCGGTATGTTAAACAACATGGTGTTGTAAAATCACTAAAGGCAGGAATTAATACAAAGACTCTATCTATACAAGATTGATTTATGCACATAACACAGCACGAATAGTCACTGAACATCAAAAGAAGGGAGAGGTCAGAGCCAAAAATCCAAGCTCCAAAGCGCAGCCTCAAAATAGCCGCATAAAGGAGAAATTAGAAAAAAACTTTTGGCCCTTCATTTAATGTGTGAATACAATTACAATTAGTGGGACAGAGCTGATGAAGTGAAACCAATAATTTACAACTAAGCGTGAGTACCTATGATAAATAAAAGCAGCCTCAAAATAGCCGCATAGAGGAGAAATTAGAAAAAAACTTTTAACCCATCATTGAATGTGTGAATACAATTAGGCTACTTTCACACTAGCGTCGGACTCGGCCCGTCGCACTGCGTCGGGCTGACGTACCGACGCTAGCAGTGAATGCGCCGCACAACGGGGCAGCGGATGCATTTTTCCAGCTCATCCACTGCCCCATTGTGAGGTGCTGGGAGGTGGGGGCGGAGTTCCGGCCACGCATGCGCGGTCAGAAATGGCGGACCGTCGGCAGCAAAAAACGTTGCATGTAACGTTTTTTGCTCCCGGCGGTCCGCCACAACACGGCGCAACCGTCGCACGACGGTTGCGACGTGTGTCAATGCGTCGCAATGCATCACTAATGTTAGTCTATGGGGCAAAGTTGTCTGCAGGATGCGTTTTTCCCGTAAACGACGCATTGCAACGTATTGAAAAAAACGCTAGTGTGAAAGTAGCCTTAGTGGGACACAGCTAATGAGGTGAAATCAGTAATTTACAACTGAATGTGAATACCCATGGTAAATAAAATCAAACAAAATGTCCATGATATATAGTTCTATATACTACATGGCTGTTCTATAAACTACATGGCTGTGCTATATGCTACGTGGGCTGTGCTGTATACTACATGGCTGTGCTGTATACTACATGGGCTGTGTTATATACCACGTAGCTGTACTATATGCTACGTGGCTGCTGTGCTATATGCTACGTGGGCTGTTATATGCTACGTGGCTGTGCTGTATGCTACGTGGGCTGTGCTATACGCTACGTGGCTGTGCTATATGCTACGTGGCTGTGCTATGTGCTACGTGGCTGTGCTGTATGCTACGTGGCTGTGCTATATGCTATGTGGCGGTGCTGTATGCTACGTGGGCAGTGCTGTATGCTACATGGGCTGTGCTATATGCTACGTGGGCTGTGTTATATACTACGTGGGCTGTTATTACTACTTGGCTGTACTATATATATACTACGTGGCTGTGTTATATAATATGCCGGCTGTGTTATATACTACGTGGGCTGTGTTATATACTACGTGGTTGTGTTATATACTATGTGGGCTGTGCTATATACTACGCGGGCTGTGCTATATACTATGCAAGCTGTGTTATATACTATGGGGGGTATATTATATTCTATGGGGGCTGTGTTATATACTATGTGGCTGTGTTATATTCTATTGGGGGGTATATTATATTCTATTGGGGAGGCTGTGTTATATACTATTTGGCTGTGTTATATACTATGGGGGGTACATTATACCTTATATTCTAAGGGGGAGGCTGTGTTATATACTATGAGGGTACATTATATTCTATGGGGAGGCTGTGTTATACTATGCGGGTACATTATATTCTATGGGGGAGGCTGTTATACACTATAGGGGCTGCATTATATTCCATGGGGGCTACATTATATACTATGGGAAGGTGGGCTGTTTTATATTCTATGGGGGGCTGTATTAGATTTTGAGGGAGGACTGCATCATACTCTTTGATGGTCTACATTATATTCTATTGGGAGATGGGCTGTGTTCTATTCTATGGGGGCTGTATTAAATTTATATTCTATGAGGGGTGATTGCATCATACTCTATGGGGGGCTACATTATACTCTATGGGGGGGTTAAATTATACTCTGTGGGTTGGTTGCATTATGCTCTATGGGTTGGCTGCATTATACTGTATGTGGGCTGCATTATACTGTATCAAGGACTATGGGGAATACATTATACTATATGAAGAACTATGGGGTGCATTATACTATGGTGAGTGAATTGTACTGGATGACTATGGTGGTGCATTATACTATATGGAGCACTATGAGGAGTGTATTATACTATGTGGAGGACTTAGCAGTGTATTTTAACCCTTTAATGACCCAGCCTATTTTGACCTTAATGACCTGGCCGTTTTTTGCAATTCTGAACAGTGTCCCTTTATGAGGTAATAACTCAGGAACGCTTCAACGGATCCTAGCGGTTCTGAGACTGTTTTTTTGTGACATATTGGGCTTCATGTTAGTGGTAAATTTAGGTTGATAATTCTTGCGTTTAATTGTGAAAAAAATGGAAATTTGGCAAAAATTTTTAAAATTTTGAATTTTTGTTCGGTTAAACAAGAGAGTTATGTGACACAAAATAGTTAATAAATAACATTACCCACATGTCTACTTTACATCAGCACAATTTTGGAAACAAAATTTTTTTTTTGCTAGGAAGTTATAAGAGTTAAAATTTGACCAGCAATTTCTCATTTTTACAACAAAATTTACAAAACTATTTTTTTTAGGGACCACCTCACATTTGAAGTCAGTTTGAGGAGTCTATATGGCTGAAAACACCCAAAAGTGACACCATTCTAAAAACTGCACCCCTCAAGGTGCTCAAAACCACATTCAAGAAGTTTATTAACCCTTCAGGTGCTTCACGGCAGCAGAAGCAACATGAAAGGAAAAAATGAACATTTAACTTTTTAGTCACAAAAATGATCTTTTAGCAACAATTTTTTTATTTTCCCAAGGGTAAAAGGAGAAACTGGACCCCAAAAGTTATTGTACAATTTGTCCTGAGTACGCCGATACCCCACATGTGGGGGGGAAGCACTGTTTGGACGCACGACAGGGCTCGGAAGGGAAGGAGTGCCATTTGACTTTTTCAATGAAAAATTGGCTCCAATCTTTAGCGGACACCATGTCGCGTTTGAAGAGCCCCTGTGTGCCGAAAGATTGGAGCTCCCCCACAAGTGACCCCACTTTGGAAACTAAACTCCCCCCAAGGAGCTTACCTAGATGCAGTGTACAAATGGTACAAACCTCGGCCATCCATTAGATCTTCATCAGTCTCATCTCAATCTTCGGCAGAAGGCAGTACTGACGTCTTGGATGTACAACGTTTTTCATCTGCTGGCAGAAACAAACGAAAGGGTACTAATTACAATCGAAAATATAATTCCTCCAAACGTCCCCATACCAATGTGGCGGGATCTTCTAAATTACAGGTGGTTAATCTTTCTTCCATTACCCTTACAGATGCTCAACTGGAAGTACTAAGCCTTGGTTTATCTTTTTCTCCCACTTCATCATTTAATTTCTTTACAGCTGTGAAGGATCTTCACTTATTCGCAAGAAAGCTCGTACTCCACAAGTTACATCAAAGAAAAAATTCGGACAATACACAATGGACTATTCAGGAGCAGGAAACTATTGCAATTCTGAACGAACTATGTGAGGAATCCTCCCCTGATGCCCCGAAGGGTAAGTTCACACTACCTAAACCTAAACGCTTTCCTCCTCTGAACCTCTTCCCTGAGGTTGAGACGTTTGTAAGAGTAGTCACTGAAGACTTTAAGAAAATTCCAGCGGGCTCACAGCATGATAATCTAACCCGTGAGCAGTGACAGGCATTGACGGAATTACGTACTATGAAACAAGTATTAATAAAGCCTGCTGATAAAGGTGGCAATATTGTGCTGTGGCCCACCGAGATGTATGAAAAAGAGGCTTTCCGGCAGCTGCGTGATGAAGACACATATAAGAAACTATGCTTCAACCCCACTTCTATTTTTCAGGCTGAATTATTTGATATACTGGAAGAGGCATTCACCGAGGGACTAATTACTAAGGACTTGAGGGATGGCTTGGTTCCAGGCGCACCACGGACACCATGTTTGTACCTGTTACCCAAAATTCATAAAAGCTTGACATGCCCAACCGGTCGACCAATTGTCTCTGGAAATGGGGGACTCACTGAGCAGATAGGTAAGATGCTGGACTTTTATCTCAAACCCATCGTTGAAACCCTTACCATCATACCTTAGAGATACGGGGGACATCCTATCTAAAATCCTAGATATCAATCTGGAGCCCGACATGTGGCTGGTGACATTAGATGTAGAGTCTCTTTACACATCAATAGGGCATGCTGATGGCATAGAAGCGGTTAGCTTCTATCTGAACAACTCTGATATCGATGAACGTTTCAGCAGGTTTCTAATATCTCTGCTTGAGTTTGCACTAACTCATAACTTCTTCATTTTTAAAGAGGCACTCTACCTACAGCTCCGGGGTACAGCCATGGGGGCGGCCTTTGCGCCGTCCTATGCATGTCTGTTCCTGGGGCTGTGGGAGAGAAGAGTCTTCATCACCGATGCCACTCCATTATCATCTAATGTACTCATGTGGTCTAGGTATATAGATGATGTCTTTGCAATCTGGCAAGGCACTGAGAGTGACCTCCTGAAGTTTGTTGAGGAATTAAACGTCAATGACTCTAACATTAAACTCACTTGCCATTACAGCCGGGACTCTGTCGACTTCCTTGATGTACGGATCCATAAGGGTGAAGATGGTATGTTACAGAGTGACCTGCATCGAAAGGAAACATCAGTAAATAGTCTACTACACTCTGCGTCTGCTCACCCTAGACACCTCAAGAACAGCATCCCTTATGGACAGTTTCTCAGGGCAAAGCGCATTTGCTCTGAAGATACATCATATCAAAAACAAGCAGCAGACATCTCCAGTCGGTTTATGGATCGAGGATATTCATCCAGGATAGTCAGACGATGTGAAAGAAGAGCTTCTCGGATTAACAGAATGAACCTCCTGAAAACTAAGAAAGAGGAATCCCCTACATCTAATCAGGTGAGATTCATAGTCACTTACACAAACAATTCCACTAAGGTTAAAGAAGTCTTGAGCAAATACTGGCCTATCATCAAATACGATGCAACACTTACCAACTGTCTCACCAACACACCTTCCATCACGTATCGGAGGAATAAAAACATACGCGACCTATTAACCCATAGCCACTACAGGGGTCAGGAATCCAAGTGTACCTTTGGATCGAGGGGCCCAAGATGGGGTTTTTTCCCGTGTCGTGATTGTGCGGCATGTAAGAATTTGGATCGCTGGGGGGGCGTGTCCTAGCTGGCCATGTGAGTGGAAGCAGGGAAGAGTGCTCCTGCTGCCATAAGGACAAAAATCCTGCTTTAACCCCGATTTTCGGGTAAACTCACCTAAATCCGGCTGGCTGAAGGTCCGGAGAGTGCAGCAGTGCAGAGCAGCAGGTCCGGAGTCGGCAGCGATGACCAGGAGGCGGCAGAAAGACGCTGGCACCAGCGATGCAGGAGCCAGCCAAGATGGCTCCGATGCTAGGGAGGACGCCGAGAAGGAGAACGCCGCATGTCAGCGGCGCATGGAGGTGGCCGCAAAGCTGCAGCAGTATGCCAGAGTGGAGGCTGCTGAGGAGGCAGAACCAGGATCTGGAGCTGGAGCTGACCAGGAGGAGGAGGAAGCAAGCACAGCCGAGCAGCATGAGGTACAGAGGGGGAAGGAGAGAGGCAGCATGGCTGGGGCTAGTGGGGGACCTGAAGCCATATCACAGGGAGAGGAGCCGACTCTTAGAGATGTTATCACACTGATCTCTTCATGTCAGCAATCCCTGAACTCCTTGGCCCAGCAGATGCAGGAAGTTAAAGGGGACACAGCACAGATTAATGCGGCTCTGCAGAAAATGGACAAATGTATAGGAGTGGTGGAGGAGAGGGTGAGCACGGCAGAAGATCACATAGTTAAGCTACAAAAAGCTGAAAAGAAGTTCGCCCAAGCAATAGCCGAGCTTGCTGCCAAAAATGAGGATCTGGAAAATAGATCCAGAAGAAATAATATACGTATAGTGGGGCTGCCTGAAAAGACTGAGGGGAGAAATCCCACTGAGTTTGTGGAGAACTGGCTGCTGGAGAAGATTGGGAGCACAGTGTTGACAAAAGTCTTTGCTGTTGAACGGGCTCATAGGGTCCCGCCGCAGCCCCCTGCCCCAGGAGCAAATCCCCGTACCATGCTTGCTAAAATACTCAATTACAGAGACAGAGGCATTATCCTTAGAAAGGCTAGAGAGATGGAGGATCTGACGGCTGGAGGTCAGAAAATTGCCATTTATCCGGATTATTCCGCTGCAGTTCAGAAGCAGCGGATGAAGTTTCTCCATGCGAGTGGCGGTGGTGTATCGTCCTCCCGGCCCCTCTCATCAGTTCCTGGATCACTTTGCCACCTGGCTTCCACAGTTTCTCTCCTGTGACACCCCCACCCTTATCATGGGTGATTTCAACATCCCCATTGCCTCTCCCCTCTCCCCATCTGCTTCTCACCTTTTGTCTCTATCCTCCTCTTTTGGCCTCTCGCAGCATACTAACTCTCCAACACATGAAGATGGAAACTCCCTTGACTTGGTCTTCTCCCGACTTTGCTCAGTGGATGATTTCACAAACTCCCCTCTCCGCTCTCTGACCACAACCTTCTTTCATTCTCTATTAAGAACTGCCATCCTGCTCAGGTCACCCCCACTTTCCACACTTATAGAAACATACAGGCCATTAACACCCAGAAACTTATGAAGAACTTGCAGTCCTCATTGGCCCCTATCTCCTCCATCTCATGTCCTGATTCTGCATTGAAGCATTACAATGAAACCCTGCAAAGTGCTCTGGATGAAGCTGCTCCTCCTATACATAAAACAACTCGGCACAGACGGCAACAACCGTGGCACACGCTGCAAACACGTTTCCTGCAGCGGTGCTCCAGGTGCGCAGAACGTCTGTGGAGAAAATCTAATCTACCCGAAGATTTCATCCATTATAAGTTCATGCTAAAGACATACAATTCTGCCCTTCACCTCTCCAAACAAACCTACTTCAACACCCTCATCACCTCCCTGTCCAATAACCCTAAACGTCTCTTTGACACGTTCCAGTCCCTACTCAACCCAAGAGAGCAGGCCCCAACCACGGATCTCCGTGCTGACGATCTGGCCAATTACTTCAAAGAAAAAATTGACCACATTCGACAGGAAATCATCTCCCAATCTCTTCATACCATGCACTGTCCTCCCTCCCCCACTGCATCTAGTTCACTCTCTGACTTTGAAGCAGTTACAGAAGAAGAAGTAAGCAGGCTCCTTGCATCTTCTCGCCCGACCACTTGCACCAGTGACCCCATTCCATCACATCTCCTCCAGTCCCTTTCCCCGGCTGTCACCTCTCACCTAACAAAAATATTCAACCTTTCCCTCACTTCCGGTATTTTTCCCTCCTCATTTAAGCATGCCATCATACATCCATTACTTAAAAAAAATCCCTCGATCAAAACTGTGCCGCTAATTATAGACCTGTCTCTAATCTTCCCTTCATCTCTAAACTCCTCGAACGCCTGGTCCACTCCCGTCTTACCCGCTATCTCTCAGATAACTCTCTTCTCGACCCTCTTCAATCTGGCTTCCGCTCTTTACACTCTACTGAAACTGCCCTCACTAAAGTCTCTAATGACCTACTAACAGCTAAATCTAATGGTCACTACTCCATGCTAATTCTCTTGGATCTCTCTGCAGCATTCGACACTGTGGATCATCAGCTCCTCCTCACTATGCTCCGCTCCATCGGCCTCAAGGACACCGTTCTCTCCTGGTTCTCCTCCTATCTCTCTGACCGATCCTTCACTGTATGTTTTGCTGGTTCCTCCTCCTCTCACCTTCCCCTTACTGTTGGGGTTCCTCAAGGATCAGTCCTAGGCCCCCTACTCTTCTCGTTGTATACTGCCCCTATTGGACAAACAATCAGTAGATTTGGTTTCCAGTACCATCTCTATGCTGACGACACCCAATTATACACTTCTGCTCCTGATATCACACCGACCTTTTTAGAAAACACCAGTGATTGTCTTACCGCTGTCTCTAACATCATGTCCTCCCTCTATCTGAAACTAAACCTGTCAAAAACTGAACTCCTCGTGTTCTCTCCCTCTACTAACCTACCTTTGCCTGACATTGCCATCTCCGTGTGCGGTTCCACCATTACTCCAAAGCAACATGCCCGCTGCCTTGGGGTCATCCTTGATTCTGACCTTTCATTCACCCCCTACATCCGATCACTGGCTCGCTCTTCTTACCTGCATCTCAAAAACATTTCTAGAATTCGCCCTTTTCTTACTTTCGACTCTGCAAAAACTCTGACTGTTTCACTTATTCATTCTCGTCTGGACTATTGTAACTCTCTACTAATCGGCCTCCCTCTTGCAAAACTCTCCCCGCTCCAATCTGTCCTGAATGCTGCAGCCAGGATCATATTCCTCACCAACCGTTACACTGATGCCTCTACCCTGTGCCAGTCATTACACTGGTTACCCATCCACTCCAGAATCCAGTACAAAACTACTACCCTCATCCACAAAGCACTCCATGGCTCAGCACCACCCTACATCTCCTCCCTGGTATCAGTCTACCACCCTACCCGTGCCCTCCGCTCCGCTAATGACCTCAGGTTAGCATCCTCAATAATCAGAACCTCCCACTCCCGTCTCCAAGACTTTACACGTGCTGCGCCGATTCTTTGGAATGCACTACCTAGGTTAATACGATTAATCCCCAATCCCCACAGTTTTAAGCGTGCCCTAAAAACTCATTTGTTCAGACTGGCCTACCGCCTCAATGCATTAACCTAACGATCCCTGTGTGGCCTATTTATAATAAAAAAAAAAAAAAAAAGAAAGTTCCTCGCATCATGTTCTCATACACTTTATGCAGTATTAGCCCCCTGTGTCTGTACTGCTACATACTTAGGCAGTTAACTGGTTCATGCAGCTTTACATGAACACCTGAGCCTTACACTATAGCTGGTCCGAATAACTAAAGCAATTGTTACCATCCACCTCTCGTGTCTCCCCTTTTCCCCATAGTTTGTAAGCTTGCGAGCAGGGCCCTCACTCCTCTTGGTATCTGTTTTGAACTGTATTTCTGTTATGCTGTAATGTCTATTGTCTGTACAAGTCCCCTCTATAATTTGTAAAGCGCTGCGGAATATGTTGGCGCTATATAAATAAAAATTATTATTATATATTATTATATTATTATTATACTGGAGTCAAGCGGCGACTGAGGGAGCTGGGAGTGCAGTACTCAGTGATGTTTCCCGCCAAGCTGAGACTCGTGGCTTTTAATAAGACACATTTCTTCCTGACACCGGAGGACGCTACCCAGTGGCTTGATACTCATGAGAAAAAACTTAAGGGAATGGGCGACTGACATTTCGGCGAGATCCAGTTGGGATTTGTTTTCTCTGTCGATGGAGGAGAGTTCTGCGCTCGTTAGCAATGGTTAAAGAGTTGAGCAACTGTTGGGGGTTTTGCTGGGCCATATTGAAGGAATGGCCGGAGGGGACAGTACCAACTACTAAGTACGGGGGAGGAGGGTTATGCTGGGTACTGTGAACTGGTTTGGTACTTTTTCTATATGTTAATATAAGTTGAAATGTTAAGATACAATAAAGTGAAAGTTGGGGGGGAAATTGTGATTGCTATGGCAGCGGGACGCGAATGGAGAGGGTTAAGTAAGGGAGAGTGTTCGCAGTGGGCAGTGGAGCCCCACTCTTGATGAGAGGAAGAATGCGTTATATTGGGGGGGTTAGGGGGGCAAGTTGGGAGGGGGCAGGGGGGGTGGGAGGGTTGGGGCAGCTCATACTTGGGAAATTGGATACTTTAAGAAATGATGAGCCACATGATGGGAGATTGTATTAAAATATTGAGTTGGAATGTGAGAGGTCTGGCAGATAAAACACGGCGGGCGGCAAGTCTGCAGTATGTCCGAGAACAGAAGGTCTCAATGATATGTTTGTTAGAGACACATTTAGTGCGGGAGAGGGTGAACATATTGAATAGGCGCTGGATACAGAGGGCGTATCATTCTACTTTCTCGACGTATTCTAGGGGTGTGTCTGTGTTAATACCTGCGGGGGTGCAGTATGAGGAGGTAATGGTAAAAGAGGATGTCGATGGTCAGTATGTGGTGATGAAATGTAAAATGAATGGAGTATTGATGTGTATAGTGGCAATGTATATTCCGCCCCCATACTCAAGCAAGAAGATAAGAGAGGTGCTGGAGAGGGTAGAGCGCTGGGGACCGTTACCATTACTAATTATCGGCGACCTTAATAATATATGTGATGACTTTTGGGATAAGAACAAAAACCCCCAGAATAGGACGGCGGGACATACCACTACGTTTGGGACTTATGTCGGGGAAGTGGGCATGGTTGATTTATGGAGAGTTAGGCATAAGCTACATTTGTCTGTGGTAGGCATGGTGAATCTTATCAAAATGATTCTGATGCCGAAAATACTGTATATTCTTCACAATGCGCCGGTTTGGATACCACGTGGGAAATTTAGACAGATCAACTCTCTGTTTAGGAATCTGATTTGGGAGAGGCAGCATCCGCGTATCAAACTGGAGACACTTCAGCGACCCAAGGATGATGGGGGTCTGGCATTGCCTAACCCTGAGTTGTACTTTCTTGCAGCCCAGAGTCAGCATTTAAGGGGCTGGGCGCATGAGGGGTCATCTGGGGCAGTACAGCGGTTGATGGAGGTGGTGACAAAAAGAAGGCCAGTGGTGCAATGTTTGGAGGATGGATCCTTGGAGAGTTTGGGGAAGCTATATCCGACTTTGCTGTTGATACGCAAGCTGTGGAGTAGATTGAGGCACATACGTGGGATCACGAACTTGACTAGATACTCGCCGCTATGGCATAATAACAATCTGAAAGAATTTGAGGCATTGGGGGTACTGATAGAGTGGTTGGGCAAAGGGATTCAGTATGTGTATCAAATAATTGAACAAGGTGAACTGAATTCATTTTCCTAATTGCAGGCGGAATTTGGTCTTGGGTCTGCAGGGGAGTATCAATATTTGCGGATGAGGCATGCCTTTGGAGCTCAGGGTAGGAGCGGAGGTATTAGGATTCAAAGGGATATAGTACTGGAGTATGTGTGTAATGATGGGACGACTGGAGGAGTCATATCCACTCTGTACAGGGATCTGTTGCACACTTTTCTATTGGGGTTTCCAATAATGGCAAGAGCTAAATGGGAAAGGGATTTGGGCCCAATAGATAACGAGACTTGGGAGTCGGTGTTGGAATGGATCCCAAGACTGTCGCTGAGTGAACCGTATAGACTGTCACAGCTCTATGTGATACACAGAGTTTATTGGTCTCCGATGGTGCTATATAAGGCAGGATTGCGTAATGACTCTGAATGTCCGAGGTTTAAGTCTACGGATGCAGACATTTTCCATATGATGTGGACATGTCCGAGGTTGGTTGCCTTCTGGGTGGTAGTTTTGAGTCATATGGAAGGTGCGTATGGATGCACGGTGCCAAGGGATCCAATTGTCTGTTTGTTGGGATGCGTGGATGAGATTGGAGTGGATAAACACCTAAAGATAGCTATGGCCAGATTGTTGTATATGGCTAGGAAGGTGATAGCTAGAAACTGGATTAGGGAAGAGCCGCCGTCAAGAGGAGAGTTCCTCCAGTATGTGAAACAGGGCCTGACACTAGAAAAAGGGATTTATAAGAAGAAAGGGAAAACTGAAACGTTCAATAAAATGTGGTCTCCATGGATTGCTATGGGATAGTAATGTGAAGTGTGGCTTATACGAATGGTTGAGGGATTAGATACTCTATTGTTTTAATGATGGTAGTAATTAACAAGATGAGCTGCTTTGTGGGGTGGGGGTGGGGGGCTTTGGGATCGAAGGGGGCTGTTTGAAGGGGGAGGGGGGGGGAAATACTCTATATTGAAAATGTAAATGTAACATGTTAATTGCCTTGTTATTCTTAATAAAAATTTATTTGAATTAAAAAAAGAATTTGGATCGCTGTTTCACCAGCTTATCCAGTGACGGGTCTAAAGAATTCCAGATCACCCAACACATCACTTGCTCCACAGACCATGTGGTATACTATGCCACGTGTCCCTGTGGGCTTATCTACATGGGCCTTACGTCACGCCAACTACGTGTGAGAATCAGGGAGCATATCCGGGACATCAAAGCAGCATCGAACTCATCAGCTGATGACTTCTTGAAGCCAGTACCGAGGCATTTCAAAGAAAAACATGACTGCAATAGTCAATTGTTGAGGGTACGCGGCATTGACCGCGTTGTGATGGATGGACGAGGTGGAGACACGAAAAAACGGCTTGCCCAGTTGGAAGCACAATGGATTGTCCGTATTGATTGCATTCGCCCTAAGGGCCTCAATGAGGTCCTTAGTTTTGTCCCATTTCTATAGTTTTTTTATAGTTTACGCTGGTTATTATAGTCCCTGTAAAAAACTTTTTATGTCTAGTGTTTAAGATTTTTTAACAGTTTATTGTGTCTTCAGGTTATTCATTTATCTTTTCCTTTTTATTTGACAGATTGTATCCGTTATCCTCTATCTTTTCATCTCCCTTGACACCAGGAGGCGGCAACAGATTCCTTCTATATCTGCCAGGGAGCCATGGATATTAATTCATTATTGCTCGATCTATCACTGTGTATTGGTGTTTTTTTCACTTTCTACCTTACAGCGGATTTTAGCCCCAATCGTCCACATCAGGTCTACTCACCCTGGTTCCGGTTTCTATTCATTCTCCTTGTCATGGAGTTTTCACTTTTACTTATAGTTAGGTGGCCTTATTAAGACCCCCTTGTGTCTCTCTCCTCTCATTTATATAAAGATATATATATTCCTTTATATATTCTAGCTCACGCTCAATTGCATATTTTATATAGTGTATTGGTATACATCTTACTTGTACTTCATTGTGCACTTGTATAACATGTATTTATATAACATGTATTCATTTTTTCCCCTAGGTTCCCTCCCGGCATCAGTCACCAGCCCTTCACTCACCCTCACTTCCTTTGCACTGTTACCCCCACTGGTCAGGTATGTGCACTTGCTCACCTTCGGCTTCCCTGTCTATGATATCCTTATCTGCTGCCTCCTGTCTTCTAACCCGCACTGAGCGGTGTGCGCTTCTCCCGGCCGGCTTGTCCTGGTTGCCGTGGATACGCGTCCTTAGGCGTCGCACTTCTGACTCCTCCCACTGACGCGTCGGTGCGGGGCGCGGACGTGTGACGTTGGACGCCGACTCCACGGCTTCCGGCCATTTGCTGTGCCCGGGGCTAGCGCCGCTACTACCGCATGTGTCGGAGATAAAAGGAGACCACCATCCCGCATTACACTAGCGCCCCCCGAGGAAGCAGCACCTGAGAAACGCGCGTCGGGGCCTCTCCTTCCACACACAGCCACAGGTTGGTACTCTCGGTACATGCCCTTTGTCAGCCCTATGCAGGCCACTATTAGGCTTAAACCTGTATACTGATAATTGGATATTTCCCTTAGTGATTCTTGGTGTTCTCGCATTAGCAATAATAGTGGCACTGTATATCTTACCATATTAGGCTTGCACTTTGCACTTTATTGATACTTTTTTTACTATATTGGCTGCAATATAAGGCATATCTCACCTAGTATCTCCCTGTACCTACATTGTATTTGTGAGCATTTTTTATTACTAGTTCACTGACTTTTTGGTACCATTTGCCCGGTTAATTAACTATACTATATCTGTATATATATCTCTCATATGCACTATGCATCACTTTATATCATGATATACTTTACTGATATATATATATGTGTATCTCTGTGGCATGGTATACAGGTCCTTCTCAAAAAATTAGCATATAGTGTTAAATTTCATTATTTACCATAATGTAATGATTACAATTAAACTTTCATATATTATAGATTCATTATCCACCAACTGAAATTTGTCAGGTCTTTTATTGTTTTAATATTGATGATTTTGGCATACAACTCCTGATAACCCAAAAAACCTGTCTCAATAAATTAGCATATTTCACCCATCCAATCAAATAAAAGTGTTTTTTAATAACAAACAAAAAAAAACATCAAATAATAATGTTCAGTTATGCACTCAATACTTGGTCGGGAATCCTTTGGCAGAAATGACTGCTTCAATGCGGCGTGGCATGGAGGCAATCAGCCTGTGACACTGCTGAGATGTTATGGAGGCCCAGGATGCTTCAATAGCGGCCTTAAGCTCATCCAGAGTGTTGGGTCTTGCGTCTCTCAACTTTCTCTTCACAATATCCCACAGATTCTCTATGGGGTTCAGGTCAGGAGAGTTGGCAGGCCAATTGAGCACAGTAATACCATGGTCAGTAAACCATTTACCAGTGGTTTTGGCACTGTGAGCAGGTGCCAGGTCGTGCTGAAAAATGAAATCTTCATCTCCATAAAGCATTTCAGCCGATGGAAGCATGAAGTGCTCCAAAATCTCCTGATAGCTAGCTGCATTGACCCTGCCCTTGATGAAACACAGTGGACCAACACCAGCAGCTGACATGGCACCCCACACCATCACTGACTGTGGGTACTTGACACTGGACTTCAGGCATTTTGGCATTTCCTTCTCCCCAGTCTTCCTCCAGACTCTGGCACCTTGATTTCCGAATGACATGCAAAATTTGCTTTCATCAGAAAAAAGTACTTGGGACCACTTAGCAGTCCAGTGCTGCTTCTCTGTAGCCCAGGTCAGGCGCCTCTGCCGCTGTTTATGGTTCAAAAGTGGCTTTACCTGGGGAATGCGGCACCTGTAGCCCATTTCCTGCACACGCCTGTGCACGGTGGCTCTGGATGTTTCCACACCAGACTCAGTCCACTGCTTCCTCAGGTTCCCCAAGGTCTGGAATCGGTCCTTCTCCACAATCTTCCTCAGGGTCCGGTCTCCTCTTCTCGTTGTACAGCGTTTTCTGCCACATTGTTTCCTTCCAACAGACTTACCATTGAGGTGCCTTGATACAGCACTCTGGGAACAGCCTATTTGTTGAGAAATTTCTTTCTGGGTCTTACCCTCTTGCTTGAGGGTGTCAATGATGGCCTTCTTGACAACTGTCAGGTCGCTAGTCTTACCCATGATGGGGGTTTTGAGTAATGAACCAGGCAGGGAGTTTATAAAAGCCTCAGGTATCTTTTGCATGTGTTTAGAGTTAATTAGTTGATTCAGAAGATTAGGGTAATAGGTCGTTTAGAGAACCTTTTCTTGATATGCTAATTTATTGAGACAGGTTTTTTGGGTTATCAGGAGTTGTATGCCAAAATCATCAGTATTAAAACAATAAAAGACCTGACAAATTTCAGTTGGTGGATAATGAATCTATAATATATGAAAGTTTAATTGTAATCATTACATTATGGTAAATAATGAAATTTAACACTATATGCTAATTTTTTGAGAAGGACCTGTACATCTTATTTGCTCCTCTGATTTAATATTACGTCTGTGTGTGGCACTAGTGTCGCCTTCTTGTTTATGTCATTGTATCGTCTTATCTTGGTTCTTATTCTGCATTGTTTATGTATTTTATATAGTTCTTCAATAAAATATGTTATTTTAGCTCAGATGTCCATTTTTCTTTTGGGTTTCTATTGTATTTATGATGGCGGAGCATTTATCTCTGGTGCCCTCTTTATAGGATTATTACCTAGATGCATAGTGAGCACTTTGAACACCCAGGTGCTTCACAAATTGATCCGTAAAAATGAAAAAGTACTTTTTTTTTTCACAAAAAATTTCTTTTAGCCTCAATTTTTTTCATTTTTACATGGGCAACAGGATAAAATGGATCCTAAAATTTAGTGGGCAATTTCTCCTTAGTACATCGATACCTCACATGTTAGGGGTAAACCACTGTTTGGGCACACAACAGGGCTCGGAAGGGAAGGAGCGCCATTTGACTTTTTGAATAGCATTTTGACTTTTGGAGATCCCCTGTGTGCCTAAACATTGGAGCTCCCCCACAAGTGACACCATTTTTGAAACTAGACCTCCCATGGAACTAATCTAGATGTGTGGTGAGCACTTTAAACCCCCAAGTGCTTCACAGAAGTTTATAACGCAGAGCCGTGAAAATAAAAAATAATTTTTCTTTCCTCAAAAATTATTTATTTAGGAAGCAATTTTTTATTTTCACAAGAGTAACAGGAGAAATTGAACCCCAAAAGTTATTGTCCAGTTTGTCCTGAGTACGCTGATACCCCAAATGTGGGGGGGGGGACCACTGTTTTGGCACACTTCGGGGCTCAGAAGGGAAGTAGTGACTTTTTGGAATGCAGACTTTGATGGAATGGTCTGCGGGCATCATGGTACATTTGCAGAGCCCCTGATGTACCTACACAGTAGAAACTCCCCACAAGTGACACCATTTTGGAAACTAGACCCCCCAAGGAACTTATCTAGATGTGTGGTGAGCACTTTGAACCCCAAGTGCTTCACAGAAGTTTACAACGCAGAGCCGTGAAAATAAAAAATAATTTTTCTTTCCTCAAAAATTATGTTTTAGCAAGCAATTTTTTATTTTCGCAAGGGTAACAGGAGAAATTGGACCCCAATAGTTGTTGCCCAGTTTGTCCTGAGTATCCTGGTACCCCATATGTGGGGGAAAACCACTGTTTGGGCACACGTCGGGGTTCGGAAGGGAGGGAGCAAGATTTGACTTTTTGTACGCAAGATTGGCTGGAATCAATGGTGGCGCCATGTTGCGTTTGGAGACCCCTAATGTGCCGTAACAGTGGAAACCCCTCAATTCTAACTCCAACACTAACCCCAACACACCCCTAACCCTAATCCCAACTCTAGCCATAACCCTAATCACAACCCTAACCCCAACACACCCCTAACCACAACCCTAACCCCAACACACCCCTAACCCTAATCCCAACCATCTAACCACAACCCTAACCCCAACACACCCCTAAAAATAACCCTAACCACAAGCCTAATCTTAACCCTATTTCCAACCCTAGCCCTAATTCCAACCCTAACCCTACAGTATGTGCCCACGTTGCGGATTCGTGTGAGATTTTTCCGCACCATTGTTGAAAAATCCGCAGGTAAAAGGCACAGCGTTTTACCTGCGGATTTACTGTGAATTTCCAGTGTTTTTTGTGCGGATTTCCCCTGTGGATTCCTATTGAGCAACAGGTATAAAACGCTGCGGAATCCGCACAAAGAATTGACATGCTGTGAAAAAAACAATGCAGCGTTTCCGCGCGGTATTTTCCGCACCATGGGCACAGCGGATTTGGTTTTCCATAGGTTTACATGGTACTGTAAACCTGATGGAAAACTGCCACAAATCCGCTGCGGATCCGCAGCCAAATCCGCACCGTGTGCACATAGCCTAATTCTAACCCTAACCCTAGTTCTAACCCTAACACTAACCCTAACCCTGGCCCTAGCCCTAACCCTAGTGGAAAAATAAAAGTAGATATATTTTCTTTATTTTATTATTGTCCCTACCTATGGGGGTGATAAAGGGGGGGTTCATTTACTATTTTTTTTATTTTGATCACGGTTTTATCACAGTGATCAAAATGAACCTGTAATAAATCTGCCGGCCGGCAGATTCGGGGGGCGCACTGCGCATGCCAATTTGGAAGATGGCGGCGCCCATGGACAAGATGGACGGACACCGGGAGGCTCGGTAAGTATGAGGGGGTGGGATCAGAGTACGGGGGGAGCAGACAGGAGGACAGGGGGAGGAGATCGGTGGCGGGGGCAGATCAGGGTTTCCAGCTATGGCCGATGATATTGCAGCATCGGCCATGGCTGGATTGTAATATTTCACCACTTTTCATAGGTGAAATATTACAAATTGCTCTGATTGGCTGTTACACTTTCAACAGCCAATCAGAGCGATCGTAGCCACAGGGGGGCAAAGCCACTCCCCCTGTCCCTGTAGGTCAGGTGAAATTGGAGTTAACCCTTTCACCCGACCTGCAGGGACGTGATCATTCTGTGACACAGCATAGCGTCACAGGTCAGATTGGCACAGACTTTCATGACGCATACGCTGTGTCACAGATCGGGAAGGGGTTAATATATGGAGTACTATAGGGAGGACTATGGGATGTGTATAATACTATATGGAGGACTGAGGAGTGTATTATACTATATGGAGGACTATGGGGCATATTATATGGAGGACTATGCGGTGTGCATTTTACAATATGGAGGACTGTGGTGCACATTATAATATATGGAGGACTATGGGGTGTATCATACTAAACAAGCAAAATGATGCATATTCATCGAGCGATTGGATTGTTTATGTCGAAACAGAAATCATTGTTCCAAGCAGCACATCACCGGTGTAAACTGTAGATGTGCTGCTGCTAACATGATCCTGTATGGTGATCTGTTAGTGATCATTCTGTCCCCATCATTCTTTCTCAGACGGTGGAAAGAGGACGGAAAACAAGCGTTGAACGACTTCAATATTGTCGATCACACTCATTTAGTGGCCTGAACGCAGCGCATGTAAATACAAGTGAAATGCTTCTGTGTGATGTGCAATATGTTAGCATTTGGGGCCCCATTTTAAACTTTGCCTAAAACCAGCCCTGCCTGCAGGGTGGCTAATATTGAGGCCAATCTGGCCAGTTTATCCGGCCCTGAGGCTCCGGGGGGCCCTGGCCAGATTGCCTTCATGTGCGGTGGGCAGGGAGCAAGCCCTGCAGCTCCAAGGCCTTCAGGAGAAAATGGCAGCGGAGCAAAGCTGCAGGGAATGGATCAGTCCTGCTTACTGCCCGCACTTCCTGTCTCACACAGCAGCGGCTGAATGACATCATCATTCATCGCAGCGGCGGTGCGAGACAGGAAGCTGCCGGCGATGGTGGAGCTTCAGGATACCGTGCACAGAGGTGAGGTGTGTGTGTATGCAGAGAGGTGAAAGATTGCCTTGTGCAGGCATGTACTACGGAGGACAGAGAATGAACTTCAATCCAATATTGCAGCCAGCATGCAGCCAGCGGGTAAGGAAAGGGTGAATCAAACACCCGAAAACCCCGCCTCTATGGCTGAAAATTGTTCCCTCCAAATCCAGGTGACAGAGTCCCTTTAAAAGAAGGGGGGCCCAGACACATTTCCTGCACAGGGGCCCCAAGCTGTCTGTGTCCACCCCTGCATTATACTCGAGTATGTACGGATATTTATCTTTAACATTTTATTTATGAATTTTTAGATTTATTTTTTACATATTTAATATTTAAAAAAAAAATTGGGGGGGATTTTTTTCCTGGATTATATGAGTGGTTGATTCATCTTTACATCTCCTTGGCATCACATCTATATATCAGAATAATATATTCATTATATCAATCTTTTATTACATTGTTTATCTGACCACAGGCACTTATTTTTAATATGTAGTACTACTAATTGCCATATGTGTAAATAAAGGCATTTTTATTTTAATTTTTTTGTGGTCCAATATTTTTTAGTCCTATGTCTTTGGGATATTCTTTAGTCTCAAATTGAGTGGTTTCTACTTCTTCCCTTTAGTACACCTGGTAATTAAAATGTGTATATTTTATTATCCAATTTATGGAATTATTATTGTGGCATCCCCAGGTGTGTTGCATTTATCAATTACAGTGCCTGGAGACCTGCTAGGAGTGCGTGCACCTTGGGCAGCAGCAGACCCGGAAGGAGCAGGACGGGAGCCTTGGTGGTGAGTATGATGATGTCTCGGCAGGGAGAGAGGGACTGCAGACAGAGATGTAGGCACTATGATATCATGAACCTCAGTGTGGGATCACCGATCTAGTCATCTCTGTAGTGAGACAGCTAGGATGTCATTGCTGTATGGCATTTCATTATTTATTTGCAGACAGTTACACAAGATTACAGCCCTAATTCCTGAAGAACGGAATTTTGTATGCCAGTCTTAAAGGGGATATATGGAAAAAAAAGTGTCTCAGCACTAACCAGCTGATAGTTGCTACCTACCTGCCTGTTGTGATCGACACCGTTCTTGCCCGACACAGACGATCCTGCCAGGGATTCCGCTACCTTGACGGGGTAGGATTTCCGAGTCATTTTGATTTACAGCCGGCTCCCCCAGTTAGGCAGTGGGAATCTGGCTGTCAATTAGAATTACCTCAGCAGTCCCGCCCTGTCAACAAAGGGGAGGGGAAAAGAAGCCTCCGTTCTGTAGACAAGACGTCACCAGAGGCAGCTGAATCTCTGGCATGAGCGGTTCGGCAGGGGAAGAACAGCACTGTGCACAATAGGCATGTAAGCAGAAATGGCCTGACTGTTAGTGCTTAGGCTGCTTTCACATTTGCGTCTGTGTACGCAGCATTTCATCCACATGCGTCCTGCATACATATCTTTAACCCCTTAGCGACCGCCGATACGCCTTTTAACGGCGGCCGCTAAGGGTACTTAAACCACAGCGCCGTTAATTAACGGCGCTGTGGAAAAAGTGAATAGTGCCCCCCAGAGTCGGATTTTCTCTGAGACCCCAGAGAACATGATTTGGGGGGTTTTTAACCCACCCCGCATTTGTGATCGCCGGTAATTAACCGTTTACCGGCGATCGCAAAAAAACAAACAAACCGCGATCTCTGTTTAATTTCTCTGTCCTCCGATGTGATCGCACATCGGAGGACAGAGAAAAGGGGTCCCAGGTAGCCCCCCAATACTCACCTATCTCCCCCGATGCTCCTCGTGTCTCCCGGTGGGCGCCGCCATCTTCAAAATGGCGGGCGCATGCGCAGTGCGCCCGCCGGCCGGCCCCGCGAGAGTCTTTGGGGTCTCGGCTGCCGGGGGTAGCCGAGACCCCAAAGAGCATGATCGGGGTCGGTTTTACCGACCCCTGTTTTGCGATCGCCGGTAATTAACTGTTTACCGGCGACCGCAAAAAAAAAAAAAAAAAAGGAAAGTGTAATTCTCTGTCCTCTGATGTGATCGCACATCAGAGGACAGAGAAATAGGGGGATTCGGGGACCCTACAATACTCACCTGTGTCCCTGGATCCTCTTGCTGCTCCTCCTGGCCGCCGGCAGAAGAAAATGGCGGGCGCATGCGCAGTGCGCCCGCCATCTGTCTCCATCTGCCGGCCGGCAGGAGAACAGCAGTTGGGGCTAAAATTAGGGTTAGGGGTAGGGTTAGGGTTAGGGCTAAATTTAGGGTTAGGGTTGGGGCTAAATTTAGGTTTAGGCTTCTTTCACACTTACGTCGGTACGGGGCCGTCGCAATGCGTCGGCCCGACATACCGACGCACGTTGTGAAAATTGTGCACAACGTGGGCAGCAGCTGTAGTTTTTCAACGCATCCGCTGCCCAATCTATGTCCTGGGGAGTTACGGCCACGCATGCGCGGTCAGAAAGCCTGGGAGCTTTCTAGGAAAGTTCCCACGATCTAGGAACAGCCAGCAGAGGGCGCCTCACCGCAAATGAAGCTAAATATAGGTCATTGACCTACTTTACCTTCATTTTCCGGGGTTTTTGCAGCCATGAGCATCATTGCATTAGCAAAGCTCGTGGCTGCAAAATATTTTAACCCCTTCAGATGGATTTACATCGTTGGACGTTACAGATCTGCGGAGGGTAAGGATATTGTTGGTTTATTATGTTATTTTTTGTTACAGATCGAGGGTCTTCAGTGACTGGATTGGGCGTAGAATAAAATACTCCAACAACCATTGTTTTTATTTCATTAAAATAATTTTAAATAATGTGTTTGTGTTTTATTTAACCCTTTACTAGTATTGGATTAATAATGGACAGGTGTCTGAATTGACGCCTCTCCATTATTAATTTGGCTTAATGTCACCTTACAATAGCAAGGTGGCATTAACCCTTCATTACCCCATATCCCACCGCTACACGGGAATGGGAAGAGAGTGGCCAAGTGCCAGAATAGGCGCATCTTCCAGATGTGCCTTTTCTGGGGTGGCTGGGGGCAGGTGTTTTTAGCCAGGGGGGGGGCCAATAACCGTGGACCCTCTCCAGGCTATTAATATCTGCCCTCAGTCACTGGCTTTACTACTCTGGCGGAGAAAATTGTGCGGGAGCACACGCCAATTTTTTCCGCCATTTAACCCTTTAATTTAGTAGATAGAAGGGCCAAATTTTGCAGATACACACTACTGACATTAGTAGTGTGGAATCTGCAAAAAAAAAGGAGAGAAGACATGGTTTACTGTATGTAAACCATGTCTCAAATCATGTCGGGTTTTAGGAAGGAGAAAGAAAAAGCCGGTAATTGAATTACTGGCTTTCAAGCTGTATAGCGCTGGAAAAAATATTAATATATATACATATATGTGTCTACTGATATATATATATATATATATATATATATATATATACAGTATATATATATTTTTTTTTCTTTTTGGGACACATGGATCACTTCTATAGCGGTATGTCGGTTTTGCAAGCCTGCGAGAAAACCACGCAGTACGGATGCCATACGGATTACATACGGAGGATGCCATGCGCAAAAAACGCTGACACACCCTGCCTACGGAGGAGCTACGGACCACTATTTTCGGGACTTTTCAGTGTATTACGGCCGTAATATACGGACCGTATTTTCATACGCTGAGTGTGAAGCCGGCCTAAGAAAACATTGATAAGCAGGATATGGGGACTACAATGAAGTCTCTGAGGATCCAGGAGCCACTTCCATCCATTCTGGTCCTGTCAGTGCTGAGCTGACTACATCGGAGGGGATTTTTTTGAGCTCCTCGCCCCAGCATCTCCGATATGGTCACCTCAGCACTGAACCGTCTAGAGCGGAGTTGTTAATGAGGACCTGAAAGAATCACTTCCACGCCGCTTCCTGCTCTCGGGTCTTCTCCGGTCTGAAGGAGGCCCCGCCTGTTCCGGTGACATCATTCCCTCAAAAGAGCAACTTCGTGCTAGTCGCTACCTACAGAAAGCTTGAGACGTAAAGATGAGGCTCACCTGTTTCCTTCAACGGCCGTTTGACTTTGGTCAGCGGGAAGTCGCACGCTGGTTTCCGGGGCATATGGCTAAGGGTGAGTGAAGCAGTTGTAACCGAGGGGACATCGGTATAAGTGCAGAGCTTAGCCCAGTATTTAGTGTGCAGACAGTGCAGAGGGGCATGGAAGGCGGAAATCCCGTGCGACAGGAGCTGGCTGCACTCACATGCACATGACTGGAGGGAGAAGTTCTAGAAGCACTGGTGGTCCCTTGCCAGTTGCCAGACCTCCAAACTTTCGAGGAAGGGAAAGAGGGGCAAAGTTAGCGGCGTGCTCAGCGGCATATGTTAAGCCACACCTCTGACCACACCAATTTCACAACTAGTCATGCCCCAACCACACCCATTTAGCACTTCTGATCTCAATGTTTGGTAAACAATAATTATAAACAAAAACATGGCCACACAGTGCTCCATACTGTATAATGGCCCCACATGATGCTCCATACTGTATAATGGCCCCACATGATGCTCCATACTGTATAATGGCCCCACATGATGCTCCATACTGTATAATGGCCCCACATGATGCTCCATACTGTGTAATGGCCCCACATGATGCTCCATACTGTGTAATGGCCCCACATGATGCTCCATACTGTGTAATGGCCCCACATGATGCTCCATACTGTGTAATGGCCCCACATGATGCTCCATACTGTGTAATGGCCCCACATGATGCTCCATACAGTGTAATGGCCCCACATGATGCTCCATACAGTGTAATGGCCCCACATGATGCTCCATACTGTGTAATGGCCCCACATGATGCTCCATACTGTGTAATGGCCCCACATGATGCTCCATACTGTGTAATGGCCCCACATGATGCTCCATACTGTGTAATGGCCCCACATGATGCTCCATACTGTGTAATGGCCCCTCATGATGCTCCATACTGTATAATGGCCCCACATGATGCTCCATACTGTATAATGGCCCCACATGATGCTCCATACTGTATAATGACCGCACATGATGCTCCATACAGTGTAATGGCCCCTCATGATGCTCCTTACTGTGTAATGGCCCCACATGATGCTCCTTACTGTGTAATGGCCCCACATGATGCTCCATACTGTGTAATGGCCCCACATGATGCTCCATACTGTGTAATGGCCCCACATGATGCTCCATACTGTGTAATGGCCCCACATGATGCTCCATACTGTGTAATGGCCCCACATGATGCTCCATACTGTGTAATGGCCCCACATGATGCTCCATACTGTGTAATGGCCCCACATGATGCTCCATACTGTGTAATGGCCCCACATGATGCTCCATACTGTGTAATGGCCCCACATGATGCTCCATACTGTATAATTCTCGCCACCTCCTGTCACCTCCAGCTCAAAAATATTTCCAGAATCCGTCCTTTCCTCAACCCACACTCTACCAAAATGCTCGTGCATGCCCTAATCATCTCCTGCCTCGACTATTGTAACATACTCCTCTGTGGCCTACCTTCTAACACTCTCGCACTCCTCCAGTCCATCTTTAAAGGGCCACTGTCACCCCCCTCCAGCCGTTATAAACTAAAAGAGCCACCTTGTGCAGCAGTAATGCCGCATTCTAACAAGGTGGCTCTTTTAGTTTTTGTTTCTGTTATTCCCACAATAAATGCATTTATAATTCCGCTGAAATACCTGTCTTTGTCCATGGAGGCGGGTCTGAAGCCTCCTCTTAGAAGCGCCCAACTGCCGTCAGTCATCTCTTGTGTACATTTTCGCCGCCCCCTCAGCGCTGTTATTTTGTGAATTCCGGCGCCTGCGCTCTGCTCTTCTGCCTTGCGCAGGCGCATAGAGCATTTGCTGTCCGAGCGCTGATGCCGGGTTCCTTTCTGCGCCTGTGCGGGCAGTGTGGCCAGCCGGTTACTGAAGCCCCGCCCCGCACTGTGTTATGCAGTATGCGGGGCGGGGGACCTATGGAGCGTCTGATAAGCGCAGTGCGCATGCCCAGGAATCCCAGCCCCGCACTGTGCATACTGCATAACACAGTGCGGGGCGGGGATTCAGTAACCGGCTGGCCACACTGCCCACACAGGCGCAGAAAAGAACCCGGCATCAGCGCTCGGACGGCAAATGCTCTATGCGCCTGCGCAAGGCAGAAGAGCAGAGCGCAGGTGCCGGAATTCACAAAATAACAGCGCTGAGGGGGCGGCGAAAATGTACACAAGAGATGAGTGACGGCAGTTGGGTGCTTCTAAGAGGAGGCTTCAGACCCGCCTCCATGGACAAAGACAGGTATTTCAGCAGAATTATAAATGCATTTATTGTGGGAATAACAGAAACAAAAACTAAAAGAGCCACTTTGTCGGAATGCGGCATTACTGCTGCACAAGGTGGCTCTTTTAGTTTATAACTGCTGGAGGGGGTGACAGTGGCCCTTTAATTCTGCTGCCCGACTAATTAATCTCTCTCCTCGCTACACTCCTGCTTCACCTCTTTGCAAATCCCTTCACTGGCTCCCAATTTCCCAGCGTATCCAGTTTAAATTACTAACACTGACCTACAAAGCCATCCATAATTTTTCTCCTCCATATATTTCCACACTAATCTCTCTATCTTCCCTCATGTAATCTCCGGTCCTCCCAAGACCTCCTCCTTTCCTCCACGCATATTCGCTCCACACTCAATCGCCTCCAAGACTTCTCCCGAATATCACCCATCCTCTGGAATTCGGTGCCCCAACACATCCGGTTATCCACTACTTTTGGATCCTTCAAAAGAGACCTGAAAACCCACCTCTTCAAGGAAGCTTACAGCCCCGTACACGTCGTACACGCGCGGCTCCGCCCCGTACACGTCGTACACGCGCGGCTCCGCCCCGTACACGTCGTACACGCGCGGCTCCGCCCCGTACACGTCGTACACGCGCGGCTCCGCCCCGTACACGTCGTACACGCGCGGCTCCGCCCCGTACACGTCGTACACGCGCGGCTCCGCCCCGTACACGTCGTACACGCGCGGCTCCGCCCCGTACACGTCGTACACGCGCGGCTCCGCCCCGTACACGTCGTACACGCGCGGCTCCGCCCCGTACACGTCGTACACGCGCGGCTCCGCCCCGTACACGTCGTACACGCGCGGCTCCGCCCCGTACACGTCGTACACGCGCGGCTCCGCCCCGTACACGTCGTACACGCGCGGCTCCGCCCCGTACACGTCGTACACGCGCGGCTCCGCCCCGTACACGTCGTACACGCGCGGCTCCGCCCCGTACACGTCGTACACGCGCGGCTCCGCCCCGTACACGTCGTACACGCGCGGCTCCGCCCCGTACACGTCGTACACGCGCGGCTCCGCCCCGTACACGTCGTACACGCGCGGCTCCGCCCCGTACACGTCGTACACGCGCGGCTCCGCCCCGTACACGTCGTACACGCGCGGCTCCGCCCCGTACACGTCGTACACGCGCGGCTCCGCCCCGTACACGTCGTACACGCGCGGCTCCGCCCCGTACACGTCGTACACGCGCGGCTCCGCCCCGTACACGTCGTACACGCGCGGCTCCGCCCCGTACACGTCGTACACGCGCGGCTCCGCCCCGTACACGTCGTACACGCGCGGCTCCGCCCCGTACACGTCGTACACGCGCGGCTCCGCCCCGTACACGTCGTACACGCGCGGCTCCGCCCCGTACACGTCGTACACGCGCGGCTCCGCCCCGTACACGTCGTACACGCGCGGCTCCGCCCCGTACACGTCGTACACGCGCGGCTCCGCCCCGTA
Source organism: Ranitomeya imitator (assembly GCF_032444005.1). NCBI lineage: Eukaryota > Metazoa > Chordata > Amphibia > Anura > Dendrobatidae > Ranitomeya > Ranitomeya imitator. The sequence goes on from NC_091283.1 coordinate 672,693,938, forward strand.
CACGTCGTACACGCGCGGCTCCGCCCCGTACACGTCGTACACGCGCGGCTCCGCCCCGTACACGTCGTACACGCGCGGCTCCGCCCCGTACACGTCGTACACGCGCGGCTCCGCCCCGTACACGTCGTACACGCGCGGCTCCGCCCCGTACACGTCGTACACGCGCGGCTCCGCCCCGTACACGTCGTACACGCGCGGCTCCGCCCCGTACACGTCGTACACGCGCGGCTCCGCCCCGTACACGTCGTACACGCGCGGCTCCGCCCCGTACACGTCGTACACGCGCGGCTCCGCCCCGTACACGTCGTACACGCGCGGCTCCGCCCCGTACACGTCGTACACGCGCGGCTCCGCCCCGTACACGTCGTACACGCGCGGCTCCGCCCCGTACACGTCGTACACGCGCGGCTCCGCCCCGTACACGTCGTACACGCGCGGCTCCGCCCCGTACACGTCGTACACGCGCGGCTCCGCCCCGTACACGTCGTACACGCGCGGCTCCGCCCCGTACACGTCGTACACGCGCGGCTCCGCCCCGTACACGTCGTACACGCGCGGCTCCGCCCCGTACACGTCGTACACGCGCGGCTCCGCCCCGTACACGTCGTACACGCGCGGCTCCGCCCCGTACACGTCGTACACGCGCGGCTCCGCCCCGTACACGTCGTACACGCGCGGCTCCGCCCCGTACACGTCGTACACGCGCGGCTCCGCCCCGTACACGTCGTACACGCGCGGCTCCGCCCCGTACACGTCGTACACGCGCGGCTCCGCCCCGTACACGTCGTACACGCGCGGCTCCGCCCCGTACACGTCGTACACGCGCGGCTCCGCCCCGTACACGTCGTACACGCGCGGCTCCGCCCCGTACACGTCGTACACGCGCGGCTCCGCCCCGTACACGTCGTACACGCGCGGCTCCGCCCCGTACACGTCGTACACGCGCGGCTCCGCCCCGTACACGTCGTACACGCGCGGCTCCGCCCCGTACACGTCGTACACGCGCGGCTCCGCCCCGTACACGTCGTACACGCGCGGCTCCGCCCCGTACACGTCGTACACGCGCGGCTCCGCCCCGTACACGTCGTACACGCGCGGCTCCGCCCCGTACACGTCGTACACGCGCGGCTCCGCCCCGTACACGTCGTACACGCGCGGCTCCGCCCCGTACACGTCGTACACGCGCGGCTCCGCCCCGTACACGTCGTACACGCGCGGCTCCGCCTCGTACACGCGCGGCTCCGCCCCGTACACGCGCGGCTCCGCCCCGTACACGCGCGGCTCCGCCCCGTACACGCGCGGCTCCGCCCCGTACACGCGCGGCTCCGCCCCGTACACGTCGTACACGCGCGGCTCCGCCCCGTACACGTCGTACACGCGCGGCTCCGCCCCGTACACGTCGTACACGCGCGGCTCCGCCCCGTACACGTCGTACACGCGCGGCTCCGCCCCGTACACGTCGTACACGCGCGGCTCCGCCACATCAACACTGTAAACATCTCCTGACCTCACACTTACGCTTACCCTCGTCCGGCGCCATGGCAACCAGCAGAGTCCTGTACACGGAGGTCCTCCCGATCATGGGACCCCTGACTCCTCCCAACCTGTGACCTCATCACAGGTCCTGTGCGCACAAAGCAGCCAATATGTGGTGTGCTGCTCTGCGGGTGCAGGGACTCAGGGAGCTGACCGGGTGATATTACACACCTCCCAACCAGAGCGGGACAACTAATGTCCTGCCCGGGATCGCGGGGCTGACTGTCAAAATCAGAACAGTCCCTCTGGATCCGGGACGGTTGGGAGGTATGCCTTGCTGCCTGAGGCATGGCTACTCTGTGCGTCAGTGACCTGGGTACCATAGGGGGATAGAGCATGTGCGGCGGTCAGCCGGGGACCATAGGGGGATAGAGCATGTGCGGCGGTCAGCCGGGGACCATAGGGGGATAGAGCATGTGCGGCGGTCATCCGGGGACCATAGGGGGATAGAGCATGTGCGGCGGTCAGCCGGGGACCATAGGGGGATAGAGCATGTGCGGCGGTCACGCGTGGACCATAGTGGGGAGAGAGCATGTGCGGCAGTTAGCCGGGGACCATAGTGGGGAGAGCGCATGTTCGGCAGTCAGCCGGGGACCATAGTGGGAAGAGAGCATGTGCGGCAGTCAGCCGGGGACCATAGGGGGGAGAGAGCATGTGTGGCGCTGAGCTGGGGACCATAGGGGGACAGAACATGTGCGGTGGTGAGCTGGGGACCGTAGGGTGGAGAGAGCATGTGCGGCTGTCAGCTGGGAACCATAGGGGGATAGAGCATGTGTGGCAGTCAGCCGGGGACCATAGTGGGGAGAGAGCATGTGCGGCAGTCAGCCGGGAACCATAGGGGGGAGAGAGCATGTGTGGCGCTGAGCGGGGGACAGAACATGTGCGGTGGTGAGCTGGGCACCGTAGGGGGGAGAGAGCATGTGCGGCTGTCAGCTGCGAACCATAGGGGGATAGAGCATGTGCTGCGGTCAGCCGGGGACCATAGTGGGGAGAGAGCATGTACGGCTGTGAGTTGGGGACCATAGGGGGGGAGAGCAGTTCATTCACTGGAGCCACCTGTCAGACTAGTCTGGCCTCTTTGTGGTCCCTGCTAACTTTTTAACCCCTTTACCCCGAAGCTTTTTCGTTTTTTTTGTTGTTGTTTTTCGCTCCCATCCTTCCCAGAGCCATAACTTTTTTTTATTTTTCCATCAATATGGCCATCTGAGGGCTTATTTTTTGCGGGACAAGTTGTACTTTTGAACGACACCATAGTTTTTTCCATATCGTGTACTCGAAAATGGGGGGAAAAAATTCCAAGTGTGGTGAAACTGCAAAAAAGTGCAATCCCACACTTGTTTTTTGTCTGGCTTCTTTGCTAGGTTCTCTAAATGCTAAAACTGACCTTCCATTATGATTCTCCAGGTCATTACGGGTTCATTAACACCAAACATGTCTAGGTTATTTATCTAAGTGGTAAAAAAATTCCAAACTTTGCTAAAAAAAAAAAGAAAAAATTGGCAATTTTCCGATACCCGTAGCATCTCCATTTTTCATGATCTGGGGTTGGGTGGGGGCTTATTTTTTTGCTCGTTGAGCTGGCGTTTAGGCTTATGTGCACATGTTGCGGATTTTTCACGTTTTTTCGCTATAAAAATGCATACATTATGCATCCCATCATTTAGAATGCATTCCGCAATTTTTGTGCACGATGCCTTTTTTTTTTTTTTTTGCGGAAAAAAACCATCGCGGTAAAAAACGCAGCATGTTCATTAATTTTGCGGATTTCTCACGTTTTTCCCGCTGTTTAATGCATTGGGAGGCTCTGGAAAAAACGCGTCAAACGCGAAAAAAAACGCATACGGAGCTCCTTCGCCTATTGGTAAGGCAGGCATGCGTGCATAATGCAAACGATGCAACAAAGAGATGCAAGGCCTGGTGGCGCGAATGAGGCAACATCATGAGAAGTGCGGTGATGAAGATGAGTCATTTTGCACGCATGCCTGCCTTACCGATAGGCGAAGGAGCTTCATTAAAATATTCCCAAACTGGGTCTCTTTTACGGCCTGCTGCCATTATAAGGAAAGAATGTAATAAACCTCAGATCGTACACACAAACAGATCCAGACTTGTCTGTCTGTGGCTATGCTACAGTATTGTGCTCAGTTTCACTTTCATTTTCTTGTCTGCTTGCCCTTCCTCCTCCTCACACTTAGATTCACATTCTTCTTGAGTTGTGCAGATCTATTCCACTCCAAACAATCAGAAACATATTGTCTAAAGGCCCCTTCACATTTAGCGACGCTGCAGCGATACCGACAACGATCCGGATCGCTGCAGCGTCGCTGTTTGGTCGCTGGAGAGCTGTCACACAGACCGCTCTCCAGCGACCAATGATGCCGGTAACCAGGGTAAACATCGGGTAACTAAGCGCAGGGCCGCGCTTAGTAACCCGATGTTTACCCTGGTTACCATGCGAAAAGTAAAAAAAAACAAACAGTACATACTTACCTACAGCTGTCTGTCCTCCAGCGCTGTGCTCTGCTTCTCTGCTCTCCTCCTGTACTGTCTGGGAGCCGGAAAGCAGAGCGGTGACGTCACAGCCAGTACAGGAGGAGTGCAGAGCACAGCGCTGGAGGACAGACAGCGGTAGGTAAGTATGTAGTGTTTGTTTTTTTTTACTTTTAGCATGGTAACCAGGGTAAACTTCGGGTTACTAAGCGCGGCCCTGCGCTTAGTTACCCGATGTTTACCCTGGTTACCAGTGAAGACATCGCTGGATCGGTGTCAGACACGCCGATCCAGCGATGTCTCCAGGGAGTCCAGCGACGAAATAAAGTTCTGGACTTTATTCAGCGACCAACGATCTCCCAGCAGGGGCCTGATCGTTGGTCGCTGTCACACATAACGATTTCATTAACGATATCGTTAACAATATCGTTATGTGTGAAGGTACCTTAACTTCTTGGACTTGGCACTGAAGGGGTTGATTCTGTATTCATAGGTTTGTAGAACAATAGGATTAAGGTCTTTTTCTCAACTATTCATGTTGTAACATTTTTGCCGTGGAGAAGAGGCTGGGACCTCTGCGGAGTCAAATTCAGTTAGGTAGAAACTTTGATTTAAATCACTGATTTAAATCAAGCCTTACTGACTAGTGATTTAAATCGTGATTTAAATCAGTTAGATTTAAATCAAATCCACCCTGGGTAAAACGCAGTGCCTTTTGCCTGCAGATTTTTCAAAAATGGTGCGGAAAAATCTCACACGAATCCGCTACGTGGGCACATAGCCTCAGGGTTGGAATTAGGGCTAGGGTTGGAAATGGGGTTAAGATTAGGGTTAGGTTTGGGGTTAGGATTAGGGTTGGGGGTGTGTTGGGGTTAGTGTTGGAGTTAGAATTGAGGGGTTTCCACTGTTATGGCACATCAGGGGTCTCCAAACGCAACATGGCGCCACCATTGATTCCAGCCAATCTTGCGTTCAAAAAGTCAAATGGTGCTCCCTCCCTTCCGAGCCCCGACGTGCGCCCAAACAGTGGTTTACCCCCACATATGGGGTACCAGCATACTCAGGACAAACTGGGCAACAATTATTGGGGTCCAATTTCTCCTGTTACCCTTGTGAAAATAAAAAATTGCTTGCTAAAACATCATTTTTGAGGAAAGAAAAATGATTTTTTATTTTCACGGCTCTGCGTTGTAAACTTCTGTGAAGCACTTGGGGGTTCAAAGTGCTCACCACATATCTAGGTAAGTTCCTTGGGGGTCTAGTTTCCAAAATGGGGTCACTTGTGGGGGGTTTCTACTGTTTAGGCACATCAGGGGCTCTGCAAACGCAACATGATGCCCGCAGACCATTACATAAAGTCTGCATTTCAAAAGTCACTACTTCCCTTCCGAGCCCCGACGTGTGCCAAAACAGTGGTTCCACCCCACATATGGGGTATCAGCGTACATGGGACAACAACTTCTCGGGTCCAATTTCTCCTGTTACTCTTGTGAAAATAAAAAAATAATTTTTGAAGAAAGAAAAATGATTTTTTATTTTCACGGCTCTGCGTTATAAACTTCTTTGAAGCACTTGAGGGTTTAAAGTGGTCACCGCACCTCTAGATTAGTTCCTTGGGAGGTCTAGTTTCCAAAATGGGGTCACGTGGGGGAGCTCCAATGTTTAGGCACACAGGGTCTCTCCAAACGCGACATGGTGTCCACTAACGATTGGAGCTAATTTTTCATTCAAAAAGTCAAATGGCGCTCCTTCCCTTCCAAGCCCTTCCGTGTGCCCAAACAGTGGTTTACCCCCACATGTGAGGTATCAGTGTACTCAGGAGAAATTGCCCAATACATTTTAGGATCCATTTTATCCTGTTGCCCATGTGGAAATGAACAAATTGAGGCTCAAAGAAATTTTCTCTGAAAAAAAAAAAAAAAAGTACTTTTTCATTTCTTCAGATCAATTTATGAAGCACCTGGGGGTTCAAAGTGCTCACTATGCATCTAGAGAAGTTCCTTGGGGGGTCTAGTTTCCAACATGGGGTCACATGTGGGGGAGCTCCAATGTTTAAGCACACAGGGGCTCTCGAAACGTGACATGGTGTCCGCTAATGATTGGAGCTAACTTTTCATTCACAAGTCAAATGGCGCTCCTTCCCTTCTGAGCCTTGCCGTGTGCACAAAAAATGGTTTGTGACCACATATGATGTACTCAGGAGAAATTGCCCAACTCATTTTAGGCCCAAACTTAGGGCACGCAGATATAGGAGGCCTGTCAATTAAATATCACACTGACAAATATGTGGCCTGTATTTTTATTTTAATGCAAAATAGTGCTGTATATAATTAGAGTAACAGGCAGGAAAAACTGTTGTGCGCCCAAACAGTGGTTTCCCCCCACATATGGGGTATCGGCGTACTCAGGACAAATTGTACAATAACTTTTCGTGTCCAGTTTCTCTTTTTACCCTTGGGAAAATAAAAAAAAAATTGTTGCTAAAACATCATTTTTGTGACTAAAAAGTTAAATGTTCATTTCTCCAGTCACCTTCCACGACAGCGGTACTGGAGGATGTCTCCCCGCCCTAATGGGGGACAGGAAACACAAAGACGTTAAATACCCTCCCCTTCCTGCCACCTCCAGTGTTTTTCCTGTCCCCTATGGGGCATGAAGAGGTCCTGCGGTAGTGCTGCCGTGGCCGGCGATCGGAGCACTCAGAATCTTACCTAGGCGGGCAGCCTGGGTCGGGATGTTTCTCCTCCCTGCGGCGCTGCTCCCGTCTCCTCACATGTGTGGACTCGGGACCGATCCTCCCGTGCTCCTTCGGGAGTAAAGCGGAGCGGTGTTGTGCGGCCGGGGTCCCCGCGCGGCTCCCCGGCATTCCTCCTCTCCTGCATGGCCGGAAACGGTGGGCGCGCGGACTGGAAGTACCCGAACTTCCGGTTCACGGCATGTGCGTTCCAGCGGTGGAGCGCACGCGCGTCTGAAAGCAGATCTGATGGGGCATAGCGTTTTTTTCCCCCACGCCTGGGACCGGGAGGAGGAGCACAAGATTGGACGCAGCTTCCACGGTATTTAACCCTGGTAGATCACCTCCAGGTAAGGCCCCCTGTCTGTCTGTCTGTCTGGACTGCAGTACTGACTGACCATGGAAGGTGACAGACCTGTCTCTGCTTCTGCCGAGCCCTGCGTCCTCCCTCCTACCGTGAGTAGTGGGTTAGGTCCCTCTATCCCTGTATTCCTTAGGGTGCTATATACTTAGTCCCCCTTCTCTCTCTTTTTTAGGGAGACAAGGCCTCTGCCCCTAGGAAGGACAGATCTTCCAAGAAATCGGAAGATCGAAAATGTGGTGTTTGTGCATCAAAGCTACCTTCTTCATACAAGAAGAAACTTTGCCAGCCCTGCACTGATGAAATATTATGCTCAGAACAGCCATCCTTGTTCGAGAGCATTAAATCCCTCATTAAACAGGAAGTTCAGTCCTCGGTATCGGCCCTGTCCCAGTCTCTGTTACCTCCGCCATCTCCTCCTAAAAAAAAGATTGCAACGGTTACTTCTGATTCAGACTCTGGTGAACTTCATTCCTCCGTCTCGGAGGATTTGTGGGAGAATGAAGGCTCCACTTCCACCCCCAAAGAGGAAAGTAAAAAATACTATTTTTCCTCAGAAGACATACATGAGTTAATTAGTATGGTCAGGGGGACAATGGGCATTGAGGAGGAGGAGAAACCATCAGTGCAGGATGAGATGTTCGGTGGGTTAAAGCCTAAAAAATTAAAGGGGTTTCCTATACAACGAGAATGTACAGAGTCTCATTCTTCATGAATGGGAATCGCCCGAGATGGGACTTACTGTTCCCTCTGAGCTAAAAAATCGTTTCTCTCTCGATGGAGACGTCTCTCTGTGGGATACCCCTAAGGTAGATGTACAGGTCTCTAGAGTATCAAAAAAGACAACCCTCCCTTTCGAGGATTCTTCCCAACTCCGAGACCCTATGGACCGCAAGATGGAGAGTTTACTAAGAAGATCTTGGGAGACTTCCACCAATCTCCTTAAAACAAACATTGCGTCCACCTGCGTGGCTAGATCCCTATTCCGTTGGCTCCGCACGCTTGAAGATCACCTTACCCAGGGAACATCTAGGGAAGTAATCTTAGATTCCCTCCCGCTTCTCCAGAAAGCTACGGGCTTCCTCGCCGATGCTTCGGCAGAGTCTGTTAGAGTGGCTGCCAAATCTGCAGTTCTCTCTAACTCAGCCAGAAGAGCTCTATGGCTGAAGTCTTGGAGTGGGGACATTACGTCCAAAACAAAGCTCTGTGCCATTCCCTTTCAGGGCCGCTATCTATTCGGGCAGGCTCTGGACGATATTCTGGAAAAGGCAACAGACAAGAAGAAAGCGCTTCCTGAGCAGAGGAATCCGAAAAAACATTTTTTCCAGTTCATCACCTGACAGCACACTGGAGGACGTCCTTCTTATCCTTGATGGGACAGGAACACGAGAGGTTAAAAGGACCCTCCCCCTACCACCCTTCAGTGTTTTTCCTGTCCCATCAGGGACAGGAACGGACAAGAGGATCTGCTGTTCTGTGCGGGGGGGATGTGGATCGGGGGGGGGGCTCAGCCTCACCCTTCCCTCCATAAGACACCCGCTGGCTGACACCCGCCCGAGGGTCCCTCAGCTTACCAGTGTAGCGCTGCTCCTGGGTTGGGGATCGCTTCTCCCTGGCGGGGGCTCTCGATCTCTCCGTCTGTCCCCTGGTGTGCGCGGCCCAGCGCCGGCCTCTGCTGGCGTCGGCGTCTCAATGCGGGGGATCCAGTTCATCGCCGCACTTTCCTCTCTTTCTGGCCGCACGTCACTTCCGGTGCGGCTGAGGGGGATGGACGGCGTCTCTGCTACAGGAAGTGCAGAGGAAAGAACGGTGGAGAACGCTGGAGCGTCGTTTTGAAGTGAGGAACAGAATAAAAGGTATGGTGCAGGGGCAGTAGCGATCTCTAGAGCATCATGGAGGACGCAGCTAGAGCAGAGGGGCAGGAATCAGCAGCGCTAGTAAGTAGGGAAGCCCTGGGTTAAAAAAAAACATATATATATATATATGTGTATGTATGTATGTATGTATGTATGTATGTATATATATATATATATATATATATATATATATATATATATATATATATATATATATATATATATATATATATATATATATATATATATATATATAGAAAAAATTTATATTTTTTCTTCATAGGTAGCCTCCCTATCTGAGAAATCGGCAAAGAAACCCAGTAGGAATAAGAAGTGTCCTATCTGTGCGGTTAAGCTAAAGGATTCCTGGCAGAAACCCCTATGTGAAGCATGCACCTGCAAAGTCATAGGAGAGCAACAGGCGTCTCTTATGTCTAATATGAGAGCCATGATAAGGGAGGAAGTGCAGGCTTCAGTCTCAAGTCTGGTACTCCCTCAAGTCTCACATTCACCTTCACCCTCGGAGAGGCCGAGGAAAAGACCGAGGGTCGAGTACTCTTCCATAGACTCATCATCCTGTGGGTCGGAGGTAGAAGAGGAAGATGAGAGTAGAGATCCCCCGGAGAAAGGGAGAAGATATTTATTCTCTGCCACAGACACTGGAGAACTGTTAGAGGCAGTGCGGCATACCATGCAGATCGAGGAGCCGCAGCCATCTTGCTCCGTTCAAGATGAAATGTTTGGGGGCTTGCGCTCACAGACATCTAAAGTCTTCCCTGTAAACTCCCATATCAGATCTATGATTCTGGAGGAATGGGAGGAAGCCGAAAAAAGACTGACTATCCCTAAGGACTTCAGACTTCGCTTACCGTTCAATCCAGAGGAAGTTAAGGAGTGGGTTGATGTACCAAAGATTGATATACCCTTGGCTAAGGTCTCCAAAAGGACGTCGATTCCGTTTGAAGACTCGTCCAATTTGAAAGAGCCCAAGGACAGGAAGGCAGATGGCCTTCTAAAAAGGGCCTGGGAAAGTTCCTCGGCGATTATTGGAGCTAATATTGCGGCGACATCAGTAGCCCGCTCCATGGACCTTTGGCTAGATGATCTTAAAGATCAATTGATAGCCAAAACTCCCAGAGACACTATTCTAAAATCACTACCCTTGCTAAAACTAGCAACTACCTTCTTGGCAGACGCATCTGCTGAATCAGTCAGATTCGCGGCGAGAGGGCAATCTCTTTCTAATGCAGCCCGTAGAGCTATTTGGCTTGAGAGCTGGTCGGGGGACATGCACTCTAAAAACAAGTTGTGTTCTATACCCTTTTGTGGGGGCAGGGTCTTCGGACCGGTCCTCGACGATATTCTAGAAAAAGCCGCAGATGTCAAGAAGGGTTTTCCGGAAGAAAAGCCTAAAAAATTCCAGCCCTTTCGGAGACCCCGCTATAATCAAAAACCCGATTATAGGGGTAAGGGAAAGCAGGGTAGGTGGAGCTACCAGAAAGGAGGGGATAACAGGTCTAAAAATAAAGAAGCGAGCTACTCGGGACCGGGGTCTAGCTACCGCAGGAAATGACGCCATCAGAGTAGGGGGCCGTCTGACTGGATTCCTGGGAGGATGGAGGGAGATCACAAAAAGTCCATGGGTTCTACAAATAGTATCCCAGGGGTACAAAATAGTTTACATCTTTTCCTCCCGAAAGATTCCTGGTATCCAGCTCTCATTTAAAACTGTCATCCCCCATGTGGTCAGACATTCAAGACCTGTTAAAAATGGCGGCTATCGTTCCGGTACCCCTTCAGGAAGAGTGCAGGGGTCACTACTCCAATCTCTTCTCGATAATAAAACCATCTGGAGAATCGAGTACGATTATAAATTTGAAACATCTGAACAATTGGGTCCTTTACAAAAGGTTCAAGATGGAGTCGATTCGGTCTACCATCCCTCTATTGGGGAAAGACATGGTGATGTGCACACTGGACTTAAAGAGTGCATATTACCATGTACCCATTTATCAAAATCATCAGAGGTTCCTGCGGTTCGCGGTAAACTTGGAAGGAAAGATTTTCCATTTCCAATTCCGCTGTCTCCCCTTCGGCCTGGCTTCCGCTCCCAGGGTTTTTACAAAACTTATGGTGGAAGTGGTCGCTTTCCTGAGGAATCAGGATATAATGGTGGTTCCCTACTTAGACGACTTCTTAATAGCAGCAGACGTCCAGCTCAGGGTCAATTGTCAGTCTCTCATCTCAACATTGCAGAATCTGGGATGGATTATAAATTGGGAGAAGTGTTATGTAGGCGATCCAGTGACACAGTGTGCCAGCAATCGGAGCACATACAGTGATCTGACAATAACCCAAAAACAATAGAACGAGCTCTGAGACGTGGAATCTCTGTAGACCGCAATACCTGAACCTATCCTAAACACAACTAAAGGCAGCTGTGGATTGCGCCTGACACTACCTATGCAACTCGGCACAGCCTGAGGAGCTGACTAGCCTGAAGATAGAAAAACAAGCCTGGCTTGCCTCAGAGAAATACCCCAAAGGAAAAGGCAGCCCCCCACATATGACTGTTAGCAAGATGAAAAGACAAACGTAGGGATGAAATAGATTCAGCAAAGTGAGGCCCGATATTCTAGATAGAGCGAGGCTAGCAAAGAGAACTTTGCAGTCTACAAAAAACCCTAAAGCAAAAAACCACGCAAAGGGGGCAAAAAGACCCACCGTGCCGAACTAACGGCACGGCGGTACACCCTTTGCGTCTCAGAGCTTCCAGCAAAACGAATTGACAAGCTGGACAGAAAAAGTATTAACAAAAGCAAAGAAGCACTTATCTAAGCAGAGCAGCAGGCCACAGGAAAGATCCAGAAGCTCAGATCCAACACTGGAACATTGACAAGGAGCAAGGAAGACAGAATCAGGTGGAGTTAAATTACACAGCAGCCAACGAGCTCACCAGAACACCTGAGGGAGGAAGCCCAGAAGCTGCAGTACCACTTGTGACCACAGGAGTGAATTCAGCCACAGAATTCACAACAGAGAAGTCAGATCTAATCCCAAAACCCAGAATAAAATTCTTGGGAGTCATGCTCGATTCACAAGCAAGAATGTCATTTCTTCCAGAAGACAGGATAAAGGGCATAATACAGAAGATCCGTCACTTTTCTCGGGGTCGACATACGATCAGAGACGGGATGAAAATACTAGGTCTGATGACGGCCTGTATTCCCTGCGTGAGATGGAGCCAGTTTCATTCTCGACAGCTTCAGAGGGGAGTTCTGAGGAGCTGGAACAGAAAGCAGAACTCACTGAACCGGACCCTGAGCCTTACTCCGCAAGTCAAAAGATCTCTAGTGTGGTGGACTCTTTCCAGAAACCTCCGACTGGGGGTGCCATGGCTTCAGACACCAAGCATATCAGTTACAACAGATGCCAGTCAGCTTGGTTGGGGAGGTCATGTACTCGGAAGATATTTTCAAGGTCGCTGGGGAAAGGAAGACAGCAACCAGTCATCAAACCACAGAGAGCTACAGGCGGTTTGGGAGGTCTTGACGGTGGCGCAGCATCTGCTGCAGACCAAACACGTGAAGGTCTTCTCAGACAACACGACAACGGTAGCCTTCCTGCGGCATCAAGGCGGTCTAAGACATCTGGCGTTACAAAACCTGGCGGAACGCATATTCCAGTGGGCAGAAAGGTCGGTTCTGTCCATCTCGGCGATCCACCTGGAGGGATCCAAGAACCAGTTGGCAGATTTCCTCAGCAGAAAAACGTATCCCCCACGGAGTGGGAACTGAACAACGAGGTGTTCAAGGATCTGTGTCAACGTTGGGGGAGACCGACGGTGGACCTATTTGCTACAAGAGGAAACGCGAAGCTCAAGATCTTCTATTCCCTAAACCCTTGGGAGAGTCCAGCCGCGATCGATGCCTTCTCACAACCCTGGAACCACGGGTTTCTGTATGCATTCCCTCCTCTAGCAATGATCCGAGGGCACTCAGAAAGATCTGCGAGGACGGGGCCAAAGTCATACTCATAGCTCCTCACTGGCCGAAACGGAGTTGGTTTCCATTACTAAGGAAACTGTCAGTGGAAGAACCCCTCCTGTTACCAGAAAGAGAGGATCTTCTTCTGCAAGGTCCAGTTCTACACCAGAATCCGGGAGCACTTCAGCTGGCGGCCTGGATCCTGAACGGAAGGTCTTAAGAGCAAAAGGGCTTTCAGAGGATGTCATTTCTACCCTTCAAGCCAGCCGGAAGCCGGTGACATCGGCTATCTATACCAAAATATGGAAGCGATTCTGTGGGTTTTGCGGAGAGACGACAGTTGACACTGACCATCCAAATATCCCCAAAATTCTTGACTTTCTGCAGTCAGGGTTTCAAAAAGGTCTTAGACCAAGTACATTAAGGGTCCAGATAGCGGCCCTGAGTGTATTCTTTGATTCTTCCCTGTCTGCCCATCCCTGGATTAGTAGATTCTCTAGAGCAGTCCAGAGATTTAAACCACTGATTAGAAAGTCAGTCCTGCCGTGGGATCTGAACTTGGTTCTAAATTTCCTATGTGAACAGGCGTGGGATGTAACAGGGGATATAGGAATTGATAAACTCTCCCTTAAAACTGCATTTTTAGTTGCGATCACGTCGGCAAAAAGATTGGGGGAACTACAGGCTCTGTCGGTGCAGAATCCATATTTGCAGATATTCGAGGACAAATTAGTACTCAGACTCGATCCGGCGTTTCTCCCTAAAGTTGTCAGATTCCAATATGAATCAAGAGATTGTTTTACCATCATTTTGCTATTTCCCTAAAAATCGGAAGGAGAGTTTTTACCACAACTTAGACGTAAGAGACTCGGTGCTCAGGTACCTCAATTTATCCAGACCCTGGAGACGGGACAACAATTTGTTCGTCCAATTCAGGGGTCCAAATAAAGGTAGAAAAGCGTCTAAAGCGACTATCGCATGGTGGAAAAAATCCACAATCAGTTTAGCTTATAAAGCTAGAGGACAAGATTCCCTGGTTAACATTAAAGCCCATTCATCTAGGGCCATGGCCACATCATGGGCGGAGAAAGGGGGGGCGACGGCAGATCAGATCTGCAGAGCTGCGTCATGGTCTAGCCTTAGTACCTTCTCTAAACACTATAAGTTAGATGTAGTGTCACCACAGTTGGCTTTCGGTAGAAAGGTACTGCAAGCGGTGGTCACTCCCTAAATACCATTCTCCTTTGGTATTTCTCCAGTGTGCTGTCAGGTGGTGAACTGGAAAACAGTAATTAGACCTACTGGTAATTGTATTTCCAGGAATCCATCCTGACAGCACTATTAGTTCCCTCCCTAATGCATGATCTTTATACTCATGTGATGTAACATTTGTATGATTGATTATTTTGTTGGAATAAACCTGTGTTTTTTTTGCATCCATCCAGATGTGTTACTTTGGAAAAGCACTGAAGGGTGGTAGGGGGAGGGTCCTTTTAACCTCTCGTGTTCCTGTCCCATCAAGGATAAGAAGGACGTCCTCCAGTGTGCTGCCAGGATGGATTCCTGGAAATACAATTACCAGTAGGTCTAATTACTGTTTTTCGTCCCTCAAAAGAACAACCCTTCCAACGAGAGTTCAAAGGGAAAGGCAAGTCAGGACGCTGGAGCTATCCTAAAGGGGGGAAGGGTAGGAACATCCTGGTTCCCCAGGCCCAGCAGGCCCCGGACAAGCAGTGACTACGCCCAAGGCGTCGGGGGTCGTCTCTCGAGCTTCATCAACCAGTGGAGTTCCATTTCATCGAACCAGTAAGTACTCGACACTATTCAGAATGGACTAAAATTAGAGTTCGAGAGCCCTCCCCCTCATCACATAAGGATAACCTCATTAGAGTCTCAGCCCTCAGGGCGCATTCCTTTCCGGACTTCAAGAGTTGCTCCTGGAAGGAGTAATTTCCCCGGTACCTCAACAAGAAATAGGTAGAGGACACTAATAAGAGCACCGAATAATAATCAACTTGAAACTCCTGAATCGAGTAATAACCTACAGGAGGTTCAAGATGGAGTCGGTCAAAACAGCGATCCCTCTAATAGGACAGGACTGGATGATGGCTACGATGGATCTGAGGGACGCTTATTACCACGTCCCAATCCATCCAGAATTCCGGAAATACCTAAGATTCGCAATATCTCAGGATCGGGAAATAGTACACTACCAGTTCAACTCCCTTCACTTCGGAATCGCCTCAGCTCCCAGAGTCTTTACAAAGATCATGACAGAAGCCATTATATTCATCCGTCTTCAGGGGATCTGCATAGTACCCTATCTAGACGATCTACTCATTGTCGCTCCTTCAGTCTCCCGCCTCAGGGCGGACTTAACAAAATCTCTAGAAATCCTAAAGTCGTTGGGTTGGATCCCGAATCTAGAGAAATCGGACCTACTTCCCTCCAGGAGGAAGAAGTTCCTAGGGGTCCTTCTGGACTCGGAGGTGAGGAGATCCTTTCTGCCCAGAGAACGTCAACTCGATCTGGTACAGAAGATAACAGCATTCAGAACCCTGAAGGCTCCTACTCTACGACATTCTGGGATCTCTAACATCTTGTATCCAGATGGTATCTTGGGCCCAAGCCCACACGAGAGTCCTCCAAACCCATGTCCTATCATCCTGGGACAGACAGCAGAGTTCTCTTTCCAAGAGGATTTCCCTCCCCAATCATGTCAAGGCATCCCTGACATGGTGGCGACGGCTCCGAAACCTCCAACGGGGGGTCAGTTGGGACCAGGTCCCGCTAAAGACACTCACATCGGACGCCAGTCAAAGGGGATGGGGAGCTATAGTCGAGGGAACTCATTTCCAGGGCATCTGGGCCCCAGACATCAGAGCAAGCTCTTCAAACTTCAGAGAACTGAAGGCGGTGGAAGAGGCGTTAAAAGCCGCATCCTTTCTCGTTCAGGGGCATCATGTCCGGATATATTCCGACAACATGACCACGGTAGCATACCTTCGTCATCAGGGAGGCACAAGATTCATGAAACTAAAAACCTTAGCCTCAAACATTTTTTTTTTCTGGGCAGAGAGGCACCTCCTCTCTATTTCGGCAGTTCACCTGAAAGGCTCGGCCAATACCCAGGCAGATTTCCCGAGCAGAAGGGATGTACATCCAGGGGAATGGTGTCTGGACCAGGAGGCCTTCCTCTCCCTGATTTACAGATGGGGGATCCCAGAAGTGGACCTTTTTGCCAACAGTCAGAATGCCAAGCTGCAAACTTATTTCTCCCTAAATATGGCAGACAAAGCACTGGGCATGGATGCGTTCTCTCACCCGTGGAGGTTCAACCTCGTCTAAGCCTTTCCTCCGATCCCATTACTATCAAAAACTCTACAGAAGATCTGATTGGAGCGAGTTACGGCGATTCTAATCGCGCCAACATGGCCGGGGAGGAGTTGGTACAGCGCCCTGTTAGACATGGATGGCTCAAGAAGGTCCAGTATGTCTATCTCAGAAGGAGAATCTTCTTCATCAAGGGCCTTTGCTGCATCCAAACCTTCACAGGTTAAATCTTTCAGCGTGGCTTCTGAGGCCGAAATACTAAAGGCAAGAGGTCTCTCAGATGAAGTAATTCATACTCTCCAAAACAGTAGAAAACCCGTAACCAATGCCATTTATGCCAAGATCTGGAAGAAGTTTTCATCGTGGTATCTTCCAGATATTCCAGACCCATTTCATCCAAATATTGCCAAAATTCTGGACTTCTTGCAAAGGGGTCTAGAGTTGGGTCTTAGGCCTAATACCTTTAAAAGTACAAATTTCAGCACTTGGCTCCTATTTTGACCAGGAACTAGCCAAACATCGATGGATCAGGCGTTTTATAACTTCAGCGGGTAGAATCCACCCCAGAGTTCTCAACAATACTCCTCCTTGGGACCATAATTTGGTCCTTAATAGTCTAACTCTGGATCCTTTCGAACCTTTTATCTCAGTCTTCATTAAAGGTTCTTACCCTAAAAATGGTATTTTTAGTGGCTATTACCTCTGCCAGACGGATAGGAGAACTACATGCCCTATCCATACAAGAGCCTTACTTGAGGGTAACATCTGACAGTATAATCCTTCGTCTAGACCCTACCTTCTTACCTAAAGTAACATCAGACTTTCATAGAGGTCAGGACATAGTGTTGCCCTCATTCTACGCGGATCCTTCTAATGGGAGAGAAGAGTCCTTCCACACTCTGGATGTCCGCAGAGTGGTTCTATATTATCTTTCACAAACAGAGTTGGAGGATTGATCAAAATCTCTTCATTCAACTCTCCGGAAAGAACAAAGGTAGAAAGGCGACAAAAAATACAATCGCCAACTGGATTAAACAAGCCATATCTCTGGCATACTCATCCCAGAATCTACCACCTCCTCCATCACTGAAGGCCCATTCTACACGGTCGGTGTCAACATCATGGGCAGAGAGAGGTGACGCTTCTACGGAGCAGATTTGCAGAGCTGCCACCTGGTCATCAGTGCATACGTTCACCAGGCACTACAGGCTTGATTTCAACCGGGATTTAACTTTCGGCAGAACAGTTCTGCAGGCGGTTGTCCCCCTCTCCCCCCCAAAACCCCCCCCCCCCTAGAAATTATTTGTTGGTACTACTCCAGTACCGCTGTCGTGGAAGGTGACTGGAGAAAATAGAATTATTCTTACCGTTAATTCGGTTTCTAGGAACCTTCCACGACAGCACTAATTTCCCTCCCTATCTGATAATTTTTTTGGATGATTCCTGCACTTAAGTGGTAACTATACATACTACTGTGTCCAGAAAAAACACTGGAGGTGGCAGGAAAGGGAGGGTATTTAACCTCTTTGTGTTTCCTGTCCCCCATTAGGGCGGGGAGACATCCTCCAGTACCGCTGTCGTGGAAGGTTCCTAGAAACCGAATTAACGGTAAGAATAATTCTGTTTTTTTCCTTCCATGTTGCTTCTGCTGCTGTGAAGCACCTGAAGGGTTAATAAACTTCTTGAATGTGGTTTTGAGTACCTTGAGGGGTGCAGTTTTTAGAATGGTGTCACTTTTGGGTATTTTCAGCCATATAGACCCCTCAAACTGACTTCATGTGGTCCCTCAAAAAAAATGGTTTCGTAAATTTCATTGTAAAAATGAGAAATCGCTGGTTAAATTTTAACCCTTATAACTTCCTAGCAAAAAAAAAATTTGTTTCCAAAATTGTGCTGATGTAAAGTAGATATGTGGGTAATGTTTATTAACTATTTTGTGTCACGTAACTCTCTCATTTAACAGAATAAAAATTCAAAATTTGAAAATTGCGAAGTTTTCAAAATTTTAGCCAAATTTCCATTTTTTTTCACAAACTCAAAAATTATCGACCTAAATTTGCCACTAACATGAAGCCCAATATGTAACGAAAAAACAGTCTCAGAACCGCTAGGATTCGTTGAAGCGTTCCTGAGTTATTACCTCCATAAAGGGACACTGGTCAGAATTGCAAAAAACGGCCAGGTCATTAAGGTCAAAATAGGCTGGGTCATGAAGGGATTAATGCAATGTTGCGATGACCCCCCCCCCCCCAAAAAAAAAAAATTCTGGCGTTTTTCTCGCTACGCTGTTTAGCGATCAAGTTAATGGTTCTTTTGATAGATCGAGTGATTCTGAACGTGGCAATACCAAATATCCGTAGGTTTGATTTTTTTTTTTTTATTTTCTTTCGAATTGGGCCACAAGGAGGGTGATTTGAACATATATATATATATATATATATATACACACACAGTGGGGCAAAAAAGTATTTAGTCAGTCAGCAATAGTGCAAGTTCCACCACTTAAAAAGATGAGAGGCGTCTGTAATTTACATCATAGGTAGACCTCAACTATGGGAGACAAACTGAGAAAAAAAAATCCAGAAAATCACATTGTCTGTTTTTTTAACATTTTATTTGCATATTATGGTGGAAAATAAGTATTTGGTCAGAAACAAAATTTCATCTCAATACTTTGTAATATATCCTTTGTTGGCAATGACAGAGGTCAAACGTTTTCTGTAAGTCTTCACAAGGTTGCCACACACTGTTGTTGGTATGTTGGCCCATTCCTCCATGCAGATCTCCTCTAGAGCAGTGATGTTTTTGGCTTTTCGCTTGGCAACACGGACTTGCAACTCCCTCCAAAGGTTTTCTATAGGGTTGAGATCTGGAGACTGGCTAGGCCACTCCAGGACCTTGAAATGCTTCTTACGAAGCCACTCCTTCGTTGCCCTGGCGGTGTGCTTTGGATCATTGTCATGTTGAAAGACCCAGCCACGTTTCATCTTCAATGCCCTTGCTGATGGAAGGAGGTTTGCACTCAAAATCTCACGATACATGGCCCCATTCATTCTTTCATGTACCCGGATCAGTCGTCCTGGCCCCTTTGCAGAGAAACAGCCCCAAAGCATGATGTTTCCACCACCATGCTTTACAGTAGGTATGGTGTTTGATGGATGCAACTCAGTATTCTTTTTCCTCCAAACACAACAAGTTGTGTTTCTACCAAACAGTTCCAGTTTGGTTTCATCAGACCATAGGACATTCTCCCAAAACTCCTCTGGATCATCCAAATGCTCTCTAGCAAACTTCAGACGGGCCCGGACATGTACTGGCTTAAGCAGTGGGACACGTCTGGCACTGCAGGATCTGAGTCCATGGTGGCGTAGTGTGTTACTTATGGTAGGCCTTGTTACATTAGTCCCAGCTCTCTGCAGTTCATTCACTAGGTCCCCCCGCGTAGTTCTGGGATTTTTGCTCACCGTTCTTGTGATCATTCTGACCCCACGGGGTGGGATTTTGCGTGGAGCCCCAGATCGAAGGAGATTATCAGTGGTCTTGTATGTCTTCCATTTTCTAATTATTGCTCCCACTGTTGATTTCTTCACTCCAAGCTGGTTGGCTATTGCAGATTCAGTCTTCCCAGCCTGGTGCAGGGCTACAATTTTGTTTCTGGTGTCCTTTGACAGCTCTTTGGTCTTCACCATAGTGGAGTTTGGAGTCAGACTGTTTGAGGGTGTGCACAGGTTTTTTTTATACTGATAACAAGTTTAAACAGGTGCCATTATTACAGGTAATGAGTGGAGGAAAGAGGAGACTCTTAAAGAAGAAGTTACAGGTCTGTGAGAGCCAGAAATCTTGATTGTTTGTTTCTGACCAAATACTTATTTTCCACCATAATATGCAAAAAAAATGATAAAAAAACAGACAATGTGATTTTCTGGATTTTTTTTTCCCAGTTTGTCTCCCATAGTTGAGGTCTACTTATGATGTAAATTACAGACGCCTCTCATCTTTTTAAGTGGTGGAACTTGCACTATTGCTGACTGACTAAATACTTTTTTGCCCCACTGTGTATATATATATATACATATATATATATATATATATATATTAATATAATATAATTTTTTTTAATACTTTTACCATTCTCTGAATAGCTGGCATAGCCTGATCGGCTCTTCTCCATAAAGGCGATGCGCAGATCGCCCCTATGTAGGAGAATTACAGGATTGCTATGAGTGCTGACCACAGGGTGGCTCTCACAGCAATCCAGCATCGGCAACCATAGAGGTCTCAAGGAAACCTCTGGTTGTCATGCTGATGCACCGCTGAACCCCGATCACCTGACGGGGCACAGCGGTGCACACATTTTGGCTCACCGCTGTAGCCCACCTCAAAGCGGGAGTATTGACCTCGGATGGTACTATTCAGTCTGATGTCAGTAAGGGGGTTAAAATGAACCAGTTTTGTCATATATGAACTTAAACTATGACCTCATTCAGCGCCTGTGCTGCCGTCCAGAAATACTTAAAGAACCCCCTGACTCCCCATGTATACCTCACAAAAACCTTTTGTTTTTTGTTTTGTACCACGCTGTATGGGGAAACAGGTCGGTTCTATGGGCATGGTTTCTGACCTCTCCAACCCTCCCTCTGGCTTCTGTTTGCCGGTCTCCTTTAATTGACATGGGCGACGCCTCGCGTCATCGACACTGCCGGGTGAAATCTTGCACACAGAAATCATAGCTCATGTCTGCTCTCTATGCTTTACCCTACTGCGAGCCGAGCCAAAAACCTCATAAGTGCGCCCACGGTAGGGTTAAGCATATTGCGCAAGACTTCACCTGGCAGTGTGGTTGATGCGAGGCGTCGTCCATGTCAATTAACCCCTTTCTAACATCGGACGTAAAGTAATCGCGATGACGCAATATTCCGTCCATGGTCAAATAGGCCCAGGTCACATGGACGGAATATTGTTTCATCGCGATTACTTTTGCTCTATTAGATGTGCCAATTCTGGCGCTTTGCCCGGCTCTTGCCCTGTAGCGGTGGCAAATGGGGTTCATATTTGTGGGGTTGATGTCACCTTTGTTTTGTCAAGTGACATAAAGCCCCAAAGTTAGTAATGGAGAAGCGTCTATAACACGCCTATCCATTACTAATCCTATAGTTACATGGTAAACGGTCCTAGAAGAGAGGGAATCCCCAGAAAAGAGGCTGAATATTCCAGCAGAGATGGACAGGTTCCCTGTGGACGACGAGACGGCATCATGCTGGTCAGAGATTCCAAAGGTTGACGTCCAGACTGCTCGGATAGCTAAAAAGACCACACTACCATTTGAGGATGCCTCAGTTGAAAGACCCTCTGGAACGCAAGATAGATGGGCTGCTGAGGAAGTCATTGGAAACTTCGGCATCTTTAGGGTATGTGCACACGATGCAGATTTTGCATCCGCAGCAGTTTCCCATGAGTTTACAGTACAATGTAAACCTATGGGAAACAAAACGCTGTGCCCATGCTGCGGAAAAAAACGCGCGGAAACGCAGCGTTTTATTTTCCGCAGCATGTCAATTCTTTGTGCGGAATCCGCAGCGTTTTTACCTCTGCTCCAATAGAAAACTGCAGATGTAAATCCACAGCGGAATCCGCAATAGAAAACGCGATAAATCCGCAGTGGTTTTTCAATGCGGATTTATCAAATCCGCTGCGGAAAAACCCGCAGTGGACCATTCTACGTGTGCACATAGCCTAACTGAATACCAGTGCCGTATGTACCTATGTAGCCCGATGGATGTGCCGTTGGCTGGGGCAGTTGGAGGAACACCTGTCCACAGGTACTGCCAGAGAGGGCATCCTGGCTTCTCTGCCTCTCCTTCAGAAGGCAACAGGGTTCCTAGCAGATGCCTCTGCAGAATCCGTGAGAGTTGCTGTAAGATCGTCAGAGTTGTCAAACTCTGTGAGACTAGCTCTTTGGCTGAGATCTTGGAGCAGGGGCATGACTTCAAGGACGAAGCTGTGTTCTATCAAGGGGAAATGCATGTCTGGCCCCGCCCTCAATGAGCTATTAGAGAAGATTTTGGACAAAAAGAAGACCTTACCGGAACCTAGGAATACTAGAAAAGACAAATCTTTTTCTTCTCCACTCTTAGAGACAAAAAGCCATGACGTCAACACAGTAGCAAGTCGCATCTCAGACTTCCTTCCACAATGGCACAAGATCTGTTCAGATCAATGGATTCTTAACATCAGTCAGGGAAGGAATGAAGATCCTCCAGAGTCGATAAAAGACAACGCAACTCTCCTCTCCAGAGCTACAATCCACCATTGATAGTGAGAGTTAAAAAATCTATTATCCACAAAGGTAGTCTCCATAGTCCCGGAAAGGGAGAGAGACAGGACATTGCTCAAACCTGTTCCTCATAAAGAACTCAAATGGGTCACATCGGGTTATAATCACGGATCTTCACAAAGATCATGTCAGAGGTCATGGCATACATCAGAGGTCAGCACATATGCATAGTTCTATACCTTGATGACCCCTTGTTGGTGGCTCCTTCAGAATCAGATCTTATTGTCTCTAGGCTGGATAGTTGACCTCAAAATATCAAATATGGTTCCTGCAGCAATAAATATTTAGAATTGAGAGTCCTCAGTGGTTGATACCTTTTTAATGGCTAACTGAAAAGATGGTAACAAATTGCAAGCTTTCGAGACTACACAGGTCTCTTCATCAGGCAAAGACTAAAAGAAATTCTGAAGAATCACATATTTATGCACAACATAGCACAGAAGGAAGAAAAAAAAAAAGGAAAAACCATGGATAAGACAGGTGACATGAAGCAGAATTACCATGAGTGAAGCAGAATTACCATGAGTGAATGGATCTACCGGTGGCAATACATTTTTGTCTCCCAAATCATAACATTATGGACATGAAATTACTTGTGTTAAAAGGTAGCTTCAGATCTCAGAGAGACAGAAGAGTCTGGGAATATAAACTGATGACGATCTTTGACAGTCTTAGTGGAGGAATGAATGTCACATGGATTTGTCTGTTTACATCAACTAAGGAACTTGCCCCTCAGACTATGAGGGGTCATCACAACAGAACCAGACCCCAATTAACAATCCTTATCTAAGAACTGGCCCAATATTTATGGACATAACTGTTTTTCACTCATGGTAATTCTGCTTCATGTCACCTGTCTTATCCATGGTCTGTCTTATCCATGGTTTTTCCCTTTTTTTTTTTTTTTTCTGTGCTATGTTGTGCATAAATATGTGATTCTTCAGAATTTCTTTTAGTCTTTGCCTGATGGAGACCTGTGTAGTC
Organism: Ranitomeya imitator; assembly: GCF_032444005.1. Taxonomy (NCBI): domain Eukaryota; kingdom Metazoa; phylum Chordata; class Amphibia; order Anura; family Dendrobatidae; genus Ranitomeya; species Ranitomeya imitator. The sequence continues at coordinate 672,717,552 of NC_091283.1, forward strand.
TCGAAAGCTTGCAATTTGTTACCATCTTTTCAGTTAGCCATTAAAAGGTATCAACCACTGAGGACTCTCAATTCTAAATATTTTTCTATCTACTGGCTAACACTGTACCAAGATATATATCTTTCATGCAGCAATAAAGACCTTGTTAGTCCTACTAGACTTACACAGCCAATCATCTTTCTTGCCCAAACAAACACAGATCTTAAAATCAAAGCTAAAAGTTACTGCAGAGCAAGAAAGTGGTGTCTTTAAGATGGGCTATGTCGGTTCTCGGATCACCAGCGGCGCAAAAGATGGGGAGCCACGGTATCCCAACACGTATTCCATGGATGCTGGTCGGACTAGATAAGCCAACGATCCTCAAACTTCAGAGATCTGAAGTCCACTGAAACATACTAAATATCCATGTAAGCTGACCCTATGCCAAGCTAAAAGACCAGCACGAAGAATTAATTTACACTTCCAATACTATATATCCTACAAAAAAATCACGGAGTTGTAGTCCAAAAAATAGTATTAAAATAGTATTAAAAATAAAGCATATGAAAACATGATTTTTTTTATTTTTATTTTTTTAATTTCATGTTATATTTTATATGCTTTTATTTTTCAATAAATTTTAATACTAATTTTTTTTTTTTTTTTTGACTGAATTTAAATAATCTTGAGGATGGGGGGGGGGGGAAGGGAACAACGCCTTGCAGGATCTAAGTACAGTAGAAGCTAGGTGTAAATTGCCCACTTAGGCTACTTTCACACATCAGTTTTTTGTAGTCAGGCTGAATCAGGCGAATTTTGAAAAACTGATCCGGCAAAAGTTTCCCCCGAATCTGTTTTTTTTTCTCATAGACTTGTATTAGCGCTGGATTGCGACAGATGGCCTTACGTGTTCATCTGTCTTTTGGCGTATTAGTCAAATTGTTGGTCCGGTGGCCTGAGAGAACGTTTTTGTGTCCGTCTAAAAAAGGACAGCGACTGATCCGGTGCCATGCAGATTTTGCTGTAATGGAAGCCTATGGCGCCGGATTCGTCAACTGACGGAATCCAGCGATGGATTCCGTTTTTTAAAACCGAGCATGCTCCGATTGTTTTTTTTTTTTGTCTTTTTTTTTTTATTTATTTTCCCGCACTTTTTCCATTCTGGTCTTTCTTGCTTTCTTTTAGGGAAAAAAACGGATCCATCACATCAGTTTCTCTATTTGCGACGGATCCGTTTTTTTCAAAATTCGCCACATTCGGCCTGACTGCTAAAACCTGGTGTGTGAAAGTAGCCCTATATCATTGCACTCACCTAGTCAAAGGCGAAAATGAAGCAATGAAAGGCCGGCGTCACAGCGTATGAAAATACGGTCTGTATATTACGGCCGTAATATGCTGAAAAGTCCCCAAAATAGTGGTCCGTAGCTCCTCCGTAGGCAGGGTGTGTCACCGTTTTTTGCGCATGGCATCCTCCGTATGGCATCCGTACTGCGTGTTTTTATCGCTGGCTTGCAAAACCGACATATGGCTATACAAGGGATCCATGTGTAAAAAAAAACAAACAAACATATATACTGTGTGTATATATGTGTGTGTGTGTGTGTGTGTGTGTGTGTGTGTGTGTGTGTGTGTGTATATATATATATATATATATATATATATATATATATATATATATATATATATATATATATATATATATATATATATATATATATCAGTAGACACATATATGTATATATATTAATATTTCATCCAGCGCGATATAGCAGAAAGCCGGTAATTCAATAACCGGCTTTTGCTTTCTCCTTCCTAAACCCGACATATGAGACCTGGTTTACATACAGTAAACCATCTCATATCACCATTTTTTTTGCATATTCCACACTACTAATGTTAGTAGTGTGTACATGCAAAATTTGGCCGTTCTAGCTAGTAAATTAAAGGGTTAAATGGCGGAAAAAATTGGCGTGGGCGCCCGCACAATTTTCTCCGCCAGAATGGTAAAGCCAGTGACTGAGGGCAGATATTAATAGCCTGGAGAGGGTCCATGGTTATTGCCTTCCCCCCTGGCTAAAAACATCTGCCCCCAGCCACCCCAGAAAAGGCACATCTGGAAGATGCGCCTATTCTGGCACTTGGCCACTCTCTTCCCATTCCCGTGTAGCGGTGGGATATAGGGTAATGAAGGGTTAATGCCACCTTGCTATTGTAAGTTGACATTAAGCCAAATTAATAATGGAGAGGCGTCAATTATGAAAAAATCACAAAGGTTGTTGTATTAATTTATTCTACTCTCAATCCACTCACTGAAGACCCTCGATCTGTAAATAAAAAAAAAAAAAATAATAAACCAACAATATACATACCTTCCGAGGATCTGTAACGTCCAACGATGTAAATCAATCTGAATGGGTTAAAATATTTTGCAGCCACGAGCTCTGCTAATGCAGCAGCTCATGTCTGCAAAACCCCGGAGAATGAAGGTAAAGTAGGTCAATGACCAATATTTACCTGCATTTGCGGTGAGGCGCCCTCTGCTGGCTGTTCCTAGATCGTGGGAACTTTCCTAGAAAGCTCCCTGGCTCGAGTTCATAAGAGGGCGCCCTCTGCTGGTTCGCTAAATCCAGCCAATCCCTGCTTAGGTGTAGATGCGTTAGCCCACCCATGGACATTCAGACTGGCCTATGCCTTCCCTTCATTACTAATCCTACCAAGGGTTCTACAAAAGATAAGAGTGGAAAAGGTCAAGGAAATCTTGGTAGCACCATTCTGGCCTAAAAGAAACTGGTTCGGGGCCCTTGCCAACCTCAGGATAGAAGGACCTATAGAGCTGCCACCGGTCAGAAGCCTCCTCCACCACGGGCCAATATTTCAACCGGACCCCGAGAGGTTACATGTGAAGGCCTGGCTTTTGAGGTCTCAATCCTGAAGACCAGAAGATTGTCAGAAAGGGTCATTAGGACACTGCAGAAAAGCCGAAAGGCGGTAATAAACTCTATATATACCAGAAGATAGGGAAGACCTTTTTATCTCATTGAGTGCACTCAAACGACCTACCCCACACCAGCCGAACTTACAGTAGCTCGGATCATGGATTTTCTGCAAGAAGGGCTAGAGAATGGTCTCAGACCTAGCACCCTCAAAGTCCAGGTAGCGGCCCGAAAATCATATTTTGACCAGACATTAGCCGACCACCGATTGGACTAAAAGGTTTGACAGCAGCATCTCGCGTACCTCCAAAAACTACGAACCTAGTTCTGGCCTGGACCTGAAGGGGCACACACTACCACCTTTCAATCCCTTGCCATACATAGTCGTAGACAGACTGTCCTGGAAATCAGCCTTGCTGGTAGCAATAACTACAGCCAGGAGAGTGGGTAAACTATAAACTACAAATCGATCAACGAACCCTACTTGAAGATCCTGCAGGACCGACTTATTCTGGGATTCGATCTGTAATTTGTTCACAAAGTAGTCTGTTTCACAAGTCTCGGGAGATAATTCTTCCCTCTTATCAAGAGCCAGGAAACAAGGAAGAACAGGTCCGCACTTTGGACTCCATTACCTTCTGGTGACGCAAAAAAATAGCAAAGACCACAACCTGTTTGTTACCCTTAATTTTGTCTCAAAAAGGTGAAGACTTCCAGACTTCCAGATCCTCGATTGCTAACTGGATCAAGAGAGCAATCTCTGAGACATATCATGTCCAGGGCCTTCCACCACCAGAGAAATTTACGGCTCACTCTACCAGAGCAACATCTGTCTCCTGGGCCGAGAAAGCCAGTGCTTCCTTCGAGCTTGAATGCAGAGCTGCAACCTGGTCCTCTGTCCATACGTTCTTCAAGCAGTACAGGCTAGACCTGATGTCAGAAGAGGACTTAGCTTTCGGGAGAAAAGTCCTCCAAGCTGTAGTCACTCCATAAAAACATTACTCCTTGGGTACTGCTCCGGTGTGCTGTCGTGGGGGTTACTAGAGAAAATAGAATTAGACTTTTACCGGTAATTCTGTTTTCTAGTAACCCACCGGCAGTATGGGTAATCCATCCCTTTGCTTAAATGTAATTTGAAGCATTCCTTCTGTGGTCCTTTTATAATATCCTTCCTTCCTTCCTTCCTTCCTTCCTTCCTTCCTTCCTTCCTTCCTGAAACCGAATTACCAGTCTAATTCTATTTTTTAAAATATTTATTTAAATAACAAAAAAAAACACGTTGTGGGGACCCCTCTATTCTTGATAACCAGTCTTGCTCAAGAGGACAGCTGAGGATTGCAGGCCCCAGCTGTGAGTTTTGCCTGGCTGGTTACTGAAAATTCAGGGAAATCCATTCCATCTTTTCATTTATTTATAGCGGAGGTTGATGAATACCCCCATCAGCCTCTCATGATGTCACTTTTCATAGCAGCAGGGATAGGCTGAAGGGAGTAAGGGTATGTGCACACGTCAGGATTTTTTCCTGACAAAATCCTGAGAATTCTGCCAGAAATCTGCATGCTTTTTTCGCGCGGAATTTGCGCGTTTTTTGCGCGGATTTTTTGCTGATTTTTCCGTAATGTCCATTTTGATAAAAAATCCGCAAAAATAATGAGCATGTCCGGATTTTTTGCGGTATGCGTTTTTTTTGCGGAAAAAACGCTAACATATGCACAAAAAATGCGGAATGCATTCTAAATGATAGGATGCATAATGTTAGCGTTTTATAGCGTTTTTATGGCAAAATTCCGCAAAAAAAACGCTAAAAACCCGGACGTGTGCACATACCCTAATAGTCCCATCAGATGCCTGTTGTCTTTTATCACTTAAATGTAACTCTCGTCATTCTCCCCTGCTCGCTGATTGCTGGCAGAGCAGGGGAGAATGATGAGCGCGTGTTCAGCACCCGGTGTTGGGGAACAGCGCTTACTGTAACAATTTTATTTATTTTTTTTTCTTTCCCCGGCGATGATGCATGTCACATGGATGACATGCATGTGTGTTATGCGTATGCACATGTATGGGATGTTTTGTGGCCCGAGCAAACATTAAAAAAACGAACATGTCAGCGTGTTTTGCCCACGGACACATGGTCCGTGGAAACAAACTGACGTGCACAGACCTATTCACTTGATAGGCAAAAAGTGCTCCGTTCCTCCTGAGTCGCTCCGTATGGCTAAGTAGTACTGTGCAACGAAATATGGGCTATTGCCACGTTCAGAAGAAATTGTGGGACAAATTTTGGTGCCATTTTTACCTACTTTCTCTGTGAAAATGTAAAATTTTTGGCTAAAACAAAATTTTGGTGGTAAAAATGTAGTTATTTTGTCTTCACTGCCCAATGGTATAAAATTCTGTGATACCCATTCTGTCAATATGCACACCTATATGAATTCATTGAGAGGTGTAGTTCGTACAATGTCACTTATGTTGGGTTCTGGGCTTTCCCAGTGGGTCATGGCACCTGCAAACCATAACAGTAATATCTGGTGCTCCTTTCTTTCTGAGCTTTGCACTGTGCCTCAAAAGTACTGTATATACTCGAGTATAAGCAGAGACCCCTAATTTTGCCACAAAAAAATGGAAAAACTTAATGACTCGAGTATAATCCTAGGGTGGAAAATGCAGCAGCTACCGGTAAATGTCAAAAATAAAAATGGATACCAATAAAAGTAAAATTGAGACATCAGTAGGTTAACCCCTTAATCCCATATGACGTACTATCCCGTCGAGGTGGGGTGGGCCTTAATTCCCACTGACTGGATAGTACGTCATAGCGATCGGCCGCGCTCACGGGGGGAGCGCGGCCGATCGCAGCCGGGTGTCAGCTGACTATCGCAGCTGACATCCGGCACTATGTGCCAGGAGCGGTCACGGACCGCTCCCGGCACGTTAACCCCCCGCACGTTAACCCCCGGCACACCGCGATCAAACATCGCGGTGTGCCGGCGGTACAGGGAAGCATCGCGCAGGGAGGGGGCTCCCTGCGTTCTTCCCTGAGACGATCGGTACAAGGTGAAGTGCTCACCTTGTACCGAGCGTCTTCTCCCTGCAGGCCCCGGATCCAAAATGGCCGCATCCGGGTCCTGCAGGGAGTACTTCCGGGTCAGGAGCAGGCTGCAGCTGCAGCTCTGTAAGCCTGCAGCGATGTGAGTGAGATCGCCGATCTTACAGAGTGCTGTGCAAACTGTAAGATCGGCGATCTGTGATGTTCCCCCCCTGGGACAAAGTAAAAAAGTAAAAAAAAAAAAAAAAATTCCACATGTGTAAAAACAAAACAAAAATTACTAAATAAATTAAAAAAAATTATTCCCATAAATACATTTCTTTATCTAAAAAAACAAAAAAAAATAAAAGTACACATTTAGTATCGCCGCGTCTATAATGACCCAACCTATAAAACTGTCCCACTAGTTAACCCTTTCAGTGAACACCGTAAGAAAAAAAAAAGCCAAAAAACGCTTTATCATACCGCCGAACAAAAAGTGGAATAACACGCGATCAAAAAGACGGATGTAAATAACCATGGTACCGCTGAAAACGTCATCTTGTCCCGCAAAAAACGAGCTGCCACAAAGCATAATAAGCAAAAAAATAAAGTTATAGTCCTGAGAATAAAGCGATGCCAAAATAATTATTTTTTCTATAAAATAGCTTTTATCGTATAAAAGCGCCAAAACATTAAAAAAATGATATAAATGAGATCGCTGTAATCGTACTGACCCGACGAATAAAACGGCTTTATCAATTTTACCAAACGCGGAACGGTATAAACGCCTCCCCCAAAAGAAAATTCATGAATAGCTGGTTTTTGGTCATTCTGCCTCACAAAAATCGGAATAAATAATGATCAAAAACTGTCACGTGTCCAAAAATGTTACCAATAAAAACGTCAACTCGTCCCGCAAAAAACAAGACCTCAGATGACTCTGTGGACCAAAATATGGAAAAATTATAGGTCTCAAAATGTGGAGACGCAAAAACTTTTTTGCTATAAAAAAAAAAGCGTCTTTTAGTGTTTGACAGCTGCCAATCAAAAATCCGATATAAAAAACGCTATAATAGTAAATCAAACCCCCCTTCATCACCCCTTTAGTTAGGGAAAAATAATAAAATTAAAAAAATGTATTTCCATTTTCCCATCAGGGCTAGTGTTAGGTCTAGGGTTAGGGCTAGGGTTGGGTGTTGTGAATTCTGCTCTTGGGCTCCCTCCGGTGGTTATGACTGGTAGTGCTATGTTAGTTGGATCGCAGCATTTTCTCAGGTGTATCCATTTTTTGCAATCTGGGCTGGGCTATTTAAGTCCTGCTTTATCCTTTGGTCAGTGCCAGTTGTCCATTGTTTTTGGAGGATTCACATCCATTCCTGGTCTCTCCTAGTCTGCTGTTCATTTCTTCAAAGATAAGTCCTGGCCTTGTTTTTGCTGTCCACCTGCTGTGGACCATATAGCTCTGTGCTTTTTCATGTTTTGTTTTGTCCAGCTTTGTCTGTGAAGGATTTTTTGCAGCCAAGCTGTGTCTCTGGAGATGCAGATATACCCACCATGTCTTTAGTCAGATGTGGTGATTCGTATTTTCTGTGGTAGATATATTCTAGCGTTTTTATACTGACCGCATAGTACTCTGTTCTGTTCTTTCTTTTTAGCTAGTATGGCCTCCTATGCTAAATTCTGATTTCATTTCTGCTTATGTTATTTCCCTCTCCTCTCACAGTCAATATTTGTGGGGGCTGTCTATCCTTTGGGGATTTTCTCTGAGGCAAGATAGGTTTCCTGTTTCTGTCTTTAGGGGAAGTTAGTTCTTAGGCTGTGTCGAGGGGTCTAGGGAGTGTTAGGTACCCCCCACGGCTACTTCTAGTTGGGCTGCTAGGTTCAGGGTTTGCGGTCAGTACAGGGACCACCTTCTCCAGAGTCCGTCTCATGCTGCTCCTAGGCCACCAGATCATAACAGTTGGGGTTAGGGTTGGGGTTAGGGTTTGGATTATATTTACGGTTGGGATTAGGGTTGGGATTAGAATTAGGGGTGTGTCAGGGTTAGGGGTGTGGTTAGGGTTACCGTTGGGATTAGGGTTAGGGGTGTTGTTGGATTAGGGTTTCAGGTAGAATTGGGGAGTTTCCACTGTTCAGGCACATCAGTGGCTCTCCAAACGCGACATGGCGTCCGATCTCAATTCCAGCCAATTCTGCGTTTGAAAAAGTAAAACAGTGCTCCTTCCCTTCCGAGCCCTCCCATGCGCCCAAACAGGGGTTTACCCCAACATATGGGATATCAGTATACTCAGGACAAATTGGACAAAAACTTTTGGGGTCCAAGTTCTCTTGTTATCCTTGGGAAAATAAAAATGTGGGGGGCTAAAAATCATTTTTGTGGGAAAAATAAGATTTTTTTTATTTTCACGGCTCTGCGTTGTAAACTGCAGTGAAACACTTGGGGGTTCAAAGTTCTCACAACACATCTAGATAAGTTCCTTGGGAGGTCTAGTTTCCAATATGGGGTCACTTGTGGGGGGTTTCTACTGTTTGGGTACATCAGGGGCTCTGCAAATTCAACGTGATGCCTGCGGACCAATCCATGTAAGTCTGTATTCCAAATGGTGCTCCTTCCCTTCCGAGCTCTGCCATGCGCCCAAACAGTGCTTCCCCCCCACATATGGGGTATCGGCATACTCGGGAGAAATTGGACAACAGCTTTTGGGGTCCAATTTATCCTGTTACCCTTGTGAAAATACAAAACTGGGGACTAAAATCATTTTTGTGAAAAAAAAAAAAAAAGTTTTTATTTTCACGGCTCTGCGTTATAAACTGTAGTGAAACACTTGGGGGCTCAAAGCTCTCAAAACACATCTAGATAAGTTCCTTAGGGGGTCTACTTTCCAAAATGGTGTCACTTGTGGGTGGTTTCAATGTTTAGGCACATCAGGGGCTCTCCAAACGCAACATGGTATCCCATCTCAATTCCAGTCAATTTTGCATTGAAAAGTCAAATGGCGCTCCTTCCCTTCCGAGCTCTGCCATGCGCCCAAACAATGGTTTACACCCACATATTGGGTATCGGCGTACTCAGAACAAATTGTACAACAACTTTTGGGGTCCATTTTCTCCTGTTACCCTTGGTAAAATAAAACAAATTGGAGCTGAAATAAATTTTGTGTGAAAAAAAGTTAAATGTTCATTTTTATTTAAACATTCCAAAAATTCCTGTAAAACACCTGAAGGGTTAATAAACTTCTTGAATGTGGTTTTGAGCACCTTGAGGGGTGCAGTTTTTAGAATGGTGTCACACTTGGGTATTTTCTATCATATAGATACCTCAAAATGACTTCAAATGAGATGTGGTCCCTAAAAAAAAAAATGGTGTTGTAAAAATGAGAGATTGCTGGTCAACTTTTAACCCTTAACTCCCTAACAAAAAAAATTTTGGTTCCAAAATTGTGCTGATGTAAAGTAGATATGTGGGAAATGTTACTTATTAAGTATTTTGCATGACATATCTCTATGATTTAAAGGTATAAAAATTCAAAGTTGGAAAATTGCGAAATGTTCAAAATTTTCACCAAATTTCCATTTTTTTCTCAAACACAAGTTATATCGAATAAATTTTACTACTAACATGAAGTACAATTCGTCACGAGAAAATGTCAGAATCGCCAGGATCCGTTGAAGCGTTCCAGAGTTATAACCTCATAAAGGGACTGTGGTCAGAATTGCAAAAATTGGCCCGGTCATTAACGTGCAAACCACCCTCGGGGCTTAATGGGTTAAGTGTTTTTGAATATCCATATTCAAATCAGGAGCACCATATAATGCTCCATACAAAATACGCCCCATATCATCATCATAATAATAATAATAATCTTTATATAGCGCCAACACATTCCGCAGCGCTTTACAGTTTAACAGTATCAAACACAACAGTCATAAGTAACAATGTTAACAATACAATAATTAAAGCGAAATAAAACGACCCTGCTCGTGAGAGCTTACAATCTACAATGAGGTGGGGGAGATACAAAGCACAGGTGTGTATTTACAATGATGGTCCAGCCATCTTCAGAGGGTGGGGGATAGATGGGGATAGTGAATGGGCTACACACACAAACATAAAATGAGTTTGATTAGTGACTGTGGTAGGCCGCTCTGAACAAATTTGTTTTGTGGGAGCGCCTAAAGCTATGCAAATTGTGGATGGTCCTAATATCTGGGGTAGAGCATTCCAGAGGATTGGTGCAGCATGGGAGAAGTCTTTGAGTCGGGAAAGTCATTTGCAGAGCGCAGCGGTCAGTTAGGCCGATAGACAGAAATGAGGGAGGAGATGTAAGGGGGTGCCGCACTGTGGAGAGCTTTGTGGGTGAGAACAAGTACTTTGAATTGTATCCTGTAATGACTGGCAAAGAGCGGACGCGTCCAAGTAACGATTAGCCAGATGGACAACCCTGGCTGCTGCATTAAGGATAGACTAGAGAGGGGAAAGTCGCGTGAGGGGGAGGCCAATTAATAGAGTGTTGCAGTAGTCCAGGCGGGAGTGGATCAGGGCGACAGTGAGGGTTTTCGTTTCCATGGTGAGAAAAGGGCAGATTCTAAAGATGTTCTTTAGGTGTAAGCAAGGGGTTATTTGGCATGCACTCAGCCTATATAAAGGCGAGGTGCTGGTGTAATGGACCAATGACCCTGATACAATAGAGTTTCAAAATTCACCGCACTGTCTGTAGATCAATTATGCAAAAAGTTATATCAATTTATTAAGAAGAACTAGGAGCGTAACAGAATATTGCAGTATATGCGACTTACAACGTTTCGGCTCAACCAGAGCCTTTGTCACGTATTCGCTGTGAAAAAAAGAAATATACAAAAAAAACAAAACAAAATAACATAAATGAAAATGACATAAGTTGTCAAAACAATGGTGGGTCGTCCTAGGGATAAAAGAGGGAAAGACACATGTCCACCAACAGAAACATACAGGGACGTCTGTAGAAGTGACGAATCGGGGATCGAGTGTTGGGGTAGAGTACAAAAAGATCCTGCGTATCCTGCGGGTAGGGATGGTATAGTGAGTATCAATAAATGGTAGGGTATAAACATTAGCCAGAGAGAGAAAAGAGATGATAGAAATCCCATTGCAGATACCATACATGTAAATCACATGACCTAATAATAACATAATGCTCCAAGACCCATAGTCTGTGACAGTTGCACAGGTAGTTACCTTATTCCAGTTAGAGAATAGCGTGCAGAGAGGGAAAAAGTCCCAGCGGTGAGATATAAGCTCTGCGGGAAATAGTGAATAATGGTTAGCTTGGATAAGCTAGGGGAAATGTGCCCATAGAGACTGGCAAAATACCTTAAACAATGCACTGAGTACGTTTATAGAGGCTCCCTTCAGTTTGTGTGGACCTGTTAAAGTAAATGGTATGTATGTAGCACTACTGCAATGCCCAATATGTGTCGGGGAGGAAGGGGGGAGAAATAGTATCAGCTATTTACCTGTGGATTTGGGATATAGAGCGGCGCTCCCGCGCTATGCTCAGGTGCAGCGTGTGCCTGGTCTGCAGCAGGGACAGCGTGTGTGCATTAAATCACCGCCGGACCGGAAGTGGATAGTGCGGACCGGAAGTGACATATCGCTACTGTTTGGGGCCTCAGTGCGCATGTCTAGTCTCTGTTGTGGCAACCCTGTAACTATGCGCTGCCTGTAGCTCAGAATAATAATAATAATCTTTATTTTTATATAGCGCTAACATATTCCGCAGCGCTTTACAGTTTGCACACATTATCATCGCTGTCCCCGATGGGGCTCACAATCTAAATTCCCTATCAGTATGTCTTTGGAGTGTGGGAGGACACCGGAGTGCCCGGAGGAAACCCACGCAAACACGGAGAGAACATACAAACTCTTTGCAGATGTTGTCCAAGGTGGGATTAGAACCCAGGACCCCAGCGCTGCAAGGCTGCAGTGCTAACCACTGCGCCACCGTGCTGCCCTGGGACACTATGTGACAATGTTAAAGGTCTAGGCGAGAGTAATATGAGGCCTGGGGACCACGTAATGGCCGCAATAGGTATCAATCCGCTGCAGGATCCTAAGATAATTGGAATGAGGTATAAATAAAAACATATGAATAAAGACAAAACACAACAAAGGGGGGAAGGCATTCTAAGTTAGAGGGCTAGGGGCAACTCACCCAGTCTAGTATTAGTAGATCTTATGCAATCATAAATTAGCGGGTCTGTAAAGAAAGAGATAGTTATTAAATGGATTAACAAGGCTCATACTAACCAATCAATCTCCCTATTGAGTCCTTTTGGGGTCAGAGTGTCTTTAAGCGCTGCGGAATATGTTAGCGCTATATAAAAATAAAGATTATTATTATTATTATTCTGAGCTACAGGCAGCGCATAGTTACAGGGTTGCCACAACAGAGACTAGACATGCGCACTGAGGCCCCCAACAGTATATGTCACTTCCGGTCCGCACTATCCACTTCCGGTCCGGCGGTGATTTAATGCACACACGCTGTCCCTGCTGCAGACCAGGCACACGCTGCACCTGAGCATAGCGCGGGAGCGCCGCTCTATATCCCAAATCCACAGGTAAATAGCTGATACTATTTCTCCCCCCTTCCTCCCCGACGCATATTGGGCATTGCAGTAGTGCTACATACATACCATTTACTTTAACAGGTCCACACAAACTGAAGGGAGCCTCTATAAACGTACTCAGTGCATTGTTTAAGGTATTTTGCCAGTCTCTATGGGCACATTTCCCCTAGCTTATCCAAGCTAACCATTATTCACTATTTCCCGCAGAGCTTATATCTCACCGCTGGGACTTTTTCCCTCTCTGCACGCTATTCTCTAACTGGAATAAGGTAACTACCTGTGCAACTGTCACAGACTATGGGTCTTGGAGCATTATGTTATTATTAGGTCATATGGTATCTGCAATGGGATTTCTATCATCTCTTTTCTCTCTCTGGCTAATGTTTATACCCTACCATTTATTGATACTCACTATACCATCCCTACCCGCAGGATACGCAGGATCTTTTTGTACTCTACCCCAACACTCGATCCCCGATTCGTCACTTCTACAGACGTCCCTGTATGTTTCTGTTGGTGGACATGTGTCTTTCCCTCTTTTATCCCTAGGACGACCCACCATTGTTTTGACAACTTATCATGTCATTTTCATTTATGTTATTTTGTTTTGTTTTTTTTGTATATTTCTTTTTTTCACAGCGAATACGTGACAAAGGCTCTGGTTGAGCCGAAACGTTGTAAATCGCATATACTGCAATATTCTGTTACGCTCCTAGTTCTTCTTAATAAATTGATATAACTTTTTGCATAATTGATCTACAGAGAGTGCGGTGAATTTTGAAACTCTACTTTTGGTGTAAGCAGCACGAGCACGCAAGAGATTGTATATGGGAGGTGAAGGAGAGATCAGAGTCAAACATAACACCCAGACAGCACGCCTGCTGCCGGGGTGTTATTATGGTGCCACCCACGGAGAGGGAAATGTCAGATTTAGGGAGGTTAGTAGACGGCGGGAGCAGAAGTAGTTCTGGAGAGGTTGAGTTTCAGATAGAGAGCGGACATGATATTGGAGACTACAGACAGTCAGTGGCGTTCTGTAGTACAGCGGGAGTAAGGTCAGGGGATGACTTGTATAGTTGTGTGTCATTAGCATAAAGATGGTACTGAAAGCCAAATCTGCTGATGGCCTGTCCAATTGGGGCCAAGGAGGGAGAAGAGAAGGGGGCCAAGGACTGAGCCCTGAGGTACCCCGACAGTGAGAGGAAGAGGAGATGAAGTGGAGCCAGAGAACAGAACAATGAAGGAGCGGTCAGAAAGGTAGGAAGAGAACCAGGAGAGAGCAGTGTCCCCTAATGCCTAGTGATTGGAGCATAGAGAGTAGGAGAGGGTGGTCAGCAGTGTCGAAAGGTCGAGAAGAATGAGAAGAGTGGTCACCATTGCGTTTTGCTGTCAGAAGGTCATTGGTCACTTTGAGTGCAGTTTCAGTCGAATGTAGGGGGTGGAAACCGGACTGTGAAGGGTCTAGGAGGGAGTGAGTGGAGAGGTAACTGTTAAGGCGGTAGTAAATCAGGCGCTCCAAGAGTTTAGAGATGAAGGGGAGATAGGAGACTGGTCTGTAGTTATGTGGGCAGGATGGGTCGAGAGCGGGTTTCTTTAGTAATGGAGTAATGATACTGTTCAAAGGAGGATGGGAAAATGCCAGAGGAGAGGGAGAGATTAAAGATTGTAGTTAGGTGAGTTGTGAAAGCTGAAGAGCGAGAGACTGGAGGAGGTGTGAGGGAATGGGGTCGGTGGTGCATGTAGTCGGACGAGAAGAAGAGAGGAGCCTGGAGACTTCTTCTTCTGTGATGGGATCGAATGTGGAGACTGAGCCAGGGGAAATGCAGGGAGGGATGGGAGTCACTGAACTTGGTGACTGGGAAAGATTTCCTGACAGATATTGTCTATTTTCTCTATGAAGTGGGAGGCCAGGTCATCAGCACAGATGTCTGTGATAGGGGCTTGTGCTTTTGGCCTGAGGAGGGAGTGAAAGGTGTCATAAAGTTTCTTGGGGTTGTTGAATAGTGAGGAGATCAGGGTGGTGAAGTAGGTCTGGTTGGCGAGGTGAAGGGCAGAGTTATAGGTTCTTAACATGAATTTGAAGTGTGTGAAGTCTTCTGGTGTGCGTCTTTTCCTCCATAAGCGTTCAGCACACCTAGAGCATCGCTGGAGAAATCGGGTTTGCGATGTGAGCCAGGGCTGTTTCACTCTGTGTTTGGAGGTTCTGAGGGTGAGGGGTGCTACTTGGTCAAGGGTGCTTCTAAGAGTGTCATTGTAGTGATGTACAGCCAGATCAGGACAGGAAAAAGAAGAGATTGGGGACAATGATGTGTAGGTATTCTGAAAGTGTATGAGGGTTAATGGCATGTAGATTTCTGAATGTGCGGTAGGTAGGAGTGTGCTGGGGTGGGCGAGGATTTGTGAAGGAGAGAATGTTGTGGTCAGAGAGGGGAAGCGGTGAGTTATCTAGGTAGGAGATTGAACAGAGCCGGACAAAGACCAGGTCCAGGGTGTTACCGTCTTTGTGTGTTTCAGAGGTTGATAGCTGTGAGAGGCCTAGAGAAGTGGTTAGTGATAGAAGCTGGGATGCAGATGTGGAAGTGGGGCTGTTTATGGGGATGTTGAAGTCTCCCAGGATAAGGGTTGGGAGTTCTGAGGACATGAAGTGCGGCAGCCAGGCAGAGAAATGGTCCAGGAAGTGGGTGGGTGAGCCTGGGGGCCGGTATATGACCGCTACTCTGAGGGAGAGGGGACAAAAGAGCCTGATGGTGTGGACCTCCAAAAGAAGGGAATGAGCGTGATGGAGCTGGGGGGATGACCTGGAAGGTGCATTGTGGGGAGAGAAGTATGCCGACTCCACCACCATGTCTGTTTGTGGGTCTCGGGGAATGTGAGAATTGTAAGCCACCATGGGAAATGGCGGCAGGAGAGACGTGTCAGAATCCTGAATCCAGGTTTCCGTGAGGGCCAGCAGATTCAGAGAATTTTTCAGAAAGTAATTGTGTAGGAAAGGAAGCTTGTTGCATACAGACCGTGGATTCCAAAGGGCACAATTAAAAGAAGATGGAGTGCACATAATATTAGTAATATTATTAAGGTTTATTGTTGGTAAAATATTTGAAGGGTTTCTGAGGGATGTTGTTCTGGATTATCTCAATGAGAATAACTGTTTAACTCCATATCAGCATGGGTTTATGAGAAATCGCTCCTGTCAAACCAATCTAATCAGTTTTTATGAAGAGGTAAGCTATAGGCTGGACAACGGTGAGTCATTGGACGTGGTATATCTCGATTTTTCCAAAGCGTTTGATACCGTGCCGCACAAGAGGTTGGTACACAAAATGAGAATGCTTGGTCTGGGGGAAAATGTGTGTAAATGGGTTAGTAACTGGCTTAGTGATAGAAAGCAGAGGGTGGTTATAAATGGTATAGTCTCTAACTAGGTCGCTGTGACCAGTGGGGTACCGCAGGGGTCGGTATTGGGACCTGTTCTCTTCAACATATTCATTAATGATCTGGTAGAAGGTTTACACAGTAAAATATCGATATTTGTAGATGATACAAAACTATGTAAAGCAGTTAATACAAGAGAAGATAGTATTCTGCTACAGATGGATCTGAATAGGTTGGAAACTTGGGCTGAAAGGTGGCAGATGAGGTTTAACAATGATAAATGTAAGGTTATACACATGGGAAGAAGGAATCAATAGCACCATTACACACTGAATGGGAAACCACTGGGTAAATCTGACAGGGAGAAGGACTTGGGGATCCTAGTTAATGATAAACTTACCTGGAGCAGCCAGTGCCAGGCAGCAGCTGCCAAGGCAAACAGGATCATGGGGTGCATTAAAAGAGGTCTGGATACACATGATGAGAGCATTATACTGCCTCTGTACAAATCCCTAGTTAGACCGCACATGGAGTACTGTGTCCAGTTTTGGGCACTGGTGCTCAGGAAGGATATAATGGAACTAGAGAGAGTACAAAGGAGGGCAACAAAATTAATAAAGGGGATGGGAGAACTACAATACCCAGATTAGCGAAATTAGGATTATTTAGTCTAGAAAAAAGACGACTGAGGGGCGATCTAATAACCGTATATAAGGGGACAATACAAATACCTCGCTGAGGATTTGTTTATACCAAGGAAGGTGACGGGCACAAGGGGGCATTCTTTGCGTCTGGAGGATAGAAGGTTTTTCCACCAACATAGAAGAGGATTCTTTACTGTTAGGGCAGTGAGAATCTGGAATTGCTTGCCTGAGGAGGTGGTGATGGCGAACTCAGTCGAGGGGTTCAAGAGAGGCCTGGATGTCTTCCTGGAGCAGAACAATATTGTATCTTACAGTTATTAGGTTCTGTAGAAGGACGTAAATCTGGGGATTTATTATGATGGAATATAGGCTGAACTGGATGGACAAATGTCTTTTTTCGGCCTTACTAACTATGTTACTATGTGAGGTACGGTATGGGTTGAGATTGGTGGATGGTGGACCGGGGTTGGGGGAGATGTCCCCTGAAATCAGTAGGAGTAGGAAGATAACAAGCAAGTAGTTTTTGGAATTGTATGAAGTTTTTTGTGCAGAGTGTTTGGGCAAGATGGGCTGAGGTTTTTCAGAAAGGTGAGAAGTGCATGGGTGCTTTTCATGGGAGAGGGAAGGAGAAAGGAGTTGATGTATATGAGTCGTGGAGGAGGGATTGGTCGGTGAAAGTGGATTGCAAGGGAACATAGGAGGATGGGAATAAAGCACATGGATAGAGGGGAGTGCAGAGTGTGGGTTGCCTGACAACTGCATATCATGCTCCATACAGTTTATGATGAGCCCCATAAGATGCTCCATAGAGATATTTGCCTCATATAATGCTGCACATGGCTCCATAAGATGCTCCATAGAGATATTTGCCCCATATACTGTATTTTTTGGACTATAAGACGCACCCAGGTTTTAGAGGTGGAAAATGGGGAAAAATATATTTGAAGCAAAAAAAAGCAAAAAAAAAAGTGGTAAAATTTAATAACATTCTCGTATGTGTTTTTATATATAATGGTATGTTATGTTGGAAGATGCGGGTAGAAGATGGTGCTGCAGGACCATTGTGGTGTCTGTAAAGTACTGTATGAAGACGCTAGAGGGTGGGTATAAGAATGGGGGCACAGGGCTTATATTTAAAGCACCACTCCAGAACTGAAAAATAACACTGGAGTGCTGCTTTAAGATCCCAATGGGAGAACTATAACTCCCAGCATGACCTGCAGATCCTATGGCATGCTGGGAGTTATAGTTCACCACAGGAGTGGCAGAGTGCTTTATTGTTTTTTGTTGTAAAGACTAACCTTTTAATTGTGGCAGCCAGCCTCTGTGGTGAGGTAAAAAGCTGGAGCATTACATGGCCGCACACACAGAGCCCTCCCTCTTGTTGCCTTTCCACAGCACAGGTCATAAGAGGAAGCTTGCAGATTCTAGTGTGGAGTCTGAAGGGCCTGTGATGACATCAGAAGAGGGAGGGCTCTGCTGTCATGTGATGCTCCAGCCCGCCCTCTTCATGACATCACACAGGTCCTTATGCAGCAGCACTCAGCACAGCTCAGGCTGGAATGCGGCGATCTTGTCTCCCCTGGCCCCTGCTGCTGCCCCATCCTGCTGCCCCCTCCTCCACCAAACACACAGATTTCCCCAGCTGCTGCAGGAATCCAGTGCTGGGGAAACCTTGTGTGTCCCTGTTTAAGTGAAGGAGTATTCATGTGCTGCTCCCTGCTCACTGCTCAGGTGGGCAGGGAAGCGGCTAATGAATATTCACTGCACTTTAATCATCGGGACCACATGGTTTTCCCCAGCACTGGATTCTAGCCGGGACATTTTTCTGCCTCCTGAAGTGGGATAACAGTGCGATCCCACTCGCCGCTGCCCCCTCCCCACATGCTACATTCCGACCATAAGACGCACCCACTCTTTCCTCCCAAATTTGGAGGAAAAAAAGTGCGTCTTATGGTCAGAAAAATACGGTAATGCTGCACGTGGCCCCATAAGAAGCTCCAGAGATATTTGCCCCATATAATGCTCCACAAATGCTGATCATGGCCCCATAAGATGCTCCATACAGACATTTGCCCCTTATGCTGTTGCTGCAATTAAAAAACACAAACAAAAAAAGAAAACATTCTCGCCTCTTATCGCTTTGGCACTTGCTATAGTCACCTGTCCGCATTCCTCCACCACCGAGTGCCGCTGTGTCTTCAGCGTCCTCTGCACTGACTGTTCAGGCAGAGGGCGGCGCGCACACTAATCTCGTCATTGCACCCACTGACCTGAGCGTCACTGCAGAGGACACGGAAGACGGAGCGGCGCCAACGGTGGAACGCGGACAGGTGAATATCGCGCACTGCCCCCGTCATACTCGCCTTCTCCTGGCGCGGTTTCTGCACGACATGTCCCTGGTTCTCCGGAGCGCTGACAGCTTCTTCCTGTATTGAGCGGTCTCTTGGTACCGCTCATTACAGTAATGAATTTTCTGCTCCACCCCTATGGGAGTGGAGTGGGGTTCATATTTATTACTGTAATGAGCGGTACCATGTGACCGCTCAATACAGGAAGAAGCTGCCGGCGCCAGGAGAATCAGGGACGTGCAGGCACCGCGCCATAAACAGGAGAGTATGATTAGACAGCTGCCGCTCCCCCTCCCCTGTCGACCCCTGGGAATGACTCGAGTATAAGCCGAGAGGGGCAACTTCAGCCTCAAAAAATGGTCTGAAATTCTCAGCTTATACTCACGTATATACGGTAGTATTACCCCTACATATGGGTTATTGGCGTACTCAAGAGAAATTGCAGAACTTTTTGGGTCCATTTTCTCCTGTTACCCTTGGGAAAATAAAAATAAAATTTGGATCTGAAGTTAAACATTTTGTGGATGAAAAAAAGTTAAATGTTCGTGTTTTTTTTTTTTTTTTTCCCCCCTACATTCACAAAAATTCTTGTGAAGCACCTGAAGGGTTAATAAACTTCTTGAATGTGGTTTTGAGCACCTTTGGAGGTGCAGTTTTTAGAATAGAAGATACCCAAAAGTAATACCATCATATATACCCCTCAAAGTGACTTCAAATGTGATGTGGTCCCTTAACCTCTTTCTGACCTCGGACGGGATAGTACGTCCGAGGTCAGATCCCCTGCTTTGATGCAGGGCTCCGCAGTGAGCCCGCATCAAAGCCGGGACATGTCAGCTGTTTTGAACAGCTGACATGTGCCCGTAATAGGCGCGGGCAGAATCGCGATCTGCCCGCACCTATTAACTAGTTAAATGCTGCTGTCAAACGCAGACAGCGGCATTTAATTACCGCTTCCGGCCGGGCGGCCGGAAATGACGTCATTGCCGACCCCCGTCACATGATCGGGGGTCGGCGATGCTTGTATATTGTAACCATAGAGGTCCTTGAGACCTCTATGGTTACTGATGGGTCGGCGCTCACAGCACACCTCCATTTCTGCTACATAGCAGCGATCAGCAGATCGCTGCTATGTAGCAGTGGCGATCGAGTTGTGCCTGCTTCTAGCCTCCCATAAAGGCTATTGAAGCATGGCAAAAGTAAAAAAAAAAAATGTTAAAAATATTAAAAAAAATATTAAAGTTTAAATCACCCCCCTTTTGCCCCAATCAAAATAAATCAATAAAAAAAAATATAAAATCTACGCATATTTGGTATCGCCGCGCTCAGAATCGCCCGATCTATCAACTAAAAAAAAAGCATTAACCTGATCGCTAAACAGCGTAGTGGGGAAAAAAATTTGAAACGCCAGAATTACGTTTTTTTGGTCGCCACGACATTGCATTAAAATGCAATAATGGGCGATCAAAAGAACGTATCTGCACCGAAATGCTATAATTAAAAACGTCATCTCGGCACGCAAAAAATAAGCCCTCAACCGACCCCAGATGACGTAACATCACGCGAGACCGCTACGTCATCACAGGTCATTGCCGCAAGGCATTATTGGGAACAGGAGCATCGTGAGGAGCGGGAAGGCTACGGGGGCCGCCGGAAGGTGAGAATATCACGATTTTTTTTATTTTAAGAGAGTTTGCTAAAACATTGGTTACAGGAAGCAGAACCCATCAAAAGGACTCGGCAATACCACACTGTCATTCCATGTAGTGAAACAGAAATAAAAACAAGGATTTTTTCATTCAGCAAAGACAGTGAAGTCCATGAAGTGGTAGAAGGTGGCACAAGATTGGCAATGCATACATAACTGGTTATGTGACCTGTGAATGATTGGTGCTGGTGGCGGCAAATGTACTCTCCAAAGATTGTGAAAAGGAAGAAGTAGAATTGAATTTTGCACCGTCTGGTCCAGCGCCATCCTTTGTGTATCTAAAGAAAAACAGAAATTTTAAAGTTAACAAAAATCAGATATTAACTCGGGTGGAGCCGAACACCATGACAGGCCGCACATACTCTGACACAAAAGGAAATGGCTATTGCTAGTAAGCGCTTATGGACAAGATTACACTTCACCCTCTAGAAGGGACAAATTGATGATAGAAGGCCAGTTTAAAAACGTACTATTGTTTGATTAGTTCATATTTTATAGAGTGAGGATTTAACTACTGTACTATTCCTCTTAAACACTTCATAAATGACATGTTTAGTTATATAATAGGAAAAAATTGTTTCTTGTATAAACAGGTGGTAAAAATATTGGTTCCTTTAATCTTGTTTTTAACATATGATTAGGATGAAACTGTATTTAGAAACTCACACTTGAGGATATGATCACCTTTTTTCTTTTGCTTTGTTCAATGCATTCAGGTTGAAAATGCTGAGCAAGTTGTGTTGATGATTAAAGGGAACCGGTCACCCCCAAAATGGAAGTTGAGCTAAGCCCGCCGGCATCATGGGCTTATCTACAGCGTTCTGGAATGCTGTAGATAAGCCCCCGATGTAACCTGAAAGAGGTTGATTATACTCACACGGGCGGGCGGTCCGATCCGATGGGCGTCACGGTCCGGGGCCTCCCATCTTCTTACGATCACGTACTCTTCTTGTCTACATGCCGCGGCTCCGGCGCAGGCGTACTTTGTCTGCCCTGTTGAGGGCAAAGCAAAGTACTGCAGTGCGCAGGGAAAGGTCTGAGAGGCCCGATGCCTGCGCACTGCAGTACTTTGCTCTGCCCTCAACAGGGCAGTAAAAAGTACGCCGGAGCCGCGGCATGAAGACAAGAAGAGTACGTGATCGTAAGAAGATGGGAGGCCCCGGACCGTGACGCCCATCGGACCAGACCGCAGCGGGAACATCACTGGGTGAGTATAATCTAACCTCTTTTTCTCATCTTGCAGGATACATCTGGGGCCTATCTACAGCTTTACAGAATGCTGTAGATAAGCCCCTGATGCCGGTGGGCTTAGCTCAACTTCCATTGTGGAGGTGACAGGTTCCCTTTAAGATGTATTTATTTTGGCACTTCGGTATTTGTTTTTTTGTGTTTCTTTATTGTTGCATTTAAATGTTGAATTCAATATGTTGTAATTTGAAAAGAAAAAAGAAACTCACACAGAAAAAAGAAACTCACACAAACATAAAATCAGATGATTCAAGGCTTAAAAAATTTTTTTTTTGATAGGTACCAAGTTGAATCCCTGTACAAATATAAACAAGAACACAAGTAACACGCAAGCATTTTTTTAAAACCATTTTAAAACATACGTTTTTTTCACAATTGCGCATCAAAATTTTGAATTTGATTTCTCCAAAACAAAATATAAATAAAGTCTTTTGACATATCAAATGAAAGCTGGTCCCGTTCTGAGAAAAACGATGCCTCTCCCACCTCTTTATCTTAATTCTAGCCATACCCAGCCAAATCCGCTTTTTCAAAACTTTAGAAATCTGTAAAAAAAATTAACTGATGAAGAAAAAAATTCAAAACTTTTAATCTGTAATTAACTAAAGTTGTACTTCATAAAAATAAAATCTAAAGACGGCAGGTAAAAAAAATATTTATATTTGGATCACTTGATATGGAATGACCCCTCTACCAAGAGCCGAGATCAGGAACAGAACAGACATTTATAGGACATTTCCCTGACTCCAGAGCACCGCCTCACTACTGAGCATGTACATAAAGGGCAGCACAGATTCATCTCCACTAAAAGCCAAGATCAGGAACAGAACAGACATTTATAGGACATTTTATAACTTTCCCAAATTATTATGAAAACATTTACAGCACATCCTCCACTGAACTACAGTACTAATTTATTATGTTTTAGGAGTCTGTTCATTTTATACCTGTGAAGGTACAGATCAATGACCTCGGGGAGACCAAAACATCCAACACCGCGGAGACACCATCACGTGTTTCTCAACGCAGTGATCCAGAACACTGCCCCCATCCCTTATGGGAAATATGCAAATGCATGTAAAGAAAACTGCGGAGACACCATCACGTGTTTCTCAACGCAAGCAATGAATAGCCAGGCCTTTCCCTGGGAAGGAACAACCACGGGAAGGGCAGCATCCAATAAAGGAAAACATCCATTAAAAGAAAACAACCTATGCCAAGCATGGTATCCATCCACAGACAGCTGTTTCGGGGTTTTTGCCCCTCTAAAGTGTGGAGTAGGAAACTGGCTATTAGGAGCAGTGCCTAGTAAAAGGCTGTAAAGGTACAGATGAATGACCTCGGGGAGACCAAAACATCCAACACCGCGGAGACACCATCACGTGTTTCTCAACGCAAGCAATGAATAGCCAGGCCTTTCCCCGGAAGGAACAACCACGGGAAGGGCAGCATCCAATAAAGGAAAACATCCATTAAAGGAAAACCTCCTATGCCAAGCATGGTATCCCTTGGTTGCCCTTCCCGTGGTGGTTCCTTCCCGGGGAAAGGCCTGGCTATTCATTGCTTGCGTTGAGAAACACGTGATGGTGTCTGCGCAGCTTACTTTACATGCATTTGCATATTTCCCATAAGGGATGGGGGCAGTGTTCTGGATCACTGCGTTGAGAAACACGTGATTGTGTCTCCACGGTGTTGGATGTTTTGGTCTCCCCGAGGTCATTCATCTGTACAAAAACAAAGGAAAGAGTGAGCTGCACAGCCTTCCTCCTTCCGGCAGATCAGCAGCAGTGAGTGGTGACGAACTGACTTCAGTATAGGGGGTGCTCGCATGGAAGATAGATGCAAACGTGTAGATAAGAACAGGTCTGTAGAAGCGCTTGGATCAGCGCGAAACAGCTGTCGTCGTTCACCTGCTCACCTCCCGTCCATCTGCACTCCCTCGGACCGCAAGGCTGTATTCGTTCATGTTTTGAATAAAGAATTGGACCACAGATGGGTGAGTGCTGCCGCATTTTCTGTTCTTATCTACATGTCATTCATCTGTACCTTCACAGCCTTTTACTAGGCACTGCTCCTAATAGCCAGTTTCCTACTCCACACTGATGACTGGCAAAAACCCCGAAACAGCTGTTTGTGGATGGATACCATTCTTGGCATAGGTACCTCAGACCTCAGATGTCATATGATCAGGGATAACCTACTGTGCAAAAAGGTGAAAAACGTTTAAGACATTTTCTAAAATGCATTGTAATTTACATAAGTAAAAAATGTTTATTGATTTGTGTTCCAACATTCATAAAATAAATGGGTGGATTCAAACTGGTTTCTGAGTGTTCATTATTAACACCGGGGCCAAAGGTACGAGTGGCTCATGACACGTAAAGGCTAGGTTCACACTAGCGTTGCGCCGCCCTGCGTCGGCGACGCAACGCGCGACGCACGTAAAAACGCGCGCAAAAACGCGCGCGTTTTGCGACGCGTGCGTCGTTTTTGACGAAAATCGGACGCACAGAAAATGCTACAATGTAGCGTTTTCTTGCGTCCGACGCTAGCGTCGGAAACGACGCACGTGGCGAAAAACGCCACCAAAACAACGCACGCGTCCCCTATGTTAAACATAGGGGCGCGTCGCCGCTGCGTCGCCGGCGCAACAGCGACGCACATTGGCGGAACGCCAATGTGAACGTAGCCAAAGTGGTAGAATTAAGAAAAACAAGGGATTTGAGGATCCATTGGAGAGACGAAAGAAGAATAGATTATGCTGTGTGAGGAACGATTCATGTAATATAGGCAGTGATGACATAAAGTTTTACTCTTTTTCTTAGACTCCTTTCACACATCAGTTTTTTGCCATCAGTCACAATTAGTGATGAGCGAGTGTACTTGTTGCTCGGGTGACCTCCAAGTATTTGTTAGTGCTCGGAGATTTAGTTTTCGTCACGGCAGCTAAATTATTTAGCCATTAGCCTGGCTGAGTACATGTGGGAGTTGCCTGGTTGCTAGGTAATCCCCACATGTAATCAAGCTGGCTGTTAGCTGTAAATCATTCAGCTGCCGTGATGAAAACTAAATCTCCGAGCACTAACAAAAACTCGGTCACCCGAGCGTGCTCGGGAAAACTTGAGCAATGAGTACACTCGCTCATAACTAGTTACAATCCGTTGAATTTTGAAAAAAAACGGAACCGTCACAGATCGTGGAAACACTGGCTAATTGGATCCTAAAAAAATCCGTGGCTGGATTTCGTCATTTGACGGGTCCGGCGCCATAGGCTTCCATTCTAGCAAGTGACGGATCCGTCGCTGTCCGTTTTTTCGATGGACACAAAACGCTAGGCCCCTTTCACACATCAGTTTTTTGCCATCAGTTGCAATCTGTCGAATTTTGGAAAAAATGGATCCAGCGACAGATGGCCTCACGTTTCATCCGTCGTTCGCCGGATCCGTTGAAAAAGTGTTGCCGGAGACAACGGACAAAGTAACGTTTTTTGTGTCCATTGAAAAAACGGACAGCGACGGATCCGTCACTGTCCACGTTTGCTAGAATGGAAGCCTATGTTGCCGCTCCATGTTTGTGGTGTGTTTTTTTTTTTTTTTTTTTTAAAGGATCCAATTAGCCGAAACAGCTAGTCGGATCTGTCGCATCAGTTTTTCACAATCCGGATCGTTTTTTTTCCAAAATTCGACGAATTGTGACTGATGGCAAAAAACTGATGTGTGAAAGGAGCCTACTCAATGGTGTGTAAACGGATATACTGTAGAGAACATATATAGATATGTAAAAAAAAAATTGTAACTTGTGCATATAAAAATAATTTTAATGCATACTAGTGTTACTGAATACATTTATATAATCAAAAAATGTGTAGTAGAAGTAAAAATAACTTTTTTCCATAAAAATGTTTTTTACCCCAAATTTTGCATTTTTATAAGAGTAACAGGAGAAAATGGACTCTGAAAATTGTTGTACAATTTCTCCTGAGTACACCAATACCCCATATGTGGTCAAAAACTATATTTGAGGCACAGTGTAAACCTCAGAAGGGAAGAGGTGCCATATTGGAGTTCAGATTTTGTTGAATAGTTTGAGGGTGCGATCACACAGAGCCCCTGAGATGCCAGAACAGCAGAAACCTCCCATATGTGTTTTGATTTTACAAACTACACATCTCAATGACTTAATCTAGGGGTGCAGTGAACCTCACAGAAACGAATACCATTGGGCCGTGAAGAAAGCACTACATTTTTAACGTCTAAGGCTATGTGCACACGTTGCGGATTCTCTGCGGATCCGCAGCGTTTTTGAGGTGCAGAAATGCTGCAGATCCGCAATTGATTTACAGTACAATGTAAAACAATGAGAAAAAAAAATGCTGTGCACACTTTGTGGAAAATCCGCTGCGGAAACGCTGTAATGAAGTAGCATGTCACTTCTTTTTTGTGAATCTGCAGCGTTTTTGTACCCATTCCATTATAGAAAACCGCAGGGGTAAAAAACGCAGCAAATCCGCAAGAAAAGCGCTGCGGAATCGCACAAAAAAAACGACAAATCCGCAGGTGTGTTTTCTGCCAGGAGAGGCAGAATCTGCACCAGAAATTCCTAAGCCTAATCCGCAACGTGTGCGCATAGCCTAAAATGTTGTTTCAGCCCCACATTTTTAACTTTTATAAGGGCTAATAGGAAAAAATGGATCTGTTGTGCAATATCTCATTAGTGTGCCAATACCCTGCATGTAATCGGGAACTACTTTTGGGGCATAGTGCAAGGCCCAGAAGGGGCGGAGCGCCATATATTATAGTGCAGATTATACCATTTATTTTTTATATAGCACAAATGTAGACCGGTACAGAGGAAAGAGGACCCTGCCTTTGTGGGCTTACATTCTACAGTAGTAGCGGGGAGGAGACGGTAGGTTCGGGGTTTCAGCAGCTTCGATGGTGTTGAGGCAGCGTGATCGTTGCAGGTTGTAAGTTTTCAGATTCCGTCTGAAGGATCCAAATGTGGTGTTTACTTATAATGCATCACTAATTTACTTAAACACTGCTACTCCTAACCGTCATCATAGGTGATCAAGAAAAGATGGTTTACATTTTGGAAAAATCACAAAAATAAGTGGGTTTCTGCTGTACTTGCTTTTTTTTCACCAAAAACGCAGCAAAACTTGATTACCGTACCTGCGTTTTATTGCACTACCCGTGAAAAATACTGAAAGATGTGACGTGCTGCAGCTCTTTGACAAAACAGTCAGGGAAAAAAAAGTGCATGAGATTTCTGAAATGACCAGACTTTGCTGGTACTGTGAAACGCAGCTGAAAAGTTGCAAAAAAAAAAATGCAATGTGCGAACAAAGTCTAACTACTCCAGGTCTGTAGGAGGCTGTATGGCGTTCATGCTGCACATCATCTCTGAAGTCTGCCCTCCAGCTGCACCTCATTAATTGGCTCTTCGGGTGGGGCTAGGCTGTTAATTAAAGGGACACTGTCACCTGGATTTGGAGGGAACAATCTTCAGCCATGGAGGCGGGGTTTTTGGGTTTTTGATTCACCCTTTCCTTACCCGCTGGCTGCATGCTGGCTGCAATATTGGATTGAAGTTCATTCTCTGTCCTCCATAGTACACGCCTGCGCTGTGCAAGATTGCCTTGTGCAGGCATGTACTACGGAGGACAGAGAATGAACTTCAATCCAATATTGCAGCCAACATGCAGCCAGCGGGTAAGGAAAGGGTGAATCAAAAACCCCGCCCCTATGGCTGAAGATTGTTCCCTCCAAATTCAGGTGACAGAGTCCCTTTTAAAGGTTTATCCTGAATTCAAATGGATTACCTTCTTACTTGCGATTAAATTGGACGAGTGCAATCCGATGAAAAAAATCAGAATGCACTTAGCCCAATGTTAAACTGTGGGGGCAGCTTGCTTCTGCAATTATTTTCTCATGCAGATTCGGCATGCGAAAACAATCGCAGCATTCTGAGATTACATCAGAAAATTGGATTGCATGCACCAATGTACGTCTATGGATGCATGTGAAACATCGCACTGCACTCGGATGTCACCCGAGTGCAGTATAGTTCCTGTGGACATCGGCATTGGAGGTGCTGCAGAAATTACTTTGCACCTGTGTTTGTCTTCTCATGCAAGGGGATT
Source organism: Ranitomeya imitator (assembly GCF_032444005.1). Lineage (NCBI taxonomy): Eukaryota > Metazoa > Chordata > Amphibia > Anura > Dendrobatidae > Ranitomeya > Ranitomeya imitator. Next base: position 672,745,566 of record NC_091283.1, read on the forward strand.
GAAGCACAGACACACTCTTCTGCTCGCAGCAGACCTGGAACCGAAAGTTATTAGTGCATTGCTTCCGATGCTCTTGCATTGGATGCAGTATGCTAGTGTGACTCCTGCATTTAACCCCTTTACCTCCAAGGGTGGTTTGCACGTCAATGACCAGGCCAATTTTTACATTTCTGACCACTGTCCCTTTATGAGGTTATAACTCCGAAACGCTTCAACGGATCTTAGCGATTCTGAGACTGTTTTCTTGTAACATATTGTACTTCATGATAGTGCTAAAATTTCTTCGATATAACTTGCGTTTATTTGTGAAAAAAAAGGAAATTTGGCGAAAATTTTGAAAATTTCACAATTTTCCAACTATGAATTTTTATTCTGTTAAACCAGAGAGTTATGTGACACAATATAGTTAATAAATAACATTTCCCACATGTCTACGTTACATCAGCACAATTTTTGAAACAAACTTTTTTTTTTCAAGGAAGTTATAAGGGTTAAAATTTGACCAGCAATTTCTCATTTTTACAACCAAATTTACAAAACCATTTTTTTTAGGGATCACCTCACATTTGAAGTCATTTTGAGGGGTCTATATGGCAGAAAATACCCAAAAGCGACACCATTCTAAAAACTGCACCCCTCAAGGTGCTCAAAACCACATTCAAGAAGTTTATTAACCCTTCAGGTGATTCACAGCAGCAGAAGCAACATGGAAGGAAAAAATTAACATTTTACTTTTTAGTCACAAAAATGATCTTTCAGCAATAATCTTTTTAATTTCCCAAGGGTAAAAAGAGAAAATTGACCTCAAAAGTTGTCCAATTTATCCTGAGTACTCTGATACCCCATATGTGGGAAGGGGGGGGGGGGGGACCACTGTTTGGGCGCATGGCAGGGCTCAGAAGGAAAGGAGCGTCGTTTGACTTTTTCAAGCTAAATTTGGCTAGAATTGAGATCAGACGCCATGTCGCGTTTGGCGACCCCCTGATGTGCCTAAACAGTGGAAACCCACCACAAGTGACCCCATTTTGGAAACTAGACCCCCTAAGGAACTTATCTAGATGTGTCATGAGCACTTTTATTCCCCAAGTGCTTCACGAAAGTTTATAATGCCCGGGCGTGAAAATAAAAAATCCTATTTTTTTCCCACAAAAATGATATTTTAGTCCCCAATTTTTAATTTTCCCAAGGGTACCAGGAGAAATAGGACCCCAAAAGTTGTTGTCCAATTTGTCCTGAGTACGCTGATACCCCATATGTGGGGAGGAACTACTGTTTGGGCACACGTTGGGGCTCGAAAGGGAAGTAGTGACGTTTTGGAATGCAGACTTTGATGAAATGGTCTGCGGTCGTCATGTTCCGTTTGCAGAGCCCCTGATGTGCCTAAACAGTAAAAAAAACCCACAAGTGACATCATTTTGGAACCTAGATCCCCCCCCCCCAAGGAACTTATCTAGATGTGCCCCCTTTTTGGAACTAATGTACGCTTTCTTGTAAAGTAAATTAGTAGTGCATGGAGGTGTGGTACAATCTGAAGCAATCCTTCATACACAGGCCAGGTTTTTCGGGGCAGGTGTCGCATTGATAAATGGTGTCCTTGCGTATTCCCCTTTTGTAACACACTCGGCACCTTTTTTGCGGCTTACCTTTTCTGCCGGTTGGCGCGACCACCCCCGGAAAATGCTGGCCTGGTACGATACGAGCACCTTCAGTTCCGGAAGTACTGGGGCCCTCTCCTTCTGGAGTACCAAATATCAGGGCCTTAACCACTACCTCCTGGAACTGAAGGTACGACGTATCGGTGTGGCGTGCACATCGTAACAGCAGGAAAGCGTTGAGCATTGCCATTTGTACAATGTGCACGGCCAGCTTTTTGTACCACACCTTGGCCTTTCTCAAAGCACTGTATGGTTGGAGGAGTTGATCAGAGAGATCAACCCCCCCCCCATGCTTTTGTTGTAGCCCAGTACACAGTCCGGTTTGCAGACCTGTGTAGAGGTACCCCATACAGTGCTGAGGGCTCTGCCATCACCATGTATGGTGGTCAAGAGAAGGACATCCCTCTTGTCCTTGTACTTGACCACCAGCAGGTGGTCGCTACATTGGGGCTTGCTCTCACCTTTTCTGAGCATCTGCCCAAGTAGCGTCTTTGGGAGGCCTCTCTGATTTTTGCGGACAGTACCGCAGGCTGCGGTACCTCGTGCAGAGAGGGATCTGTAGAGTGGGATGCTGGTATAAAAGTTATCAGTATAGAGGTGATAACCAGCAGTGGGTGCACCAAATTCCACACGATCTTCCCACTCACTCCCAGGTCAGGAGGACACTCAGGGGGTTCAATCCTGGTGTCCTTCCCTTCATACACTCTAAACCTGTGGATGTACCCTGAGGCACTCTCACACAGCTTGTAGAGTTTGATTCCGTACCTGGCCCTTTTGTTGGGCAGGTATTGACGGAATCCGAGCCGCCCCTTAAAATGGACCAAGGACTGATCCACGCAGATGTTCCTTTTGGGCACGTACACTTCAGAAAACTTTTTGTTGAAGTGTTCGATGACCGGCCGAACTTTGAACAGACGGTCAAAGTTGGGGTCATCTCGTGCGGGACACTGTGCATTATCGGAATAATGCAGGAATTTATGGATGGCCTCAAAACGTCTCCGAACCATGGCCATTCGGAACACTGGAGTGTTATATAAAACATCTACACTCCAATATTGCCGAATTTCTGGCTTCTTCACGATCCCCATGTGGAGGACCAGGCCCCAAAACTGCATCATTTCAACTGCGTCTACAGGAGACCAGTTGGAAAATGATGTACCGGGGTTTTGCTCCAAAAATTGACGGCATACAAATTAGTTTGCTCCACCATGAGGTTAATAAAATCCTCAGAGAAAAAGACTTTGAAAAAGTCTGTTTCTGTGAGGCCCGTGGTGTCAAACTTGATTCCTGATTCTGCCACAAAATCAGGAATCAGTGGCTCGTAACTTTCGGGGGGCGAGGTCCATGTGGGTTCCGCAGTGGGGAGCGCTGGTTCAGGAGTGGTGGGGGCTGCCTCATCTTCTGTCCTGGGGCGTCTGCGTGGCGGTTCCGCAGGACCCGAGGAGGAAGATGAGGAGGAAGAAGAGGAGGAGAAAGAAGAGGATGAAGAATCAGAAAAGTAAAGAAAAGTGGGATCCTCTCCCTCGCTGTCAGTGTAGGAGGCAAGGAAAGCATATGCCTCCTCCAATGAATAGCGCTGTTGGGACGAACGGGACAAGCGGGACATTTTTGTGTGAATATGGTGATTGGGTGCACTTTATTGATAACTGTATGTGTGGGGGGATAGTGATTTGTGCAAACTTATCTGAAAAGAAAATGCTAAAAGGAGAAGAAAAACCTGTAAAAAGAAAAGTCTAAAACAGCAGGCCCAGCTCTGATCAGTGAACTGTTTCACTTATCAAAATTTGGCCACTGCTTGATGTGCGCACGAGGGTCGGGCAAGGGGGGGGGGAAAGGAAAACGTCAGGCACAAACTCTGATAAGTGAACTGCGTCACTTATCAAACTTTGGCGGCTGCGGGATGTGTGTACAGAGTTGGCGCAACGGGGGTGAGGGAAAAAAGCGAGCGCGAGCGTTGATCGGTGAACTGCGTCACCAATCAACGCTCGGCGGCTGTTAAATGGGCGCACGGAAGGAGGTGCAAAGGGGGGTAAAAAGAGGGGGAAGGGAGATGGGGGTGGAAGTGGGGATTGGGCAGGGATCAGTGATCAAAACGTACGGTTGTAGTCAGGTGGCGCAAAAGGGGGGTGAAAAAAAAAAATAAAAAAGGAAAACGGCAGGCACAAACTCTGATAAGTAAACTGCGTCGGCTACTAAATGTGCGCACGGAGGCGGCACAAATGGGGGTGGAGGGGGTAAAAAGAGGGGGAAGGGGGGATTGGGGTGGATGAAGGGGGGATTGGGGTGGATGAATGGGGATTGGGCACGGATGAATGGGGATTGGGCACGGATAAAACTTACGTTTAGTTGTCTTCTTCTTTAACTGGGATTGTGGTGCTACAGGCTGCTGTGGCACCACAATACCCAGCACGGCAGGGAGATCCAGGCACAAAATCCAGCAGGGAGATCCAGCAGTATGACCGCTCTGTAGGAATCCTCAGCTAGAATGAGGACCCCTGCAGAGCGGTCATACACAGGTCACGCAGGTGACACAGACAGGTCACAGAGCGGTCATGCTGCTGCTGTGACCTGTCATTGGTGGGATCGACCATAACATCGATCCCACCAATCAGAGCTTTCCTGGTGACCTGGCTGTGACCTGCCTAGAATCGGAGCTGTTCGCGCCGTTCCTAGGCAGGTCACAGCCAGGTCACCTGCATGGCACAGAGCGGTCACAGCGTGATCGCCGCTGCGCCTGTGATTGGCGCGATCGACGATGACATCGATCGCGCCAATCGGCTCCTGCAGGCCCTGCTGGGCCTGCACTGTGTCCTATCCTAGGATCGGTGCTATTAGAGCACCGATCCATGCAGGTTCCGGCAGGGCACAGCGCGGTAATACCGCGCGGTGCCCTGCGATTGGCGCGATCGATGCGATCGCGCCAATCCGGGGTGTTTTTGCCGGTGCCTGGCGTTGCCAGGCACCGGACCTAGGATCGAGTACATCGGTACTCGATCCTAGCCTGTCACCTCATTGTTTCAGCCGCTCCGATTGGCTGAAACAATGAGAATGGCTGTTCAGAATTGAACAGCCAATCACAGCGATCGAGAGGGCGGGTGGGCGGCGACAATGCCCTGGATGCCGAGGCCATCTTCCCCCAGGTAAGATGGCGTCGGAATTTTAATGCGATCACCGCGACTTAAGTCGCGGTATCGCATTAAAGGGCATGACGTACTATCCCGTCAAGAGTCAGATAGGCCCAGGGCACCTCGACGGGATAGTATGTCTAAGGTCACAGAGGGGTTAAAATGTAAGTCTGAGCCTTTGTCTTGTGTTTCCCACATTTAAGTGCAGCTCTAGTCTGTTTCACACGGCCTTGGGCTTTGTGCCTCGTGCTTCTGATCGGTCTCGCACTTGGTGTCTCTAGTGTCCACTCCAGTTAGAGTTCTTATCTGTCTGGACCCAAATCCAGCTTTCTTTGCTTCATTCTCTGGAACTTGGCTTAGCCAAAGGAGCAACTATACTTTGATTGGCTATGTATTTCTTCCGTTTCAGAACAAGAGTCTCAGTTCAGCTACTATCCATTCTCTGTCTGGTTAGAAGTTTTCAGACTTGACCCTTAATTGCTATAGTTGGGACACATTTTCATAGGTATGGTTGAAGCGAGACATGTCTCTTACTGTCATCTTCAAGGGCGCTAGTGTTTTGTATTACATTATTTCTATCGGTAATTTGGTTTCCAGGAGTCTCTGAAGACAGCACCCTATTCTCCCTCCTGTGTGTTTTTTTTTTATTTTTTTTTATTTTTTATTATTATTAATTTTTTTTTTTTTTAGGCTTGCATAAGAACCGATTTTCCCGCAGATCATTCACTCATCAAGTTGCCATGGTTTGAGTTCAACGTGAGGCCAATAAAGTATTTCATATGAGTTTCTAGAGGCTCGTATAGATCATCTTTCAGTGGTACTTTGAAAATCACTGGAAGGTGGGGGTGGAAGGGGCCGTTAATCCTTTGTGGTTCATGTCCTGTCATAGGTCAAGGAAGGACTACCTGGTGTGTTGTTCAGAGGGACTCCTGCAAACTGAATTTACCAGTAGCTCTAACTCTCCTTTTTACTGGTATAATTTTTATATCTTTCATATAACTTTTTTTACTTAATCCGTCAGACTGGTAGATCAATTTACTCAGCTGTACACAGGTAGAAACGGGAACACTGTCGCTTGAAGTCCTTCACTGGTTTATTAGGTACAAGCCACATAAACCATGGTGAAGTAAAATAAGCACGTCCCTTTGGGCAAATCAGGAAAGCAAAACAAAATGGTATCTCACAGTCCATACAACTGCGGTGATTATTCTGCTCAGGAGAATTCAACATCCAAAGGTTCAGCTTGCCTTAACAGGACACAAAGCCCTGGAGCTCCACTCTCCAGGCCTAGCAAACACTGAATTCTTCTGGAGGCAGACTATTCGCCCAGACCACACCCTGGGGTGGAGATAAGGTGAACAACCTTCCACCCGCTCTGATTGTCTATAAAAACCCAGCCCTTCAACAAAATGGCTGATTGCTCCAGTGAAACATATCTCTCCTCCAGCACTTTGCAAGTGACTTTGCCACCGGGACTTATACTTACATTTGATCGCAGGCATAATGTATTGCAATACGTTATACCTGTTCAGAAGCTTCTTAAACCATGCTCAGGCCACTTCCTCCACCAATTGGCGTGTGAACCCACTGACGTGATGACGTTATTTCATCACGTCAATCGTGTATTGCGAAGAGTCAGCACACCGAGAGAGGAGCAGAAGCAGAGTGCAGGGGAACGGGACTGAGGTATGTTTTTAAATTTATGTATATGGGATGTTTGGCTGCACATAGGGAGTCTATAGGGGGTTTTACAGTGGACATGGGGGGAGTGTCATGATCCCAATGGCAGGGGATCACTAAAGGACAAGCACAGATACAAACAAGCTCTAGGGCGATGGAACCTGAGCTGACCGCGACCCTGAACCTAACACACAAATAAAAGTAGCCGGGGAACGTGCCTACGATGATCCTAGACGTCTCGCTCCAGCCGAAGATCTAACTTCCCCTATTAGAAGAAACACAGACCTCTCTTGCCTCCAGAGAAATACCCCACAGAAATAGCAGCCCCCCACATATAATGACGGTGAAATGAGAGGAAAGCACATACGCAGTATGAAAACAGTTTCAGCAAAATGAGGCCCGCTAAAGCTAGATAGCAGAGGATACAAAAGTGAACTGCGCGGTCAGCGAAAAACCCTTCAAAAAACCATCCTGAAATTACTTGAACTCATGTGCCAACTCATGGTACATGAGGAGCAATTTCAGCCCACTAGAGCAACCAGCAGCAAAAAATCACATATCTGCAGGCTGGACTAAAAACCAAATAAAGCAAAACACCAAAACAGGAAAATCCAAACTTAGCTTGACCAGAAGGTTCTAGGAGCAGGGAGCAGAGGTAACAAGACACACTGGATACATTGATAACCGGCGAGGAAATGCCAGCAAGGCCAGGTTAAATAGGAAACTCCCATATCCTGATGGAACAGGTGGAACCCAGAGACCCAGGAAAGACAAGTCACCCAGTACCATCAGTAACCACCAGAGGGAGCCCAAAAACAGAACCCACAACAGGGGAGGCTGTGTGGGCCTCATACACTGGACATTGGGAGGCTGTTTGGTATATAGGGTAATGTCGGCTTACTTAATTCTGCTCAATATTGAGTGATAATTCATTTTAATATATTAATTATATGTTGATAATATTGAGGTTAATTTGGTTCTGCCCTCCACAACTGTCAAGGTCTCCCATGTGGCCCCTCGGGAAAATTAATTGTCCAACCCTGCTCAAGATTCATTGTGTCCAAGCCCCTGCTCAATGCAGGATTAACTAAACCATCTCAAACAGACAGTTTCATTCCATTGCTTCCCATGTTTCCATGTGCAAATGAGAATATTGAGGATCCCTCTACACTGTGACATCCCTTCAGATATTTGTAGACAGCTGTTAAGTCTCCTCTTAGCCTTTTTTGCAAGCTAAACATTCCCCGATCCCTTGACCATTCCTCTTAGGACATACTTTGCAGTTTGCTTAATATTCTGGTAGCTCTTCTCTGAACCTGCTCCAGTTTTTCAATGTCGCTTTTTTTTTCAGAACTGGACATAGTATTCCAGATGAGGCCTGACCAAGGAGGAGTAGAGGGGATAATTACTTCACGTGATCTAGGCTCTATTCTTCTGTTATTTCATCCTAAAACTGTGTGGCTTTTTTGCCGCTGCATCACACTGTTGAGTCATGTGCAGTCTGTGATCTGGAAGTATACCCAAGTTTTTTCACACATCCTCTTGCTTGATTCTATTCCTCCCATTCTATTGATGTAATTTTTGTTTTTCTTGTCCAGATGTAGAATCTTGCATTTCTCCCTGTTAAATACAATTCTATTAGTTGCTGCCCATTGTTCAAGCTTCTCTAGATGCTTATGAATCCTTTGTGTCTTCTCTAGTGTTAGCTATCCCTCCTAGCTTTGCATTGTCTACAAATTTGATTTAATTTACCTTCAGTTCCCTTACCTAGATCATTTATAAAAATGTTGAATAGCCCAGGGGCCACAACAATTTTGTGGTACCCCATTTGAAACACTCTTCCAAATGGATGTGCAACCATTTATTACCCACTTTAAATGCGATCACTGAGCCAGTTAAGAATACACCTAACCGTAGCTTTGTCAATCCCATATTTTGTCTTTGTTTCAATAAGGAAGTTGAGATGTACTAGATCTACCTCATATCCATGATCCACCAAGTTAGTGATTGCATCATAGAAGGAAATTAGATTAGTCTGGCTTAACTAGTTTGCTACAAACCCATGCTGGCATTGGTTAAAGGGAACCTGTCACCCCTAAAATCGCGGGTGAGGTAAGCCCTCCGGCATCAGGGGCTTATCTACAGCATTCTGGAATGCTGTAGATAAGCCCCCGATGTATCCTAAAAGATGAGAAAAAGACGTTAGATTATACTCACCCAGGGGCGTTCCCACTGCTGTTGAGGGCAGAGCAAAGTACTGCAGTGCGCAGGCGCCGGGAAAGGTCAGAGAGTCCTGGGACCTGTGCACTGCAGTACTTTGCTGCCGGTGCCAGAGACCATCGCATCGGAGAAGCAGGGATCTGTGCCAGGAGGGTGAGTATGACGTGGGAGGGTGAGCATTGTGATATTCACCTGTCCCCGTTCCACCACCTGGCTCATCATCGTGTTCTCTGGCTTTGACTTTCAGGTCAGAGGGCGCGATGCCATGGTTAGTGCGCGCCCTCTGCCTGAACAGTCACTGCAGAGACCCGGAAGACAGCGGCGGTGGAATGGGGACAGCTGAATATCGCAAGTGCCAGGGGCCTGAGTGACGAGAGGTGAGTATGTATTTTTTTTTTATCTTTAATCGCAGCAGCATATAGCGCATAATCTATGGAGCATCTTATGGGGCCATCAACCTTTCTGCAGCATTATATGAGGCATAATATTCTATAGAGCATCTTATGGGGCCATCATTAACCTTTTATGCAACATTATATGGGGCATATTTTAATATGGAGCATCTTATGGGGCCCATCATGAACTGTATGGAGCATTATATGGGGCTCCTGATTCAATATGGATATTCCAAAACACTTAAAGGGAACCTGTCACCCCCAAAATCGATGGCGAGGTAAGCTCACCGTCATCAGGGGCTTATCTGCAGCATTCTGTAATGCTGTAGATAAGCTCCCGATGTTACCTAAAAGAGGAGAAAAAGAGGTTAGATTATACTCACCCAGGGGCGGTCCCACTGCGGTCCGGATCTGATGGGTGTCTCAGGTCCGGTCTGGAGCCTCCCATCTTCATTCCATGACATCTTCTTCTGGTCTGCTGCGACTGCGGCACAGGTGTACTTTGTCTGCCCTGTTGTGGGCAGAGCAAAGTACTGCAGTGCGCAGGCGCCGGGCCTCTTTGGGTCATTCCATGTCAAGTGAACCAATGATTTTTACCTCTATATTTTTAATTCTTATGAGATTTTTTTTTTTTTGACAAGTGTGTCAGAGAATGCAAAATGTGAAGAAAAAAAAATAAACACCATTCTACTCAGAACTGTACAGGCTTTCACCAGATGTGTCACAAGAGTATCTTTGTTAATATTTTATCCATGCAAATGCAAAATTTTACCATGCATTTACGGAAAAAAACGTTTAATTTAAAAATGTCCAAAAATGCACATGTGCCTGCTATTCTCCTAGCCACATCTGTACCAAAATTCAAGTTGGGATCGCAATGGAATCCTATTTAAAAAAAAAAAAATAATACTATTAGTGTCTATTCAAAAATCTTGAATTCAGATCTGTTCGTATTGCGTTCCCATACGGTTGGCGGGCACGTCAAAATGCTGCATATAACAACGCATGTCCCTGCATACCCAATGTTAAAGATAGGTACGCAGAACACATGTGGAAGTAGGCGGAGCGTAACAGAGGAAGTACGCATCCATACAGAGACCAGCCAAACGCAAGTGTGAACCCCGCCTAATCCATGATTTTTAGTTATTACTGTATTATTTTATTATGTTACAGGTTAGAAGCAGGAGAGGACAGAGGAGAAAGCTTTGTTAGGGCTCAACCTGAGAATGAACAGGGGTAGACTGTGAATGCAGAGCAGATGACAGGTCGGCAGCTCTGTCAATCATGGTAAGTATCTGCCCACCGCAGAGTCAGGAAGTAAGACAGAGCTTCAGAGCTTTCCTGTCCTGACATGCCTGAACATGTTCACTCTTGAACAAACAATAGTCAATTGGAAATTTGGCCAAAAAAAAATCACAATTTTCAAACATTTATTTTTTTATTCCATTAAATCAGTTATATCAGACAAAACGGCTAATAACATACCCCACATGCCTACTTTACTTCAACACCATTTTTGAAACATTTTGTTTGTTACACTAGAAAGATTAAACGTTTAGCAACAATTTTTTTTCCATTAAAATCTACAAAATTCTTTTTGTGCATTTTTTTTTTTACAGAATATGCAGATACCCCATATGTGGTGGAAAACTATTATTTGGAGTTCAGATTTTGCTGCAATCGTTTTGAAGATGCAATGACCTCGGCAAAGCCCTTGGGGTTCCAGAGCAGCAGAACACCCCCCACCCCCCCAGGGACCTAATTTTACAAATTACAGCCCCAATTGTATTCATGTAGAGGTATAATGAACATGTCACATGTGCCTCAGAGAAGAATAAATACATTTTTACCACTAAAATGTTGTTTTATCCCCAAATTATTAGTTTTTATTTATATGAGCTAATGGAAAAAAATTGATCTCTCAGTACGTTGTGCAATTTTCTCCTGAGGTCACCAATACCCTAAATGTTATCGGGAAATGCTTTTCAGGCACAATAGAAGGCTCAGAAGGACACAAAGCCATGTTATAGTGCAGATTTTGCAGTTATGGTGTCTGGGTGCCATGTCCCGCTGGAAGAACCCCTGAGGTTCCAGGACAGCATAACTCATCTCCCCCATAAATGACCCCATTTTACAAACTACACCTCCCAATGAATTCATCTAGGTGTGCAGTGAATCATATTGACACCACGGGTTTCACATAATTTTATACCATTGGGCAGTGATGTAAAAATTTAGTTTTAGCCCCAGACTTTACATTGGGTAATGGGTAAAAATGGCACCAAAATATGTTCCAAAATTTCTGCTGAACGTAAAAATACCCCATATGTGGCTGTACAGTACTGCTTAGCCATACGGCGAGATTTGGTAAGGACAAAGTGCTATTTGCCTCCTAGAGCATAGATTTTCCTAGAATGGTTTGCGGACTCCATATACAGAGCCCTGAAGTGCTGGAAGAGCAGAAAATTTTCCCCTCAAGTAACCCCATTATGGAAATGTATCTACAGGTGTAGTGATGACTTAACTCCATGGGTGTTTTCCAGAAACAAGCGGCAGTGGATGTTGCTGAATGAAAATTGCAAATCTTTTGTTGTAGTGCATTGCATTATGCCAAGTTTGTGCTTCTGGAGACATGTGTCCTGTAAATTAAACAGGTTCTAGTTGCTACAGAAATGGCAAACATGTGGACACTAAATATGGTTTAGGCAGTGTAGTGCTCAGAAGGTAGAGGGCATTTGGATTTGGGGTTCAAAGAAGTTGCTAAACTTATTTTGGTGTACGAGGAGCCATTTTGCTTTTTCAGAGCATTTGTGCTAACTTTTATTTGGCATCCCCCTATATTTCCATTAGCAGATGACAGTCCTGAGTGAGGACTTGCTTTTCTTGTAGATTAAGTTGAAGCTTTTTTTGGCAACATTTTACATAACATTTTGGAACACATTACCCTGCACTCTATGCTGAGCATTTAAATTGGGGTTTCCATCTAAATCTCCTAATGACGTGATTCAAATGAAGCCCCTGAGGCACCAATTCACTATAAGGAGGCAGCTGAGTTACTCTGGACTTGTCTGGCCTCTGTTCAGTGTTGTCCTTCTTTTCAGAAGTGTACAAAACTGTGGCCAACTGTGCTTTTATGCACACTTAACCCCTTCTCAGTACGTCCAGGTCAGCTGGTACTTGTCGACCTTGGGCGCATTGAGTATGTCCAGGCAATTTTGTGTTCAAAGAGGCTGTGCCTGCTTGATCACTGCTGGGTGTCAGCTGACTTTGATAGCTAAGTCCTGGCACTTGGTGCAGGAGTGGTGCCCATGCTGCTCCCAGCACTTTAACCCCCTAAATGCTGCAATCGATAGTGATCGCAGCATTTAGAAAGCAGCCGGAGGGAGGCGGGCTCAATCTGCCATCTAATTGGCGCCTCCTGATCGTTGCCTTGGTGACCTGATGTCCTGACAACATTCAGGTCACCAGGCTATGGCAAGCCCCTCAGCCCATGCGCATATCACCGTCTTCGGGGATTGTCAGTGCAGGTTCCCTGAAAAATGCCCACAGAAAAATTCCCCACATGGAAAATTGCCAATTACAGCATCACAAAACTTTCAGATCTATGATATGACACCTCATACACACACGGCTCCTATCCATACATCTCGTACCCACATGGCACCACTCCGTACACCTCATGCACACGGCTCCGCTCCGTACACCTCGTACACACACGGCTGCGCTCCGTACACCTCATGCACACGGCTCCGTACACCTCTTACACGTCTTATACACACGGCTCTGCTCCGTACACCTCGTACACCCACGGCTGCGCTCTGTACACCTCATGCACACGGCTCCATACACCTCTTACACACACGGCTCCGCTCCGTACACGTCTTACACACACGACTCCGCTCTATACACCTTTCACACGCTGCTCCGATCCATACACCTTGTACACACACAGCTCTGCTACATCCACACTGTAAACACCTCCTGGCCTCACACATACACTAACCTTCCTCTGGCGCCTTGGCAACCAGCAGAGTCCTGTACACATGATCTATCATGTGATCCCTGACTCCTCCCATCCTGTGACCTCATCACAGGTCCTGTTCGCACAGAGCAGCCATTACGTGGTCTGCTGCTCTGCGGGTGCAGCCTGTGCAGGGACTCAGGGAGCTCTCAGCTGACCGGGTGATTTCACATACCTCCCAACCAGTGCGGGACAATTAATGTCCCGCCCGGGATCGCGGGGCTGACTGTCAAAATCAGGACAGTCCCGCTGGATCCGGGACAGTTGGGAGGTATGCTAGTGTATGTGTCCCCGTTCTGACCCTAATGCATAATTAAAAACAATAACATTCTACTCACCTTTCCTCTGCTCCCACGTCGCCCAGTGTCTTTTGTAGCCACCACACAGCCCGGCAGCTGACATCGAAGTGTGCATCGTTTCATGCACTGCTCCCTGTGGCTGCACCTCTGATGTCAGCTCACAGCCAACGCGCCGGCAGCATGTATCGCAGTGCTGGGACCCCACGGGTCTCTGCAACATGATGCATGTCATCTGGATCTGCATCTTCAGTGACGACGCAGATCCAGCAGAAGCAGGCACCTGTACCCCCTGTAATAATTATATATTGTTCTCCTGCCCTGCAGAGCATCTCACCTATAATTCTATATTATTCTCCTGATCTGCAGAGCATCTCGCCTATAATTCTATTATTCTCCTGATCTGCAGAGCATCTCACCTATAATTCTATATTATTCTCTTGCCCTGCAGAGTATCTCACCTAAATTGTTCTCCTGCCCTGCAGAGTATCTCACCTATAATTCTATATTATTCTCCTGCCCTGCAGAGCATCTCACATATACCTGCATACTATCCCTCTGTCCTGCAGAGCATTTAGCCTATACTATGCTATTCTCTGTTCTGCAGAGCATCTCACTTATAACTTTACTGTTTTCCTGTGGGAGTTCATGTCTGTGGGCACTTTTCACATATCATGTGAACACCTTGCACCTGAAATATCATAGATCTGAAACTTTGTGATGATGCAATTGGCAATTTTCCGTGTGGGGAATTTTCCTGTGGGCATTTTTCTGGTCACTGTCAGTGCAGCACTGACAGTTATAATCCATCGCAATGCTTGTGCATTGCAGTGACTTATAACAGCGACCAGGCTGTTTGAAATTGAAAGTCCCATAGTGAGATCCAGTAAAAAAAAAAAAAAAAAATTATATATATATTTTTTTAATTAGAAAATAATCGTAATTTATCAATAAAATATATTTTTTGTGGAAAGAGAAAAATGAACACATGTTCAGTATTGCCAAGTCCGTGATGACCCACCCCATAAAACTGTCCCACTAGTTAACCCCTTCAGTGAATAACATAAGAAAAATGCTTTTTCATACTGCTAAACAAAAAGTGGAATAAAACGCGATGTAAATAAAAATGGTATCTCTGAAAACATCTTCTCGCGCAAAGTCCCCATGCAGCTCCATCAGTGGAAAAATAAGTGTTAGCTCTCAGAATAAAGTGATGCAAAATTATTTTTTGAAAAGTTTTTACTGTGTAAAATCCCCAAAACATAAACTGTTGTATTACTGTAACCATACTGACCTGAGGAATGAAGCTGCCTTATCCATGTTACCACACGTGGAATGGCATAAAAAAAATTCCTGAATTGCATTTTTTTGTTCATTCTGCCTCGCAAAAATGAGCTATCAAAAAATGTTGACCGAAAGCGGTACGAATAAAACCGTCAACTAGTCCTGCAGAAAACAAGTCCTCACATGACTCTGTTGGCTGAAATATGGAAACATTATAGCTATCTAAATTGTGGTCATTAAAAACTTGTTTGCAATAAAAAGCGTTGTTTTTTAGGGTGACAGCGGCCAAATAAAAAAAAAATATGAATCTGGTATCACTGTAATCGCACTGATAGGAAAAATAAGGTTGTCTAATCAATTATACTGTTCAAGGAACTGTGTAAAAAGTAAATAAAACCAATTCTTCACCAACAGCAGTGTTTGTATTTTTATGCGTGCATAAAAGAGTGGTTGACCACAGTTTTGTACTCTTCTGAAAAGGAGGACACCGTTGAACAGACGCCAGATGGAGTCCACCATAACTCTGCTGCCTTTTTATAGTAAATGGATCCCTCTGTGATTTCATCTGAATCACGTCAGTTTGAGATTCAGATGCTAACTCCAAAGTAACTGCTCAACGTATAAATAAAGGATAAATGTGATTTCAAACGTTATGCAAAATGTTTCCAATAAAAGCTGCAACTCAATCCACAAAAATAGAAAGTCCCCACTTAAGTCTGTCAGTTGTCAATGGAAATATAGGGGGCTTTCCATGTTACTGGTAGCATATAGACTCTAGAAAAGCACGATGGCTCCTCGCATCCCAAAAGAAATCCAGCAAAGTCTGCACTCCCAAATCCAAATGCCATCCTCCCTTCTGAGCCCTAGTGTGCGTAATCCACATTTAGCGTCCACATGTTAGGCAGGCTCTGATATAGCTACAGAAATACCAAACGTATGGGTGCATGTCTTCAGAAGCATGAGTTGTCATGTCTCACGACTTGAGAAATCATTTAATATTTGCATTGCTTGTGTTCGTTCCTTCTTTCTAGGCAGAAGTTTGCCTTTCCCTGTATTTTGTCCCAACTCTCTCACTGTAGTCTTGTGATGTATGTTTGTTCACGCCCTTATTCTCCATTTTGTCATCATTCCTCCATCTGTATGCATCCTACTACATGTCCTCTGTTGAATATTCCTTTTTACCTGCTACTTTCATCATAATACAAGAATTTCAGTTAAAGCAACCCTCTTTTCCTGGAGTCTTCTTACATGAGATCGTGGCTGAGTTAAGCTGTCTGATTAATCGGTATGAACGTGAGTACAGGTGAATACGGAAGCGCCTAAAAAGAAGGGTCTATCCAGACACCACTACGTTCTACATATCCTAAGTCAGAAAAGTAAAAAGGAATAGCCTGCCTTCAGAGACAGTAACTCAAGGTCTGTGCTGAACCTCAGTGGAATAGGACATTTCCCAGATAGATGGTATCCCAGTTCCCAGCCAGACCCCAGCGTGCATAGAAGCACACACTGCAGATAAACAGGGAGAAGTATAACCCTCATCCTCCACTCTTCCTGCCTGCAATCAAATTATGTCTGAAGCAAGGAATACAATGTCCCTACCAGACTTACAAACACAGGAAAGAGACCCAGATCCCCATCCACCAGCTAGTGAAAGGGGAAAACGTACAGTCAAACCTACATGGAAAGTCATGGAGAATTTAGAGACTGCAAAATGTGTCGTGTATAGTGATGTGTCTTCACTGTGGGAGAAAGTGCTGAATCACATAGACACTGTATCAAGGCCTGCTTCTCATGAGTTACCACTTGAGGGAGCCCTAGAACAATTATGCACAGCATACCAAATGTATATGGAGAAGACTGACCAATACATTATTCTCCTGAAAAAACTGAATCTGCCAGAGACTTTAAACGAATTGCAAAGTTTCCAGCAGCTTAATTCTGAAAGAGACTGCACCGTACGTGACATTAAAACCAAGTTAGAGGCTAAAATTGCACGGACACCAGATGCATCAACTCGCTCATCCAAATTGTCCAAGCACTCAAAACGCTCATCTAGGTCAAGTTCATCAAAATATTCCACTCTCAGCGAGCAGCTTATAAGAGCACGTGCTAAGGCTGAAACGTCTAAGATACAAGCTGCCTTTGCGCAAAGGAGAACAGAAATGGATGCAGCCACAGCACAAAAGAGAGCAGAAATGGATGCAGCCGCAGCACAAAGGAGAGCAGAAATGGATGCAGCCGCAGCACAAAAGAGAGCAGAAATGGATGCGGATGCAGCACCCAAGGAAGCTCTGGAGAAGGAATGCGAGCACGCGACAGCCATGGCAGAGTTAAGGATCCTGGAGCGAGCTATCAGTGGGAGTCAAAGAGACAGCATCAGTTTGTGTGAAGTGGAGGCAGAAGACCCTATTGAACGCACAAGAGACTACGTGCTAAGCCAAAATGGCGAACCGCAGATCATTACTAACACTCCTGGTGGCGTTCATGCTTCTCCAGGGCACCAGGATGCCGATCCACTTACAGAACCCTGCATTCAAGGTCAGTACAATGCTCCCAAACTTGAACTTCCTTCGTATTCCAGTATGCGCCAAGACCCCGCATCTCACCAAACTCCACAGGCTATTATCTACACGCAACTCAATATGCCGGCAGGTCATTATACTCTAGACAACCGCGCAGTGCCAGCTCCGCATGTAGCAGAGACTATACCCACCAAACCGGTTGCTGGACTAAATGCATATGCCACTCCATACTTACCCACGTCTCAAGGCCAGGACGTATCCACCCCTATGTACAACACTGCTCAGCCTACATTTGTGCATCCTAAGTCAGAAAGAACAGACATGTCCGACTTCGCAAGGTACATGATTCGCCGCGAACTTACTAAAACCGGTCTCACAAGGTTTGACGACCAACCTGAAAATTACAGAGGTTGGAAAAATGCCTTTAGAACCGTAACTAGTGACCTCGGCATCACTGCTACCGAAGAGCTGGACCTGCTAATCAGATGGCTAGGACCACAATCCACAGAGCGTGTCAAGAGACTCAGGTCTGTACATATCAGTAATCCAATGGCTGGTCTCATGGCTGCATGGGAAAGACTAGAGAAAAACTTTGGCAGTCCAGAAGCCATAGAGGATGCACTGTTCAAGCGATTACAGAGTTTTCCAAAGATATCAAGCAAAGACAGTTCAAAGTTCCTAGAGCTCAGTGACTTGCTGTTAGAGCTCCAGCTGGCCAAGGCAGACACCCACCTACCTGGCCTCAGCTACCTGGACACTGCTCGTGGAGTAAATCCCATTATCTCCAAGCTACCGTACAATGTACAAGAAAAGTGGACTACACTAGGGTCAAAATACAAGAAAGACCATCAAGTGTCATTTCCTCCATTCTCCTACTTCTGTGAGTTTATAAAAGACGTGGCAGAGCGTAAGAACGACCCAAGCTTTTCCTACGAAGAATCCAGTGGCCCAGCTTCACCTCCTTCTAAATACGTCAGCGCACGCTCGAATGACAGAAACCGCAGGGGTCCAGTGTCAGTGAAGAAGACGGATATTCTTCCCTTACCAACATCAGCCCCAGGCAACAGTAACAAGGGTGAAAAGATAGAGAACCCAAATCGTGAATGTCCCATCCACAAGAAGCCACATCCCTTAAAAAAGTGCATCGGCTTCAGGAAGAAACCGCTCGAAGAACGCAAGGAGCTTCTAAAGAAGTTCGGGGTATGCTACAGATGTTGTGCTTCTACTGAACACCTTGCTAAAGACTGTAAAACTACAATTAAGTGCATGGAGTGTGACAGTGAGGACCACGTACAAGCACTCCACCCATTCCGTCCTGACTCTACACTTACTCCTTCCCCCACCATGAGCCATGGCTGGGAGGACGCAGCTCAAACTGCAAGCCATACCACAATATCTTCTTCATGCACAGAAGTCTGCGGAGAAGACCTCTGGGACAAGTCCTGTGTGAAGATTTGCCTGGTGAACGTATATCCCAACGGTCATCCAGAGAAAGCCGTGAAGGTGTATGTCCTTCTGGATGATCAGAGTTACCGATCACTTGCAAGGTCAGAACTCTTTGATATGTTTAACTTAAAGGGAAATGATTACCCTTACACCTTAGGTACCTGCAGTGGTGTTACAGAGGTTTCTGGGAGAAGGGCCAGTGGCCTTACAGCGACATCTCTCGAGAACACCGTCGAGATACCGTTACCTACACTGGTCGAGTGCAACCAGATTCCATCCAATCGAGAAGAGATCCCAACGCCAGAGGCTGCTCTTCATCATCAACATCTCAAGAAGATAGCAAACAAGATACCAGCCCTCAACAACAAAGCAGATATCCTGATTCTGCTGGGCAGAGACATTCTCCGGCTGCACAAGGTACGTCAGCAAATTAACGGACCACACGATGCACCATTTGCCCAACGCTTAGATCTAGGCTGGGTAATCGTAGGCAATGTTTGCATACATAAGATGAAGAGACCTAACAACATCTCCTCTTACAAAACACACATCTTGTCAAATGGTCGCAGCACCCATTTCCAACCATGCCCACATCACTACTGGGTGAAAGAGAAAGTGAGCAACACCAAGTGGCAACAGGAATCCTTCAACAACATGAACATGCACCAGCCCAGGGATGAAAAGCTCGGGTCATCAGTGTTCGACTCTACAAGTAGTAGACCCACAAGGGAAGATAAAGAATTCATAAAGGTTATGGATAAAGAATTTGCTCAAGATGACTCCAACAGTTGGGTAGCTCCTTTACCCTTTCGTTTCCCAAGAGTGAGGTTGCCGAACAACCTGCAGCAAGCAACTGCAAGGTTCTCATCCTTAAAGCGTACCCTAAAGAGGAAACCAGAGATGGAGAAGCATTTCATTGACTTTATGCAGAACATCTTTGACAGAGATCATGCCGAACCTGCGCCACCACTGAGGGAGGGAGAAGAATGTTGGTATCTTCCATCCTTTGGTGTCTATCACCCTCGCAAGCCTAATCAGATCAGAGTCGTGTTTGACTCCAGCGCTCAGTTTGAAGGCCTCTCTCTCAATAACCTGCTCCTAACTGGGCCCAACCTGAACAACAGCCTCCTTGGAGTATTGATCCGCTTCAGACAAGAACCTGTCGCCATAATGGCCGACATTCAGCAGATGTTTCATTGCTTCATCGTGAAAGAAGACAACAGAAACTATCTTAGGTTCCTATGGCACAAAGACAACAATGTCAACAATCAGGTCATAGACTACCGGATGAAGGTCCATGTCTTCGGCAATAGTCCCTCACCTGCTGTGGCGATCTATGGTCTGAGACGGACAGCCCAGGAAGGTGAGAGCGAGTACGGATCCGATGCTCGGCAATTCATAGAGAAGAACTTCTACGTGGACGATGGGCTCAAGTCCTTACCCACAAGTGAAGATGCAATTGACCTACTCTCCAGGACACAGGAAATGCTATACACATCAAACCTCAGACTCCACAAGATTATCTCTAACAGTCAAGAGGTAATGAACGCGTTTCCATCTGAGGACCATGCCACAAACCTAAAAGACCTCGACTTGGGTTCTGATGTTCCTCCAACACAGCGCAGCCTTGGTCTACTGTGGGATATCAAACGGGACACCTTCACCTTCCAAGTGTCAGCCATAATAAATGCTAGACCTTTGGTTCCAGTATCATCCGACCCCGATGCTCCAATGATCCTTACTCCAGCTACACTTCTTACACAGAAGACTGGAGCTGCTACAGTTCCGCCTGGGAATTTCGATAACAAGGACATTTACAAACGTCAGTGGAGGCAAGTACAACGTCTGGCTAACGTGTTTTGGCATCGCTGGAAGACTGAATGTTTGCACTTGCTTCAAAACTGTCACAAATGGCAGACGCCCAGTCCCAATCTCCAAGAAGGAGACCTTGTTCTCTTAAAGGACAAAGAGACTCATCGTAATGACTGGCCAATGGGACTTATCGCCAAGGTCCTACCCAGTGAGGACGGAAAGACTCGTAAGGTAGAAGTTAAGGTGACAAAAGGTGGCTCTACCCGAACCTTCTTCCGCCCGGTCACTGAACTCGTGCTGCTTCTACGAATGGAGGACATCACATGAACTGAACATGCTCCTGGACGTTGCTCACGGCGGGGAGCATTCCTCCTCGTTCCCCAGTTTATTGAATATTGATATTTTCCATTGGATTGAACTGTTAACATTCCCATTGGATTCTGGGTTGGTGGAAGAGTTGGCATGTTTGCGGCTTCCCCAATCTGAAGATGGGTTTAATATATTTGGACTTATCTTTCGGTTTGATCTACGGGTCGACAACAACCAGTTTGGACTTTAAAATCTTTGATGTTTATTATTGCATGCATGTTTTCTTTCCTCTTGTTTTTCTTTTTCAGCTTTGAACGACTTCGAAGAATTACAGACATCGTGAAATCCAAGGATTTCAGACGGGGAGTGTCATGTCTCACGACTTGAGAAATCATTTAATATTTGCATTGCTTGTGTTCGTTCCTTCTTTCTAGGCAGAAGTTTGCCTTTCCCTGTATTTTGTCCCAACTCTCTCACTGTAGTCTTGTGATGTATGTTTGTTCACGCCCTTATTCTCCATTTTGTCATCATTCCTCCATCTGTATGCATCCTACTACATGTCCTCTGTTGAATATTCCTTTTTACCTGCTACTTTCATCATAATACAAGAATTTCAGTTAAAGCAACCCTCTTTTCCTGGAGTCTTCTTACATGAGATCGTGGCTGAGTTAAGCTGTCTGATTAATCGGTATGAACGTGAGTACAGGTGAATACGGAAGCGCCTAAAAAGAAGGGTCTATCCAGACACCACTACGTTCTACATATCCATGAGTCAGAATATGAGTTGGTCACTGCATTGTATTGGTGACAACGGCAGTTTGCAAGTTTTCTCAGTAACATCCATTGCTGCTTGTTTCTGGAAAACACCCATGGAGTCAAAATCGTCACTACACCTGTAGGTAAGTTTCCAAAGGGGTATAATTTACAAAATTGAGTCACTTGAGGGGTAATTCTG
Organism: Ranitomeya imitator; assembly: GCF_032444005.1. Lineage (NCBI taxonomy): Eukaryota > Metazoa > Chordata > Amphibia > Anura > Dendrobatidae > Ranitomeya > Ranitomeya imitator. The sequence goes on from NC_091283.1 coordinate 672,767,286, forward strand.
CTCTTCTAGCACTTAAGGACTCTGTATATAGAGTCCGCAAACTATTCTGGGAAAATCTGCGCTTGAGGAGGCAAATAGTGCTCCTTCCCTCCCAAGTCTCGCCGTATGGCTAGGCAGTACTGTACAGCCACATATGATGTATTTTTACGTTCAGCAGAGATTGTGGGACAAATTTTGGTGCCATATTTTTTTTTTCTCATTTCTCCTTGTGAAATTGTAAAGTCTGGGGCTAAAATAAATTGCATTAAAAAAAAATATATTTTTTCACTGCCCAATGGTATAAAATTCTGTGACACACCTGTGTTGTCAATATTATCACTGCAACCCTAGATTAATTAATCAAGAGGTGTATTTCATAAAATGAGGTCGCCTATGAGGAGTTCTGGTGTTCTGGCACCTGGGGGGGCTCTCCCAGTGGGTCATGGCACGTATACCATAACAGCAAAATCTGCACTATAATATGGCGCGCCTTTCGTTCTGAGCGGTGCAGTGTGCATTAATGGTATTTTCCTTTTATGTGTTGGCAGGGCCGGCCCGAGAGATTACGACGCCCTAGGCGAAACTATTTTGTTGCGCCCCTACTATTCTTGGCAGTAGATGAAAACTTGGGATATAAATTTAGGCACAAAATAAACCACAACAACAATTAATTAACTCTCTCCGAACTCTTTAACCCCTTCATGACCCAGCCTATTTTGACCTTAAAGACCTTGCCGTTTTTTGCAATTCTGACCAGTGTCCCTTTATGAGGTAATAACTCAGGAACACTTCAACGGATCCTAGCGGTTCTGAGATTGTTTTTTCGTGACATATTGGGCTTCATGTTAGTGGTAAATTTAGGTCAATAAATTCTGCGTTTATTTGTGATAAAAACGGAAATTTGGCGAAAATTTTGAAAATTTCGCAATTTTCACATTTTGAATTTTTATTCTGTTAAACCAGAGAGATATGTGACACAAAATAGTTAATAAATAACATTTCCCACATGTTTACTTTACATCAGCACAATTTTGGAAACAAAATTTTTTTTTGTTAGGAAGTTATAAGGGTTAAAATTTGACCAGCGATTTGTCATTTTTACAACGAAATTTACAAAACCATTTTTTTTAGGGACCACCTCACATTTGAAGTCAGTTTGAGGGGTCTATATGGCTGAAAATACCCAAAAGTGACACCATTCTAAAAACTGCACCCCTCAAGGTACTCAAAACCACATTCAAGAAGTTTATTAACCCTTCAGGTGCTTCACAGCAGCAGAAGCAACATGGAAGGAAAAAATGAACATTTAACTTTTTAGTCACAAAAATTATCTTTTAGCAACAATTTTTTTATTTTCCCAATGGTAAAAGGAGAAACTGAACCACGATAGTTGTTGTCCAATTTGTCCTGAGTACGCTGATACCTCATATGTGGGGGTAAACCACTGTTTGGGCGCACGGCAGGGCTTGGAAGGGAAGGAGCGCCATTTGACTTTTTGAATAAAAAATTGGCTCCACTCTTTAGCGGACACCATGTCACGTTTGGAGAGCCCCCGTGTGCCTAAAAATTGGAGCTCCCCCACAAGTGACCCCATTTTGGAAACTAGACGCCCCAAGGAACTTATTTAGATGCATAGTGAGCACTTTGAACCCCCAGGTGCTCCACAAATTGATCCGTAAAAATGAAAAAGTACTTTTTTTTCACAAAAAAATTCTTTTAGCCTCAATTTTTTCATTTTCACATGGGCAACAGGATAAAATGGATCCTAAAATGTGTTGGGCAATTTCTCCTGAGTACACCAATACCTCACATGTGGGGGTAAACCACTGTTTGGGCACATGGTAAGGCTCGGAAGGGAAGGAGCGCCATTTGACTTTTTGAATGAAAAATTATTTCCATAGTTAGCGGACACCATGTCGCGTTTGGATAGCTCCTGTGTGCCTAAACATTGGCGCTCCCCCACAAGTGACCCCATTTTGGAAACTAGACCCCCCCAAGGAACTTATTTAGATGCCTAGTGAGCACTTTAAACCCTCAGGTGCTTCACAAATTGATCTGTAAAAATGAAAAAGTACTTTTTTTTCCACAAAAAAATTCTTTTCGCCTCAATTTTTTCATTTTCACATGGGCAGTAGGATAAAATGGATCATAAAATTTGTTGGGCAATTTCTCCCGAGTACGCCGATACCTCATATGTGGGGGTCAACCACTGTTTGGGCACTCGGCAGGGCTCGGAAGGGAAGGCGCGCCATTTGACTTTTTGAATGGAAAATTAGCTCCAATTGTTAGCGGACACCATGTCGCGTTTGGAGAGCCCCTGTGTGCCTAAACATTGGAGCTCCCCCACAAGTGACCCCATTTTGGAAACTAGACCCCACAAGGAACTTATATACCCAAAATGTTAGACCAAATAATGTCTGAGGTGTACCTCCAGAAATAGCATATATCCCAATAAAAGGGGAAGTAACAAACCAAGCAAATAAAATATAAAAATTTTTATTCAATATAATTAAAAGACACAAATGCAATTCATATGTAAATGTATACAAGACAAGGGGAAACACGGCAGAATGGACGCAAAGCAATCCACGAAATAAAAAATAAATATATAGGAAAGAATCCCTAAGTACACAAACACCAGCAGGCTCTGTATTACAAAGCATGAATGACCACAGATGAAATATAACAGTAATTCATATAAAGAGTACTAACACACTGTGTGTGTAATCAACAAAGACCATATATATATGTGGACGGTAGATGAAGATAACTGTGTCCTGGTGAAAACTACTATAATATACTAGGCATGGGGTTATATGGTATACTCAAATATGGTACTAGTGTACAAAAAAAGTTGTGTAGAACAGTATCAATAATCCGGTATCTGCATAGGTCCGGAATAAAGTGTCCGTGCATAGTGCAAATAACGCATATTAATCCATATAGGAGCCATACTGAGACACTAATGAATAAGATGTCAGCGCTGCATGTATACCTGCTGGTGAGAGGATTGCCGTGGGACAGGATAACCCCGACGCGCGTTTCGCAGCGTGGCTTCTTCCAGGGGGTCGTAATGGTAGGTGGGACACAGTGCGGTCTTATAAAGTGCGGCGTTTGTTATGGCGCTGGCATCCATCAGTCACAAAACAGGAAGCGGCGGGTCCGGCGTCCCACGTCATCAAGTCCCGCCCCACTCCGACGCGTCAGAGGGGTGGGGAACAAGAAGACGCTAGGGGACACGTTGCCACGGCAACCCGAAGAGGACGAAAGACACGAGCGCACTACGCAGCACCCACAGAGCACCAATGAAAGACTACAAATAGGTTTAAGGGGAATACCGTAAATGTAGAGGCTGAAGGAACATAAAGAGGTGACCAGATATTGAAGGGGAAGTTTATATAATGAGAACCTACAAATAATGAAATATACTGGAGATGTAAGAACTGGATAAATATGAGGAAATAACCGGATGTTGAAATAAACGAATGTGGGGAGATAACCAGAGACGAAAGAAAGTGTGCGCTAGATGTAAAATAAGGAACGTGAAGAAACGCCAGAATGTACATAACTGGCAGGTGTATATAGAGCAATGTGCTGGGTAAGAAAGAAAAAAGAACAATAATGTAATAGGTACCCAAGAGAAAGGGGACTATATATATAGGAATGTGTAAAGTGCAAGACTAAGTGTGTAATATACATAGGGCTAAAGTATAGCCAGAAATGTAGGATATAAACAGTACAATGCACGGGCAGTGTATATAAAAATACAATTTAAGTCCAAATGCATGCAAAGAATTATTATTATTATAATAAAAGTGTGATTAAAATACACATTTCTTCTTTCCCAATGTGTAGGTAGGTCCGGGATTCAAGCATGTGACGCAGACGTAGAAGACGTGAGGAGGAGGATGAGACAGCTGGTTAAGGTAAGTTCAAATTGTCATAACTACAAAAAGGAAACACAGAAAATGTTAGTGGATAAATACATGAACAGCCAAATCAAAGGGGTGATACGAGAAATACACAAAAACATGATGAACGCAATATTTGATATATATGTATGAAGTATAAAATAATTTAAAAACATGGCACTGAAAAAAGTCCCGATAAATGTAACAAAATATTAGAGAAAGGGAGCGAAACTCATCACCTCGTTCAGGCCCTTAGGTTGAAGTGAGCCTAGCCTTGAGATCCACTTGGTCTCAAGTTGAGCCAGTTTGGTTTTTGCATCTCCACCTCTTGAGTCCCTCAAAATCCTATCTATGCCAATCACTCTTAATTGGCTAGAATCACAGTTGTGGACCAATCTAAAGTGGCGTGGTATGGGTTTTAGAGACATTACATCGCTGGTCTCACTGGCATGGTTGATGTCACGGACATGCTCTCGAGTCCGTATTTTCAAAGGTCTAGAAGTCATCCCTATATATTCGAGGCCACATGGACACGTGGCACGGTACACAACATAGTCCGTGCCACAAGTGATGTTATGCGTGATCCGAAATATCTTGCCACGCGAGTCCTCAAATTCCTGGGCTCTGTCCATGTTCTTGCAGGCCAGGCACTTTTTACAAGGGAAGAAACCCCAACTCGGTCCTCTGGAATTGAACATGTTCTGTGTGGTCTTACCCTTGTACTGGCTATGGACTAACATGTCCTTCAAGTTCTGAGCCCTCCTGTAAGTGATAGATGGAACTGATGGGACACTTTTAGCTAGGACAGGATCATTCAAGATAATAGGCCAAAATTTTGCGAGATCCTCCCTCATTGGCTTCCATTTTTCATTGTAGGTGGAAATGAATCTCACCGTGGTAGATGTAGATGGTTTACACTTAGCTCGTAAAAGTTCAGATCTAGGTTTATTGCTTGCTTTGAACCAACCCTGACGGATCACCCTGTTGGAGTACCCCCTCTGTAAGAACCGCTGTGTTAGTTCCGAGGATTGAGTTTGAAAGGAAGACTCAGTGGAACAAATTCTTTTAGTCCTCAAAAACTGTCCATAAGGAATGCTGTTTTTCAAGGGTCTGGGGTGTGATGAGGCAGCGTGTAGCACTGAATTGACAGAGGTTTCTTTCCTGAACACCTCAGTGTGTAGAAGACCATCCTCACCTTTTAAAGATTTTGGTATCCAAAAAGTCGATGCTCGTTTGACTATACTTGCAGGTTAATTTTATGTTCAGCGTGTTGTCATTCAGAAGGTGGATAAATGAGGTTAGGTCCGTCTCAGAACCCTGCCAAATGACAAAAATGTCGTCAATAAAGCGTACCCAAATACACACCTTTTCAATTAAAGGGATGACATCGGTAAGGAAAATTGTACGTTCCCAAGACCCCATGAATAAATTAGCATATGAGGGCGCAAATGCAGCCCCCATAGCAGTGCCCTGTAATTGAAGGTAGAGGACTTCCTTAAACATGAAGATATTGTGGGTCAAGGCAAATTCCAATAGGGTGAGTAGGAATTCAACTAGATCATTATCATTTGTAGACATATGGAGGAAGTATCTGACCGCTTCAATCCCGTCATTATGACGAATGGACGTGTACAATGATTCCACGTCGAAGGTCACCAACCACATGTCATTCTCCAGAGGGATGTCAGCCAATTTACGGAGTAAGTCCCCAGTATCCTGAATATATGATGGGAGGCTCTCCACCATGGGCTTAAGGTGAAAGTCCAGGAATTTATTGATTTGTTCACATAGTCCGCCTCCCCCGGATACAATGGGGCGTCCAGGAGGATGAGTAATAGACTTATGTACCTTGGGAAGTAGATATAAGCAGGGTGTACGCGGTATCTCAGGAACCAGTCCATCCATTATCTCTTTAGAGATTGTTCCATTCTGGAATGCCTGTTCTACCATGTCCCTGAGTTGGTTCTGATATGTTGATGTGGGGTTAAAAGTCAGGCGTTTATAGCAACTGGAGTCTTTCAGTTGTCTGAGCGCCTCCTTCTCGTACATTGAGGAAGGCCATAAAACAACATTTCCCCCTTTATCAGAGGGTTTGATGACAATGTTGTCGAGTGATTTTAATTCTTTGATAGCCCTTCTCTGTCTTCTCGTCAGATTGTCATGTTGTATCCCAGTAGGGATACGACGAAATTCTTCGGTCACCAGTCGAACAAATAAGTCTATGTCAGGATACAAACCAAGAGGGGGGAATTTCTTAAGTTTAGGTACTACAAACTTACTCACAGTAGGTGTTGGAGTTTCGTTGCTGAGTTCTTCCAGTATGGCGATGGTTTCCTGTTCCTGGGGGGACCACTCACTCGCAGTAGATGGTTTATCGTGTAATTTTTTGAGTATCAACTTTCTGGCGAAGAGATGTAAGTCCTTCAGGGCTGTGAAGTAATCGAAAGATGCCACCGGAGAAAACGTTAGGCCCATACTGAGTACCTCCATTTGGTCTGTGGACAATTGAAAATCAGATAGGTTAATTACCTGCAATTTAGAAGATTTATTAGAGGATCTCAGATTCCTATGTTGATATGGACTGAATCTGTGGCCACCTCCACGTTTACTCCTATTACCGGAGCCTCCCTTAATTGAATAGGGGCCCGGAGTGCTCTCCATCGATGACAGAGATGAGTTGGACGAAGCCCTCTGAAGTGCATGGGGTTGTTGCCATCTATACACACTGTTAGTCTGGAAGTCATTCAAATCCCGTTGGAATTTCTTAGTTTTAGTCTCCTGAATCTCCTTGACCCAAGTCATTAAAAGTTTGTCCATCTCACCCTTAAACATCTCCATGTCAGCAAGGGGAAGAGTATTAGTCAGTTTCACTTGGAGGGCCTCAATCTCCCCCTCCAACGATTCCAGAGTCTTCTTGTTCATGCCTATGAGGATCTCCATAAGAGATCTAGAGCAAGTGGTGCATGCCTCCTCCCACCTACCACGAAAAAATGAATCCTCCACAGGGAATGATGGCAAGATCCTCACTCTCAGACCACGAGGGATGAGACTCTTCATTAAATAATTTTCAAGAGAGGCCTTATTCCACCAGATGCGGGCTCTTTTTTTAATTAAAAATTTGAATGAGTTTTTCAATTCAAATGTGCTCCCATCTACATTACCCACACTCTGCACATGTTCACCCTTGAAGATAGTGTCAATGTTGGAAAGCCATAATTGATCTCTGGCCTTAATGTCCATGGTCAGAAAAACTGTGAAAACACAGAAAATCAATCAATATACCCAAAATGTTAGACCAAATAATGTCTGAGGTGTACCTCCAGAAATAGCATATATCCCAATAAAAGGGGAAGTAACAAACCAAGCAAATAAAATATAAAAAATTTTATTCAATATAATTAAAAGACACAAATGCAATTCATATGTAAATGTATACAAGACAAGGGGAAACACGGCAGAATGGACCCAAAGCAATCCACGAAATAAAAAATAAATATATAGGAAAGAATCCCTAAGTACACAAACACCAGCAGGCTCTGTATTACAAAGCATGAATGACCACAGATGAAATATAACAGTAATTCATATAAAGAGTACTAACACACTGTGTGTGTAATCAACAAAGACCATATATATATGTGGACGGTAGATGAAGATAACTGTGTCCTGGTGAAAACTACTATAATATACTAGGCAAGGGGTTATATGGTATACCCAAATATGGTACTAGTGTACAAAAAAAGTTGTGTAGAACAGTATCAATAATCCGGTATCTGCATAGGTCCGGAATAAAGTGTCAGTGCATAGTGCAAATAACGCATATTAATCCATATAGGAGCCATACTGAGACACTAATGAATAAGATGTCAGCGCTGCATGTATACCTGCTGGTGAGAGGATTGCCGTGGGACAGGATAACCCCGACGCGCGTTTCGTAGCGTGGCTTCTTCCAGGGGGTCGTAATGGTAGGTGGGACACAGGGCGGTCTTATAAAGTGCGGCGTTTGTTATGGCGCTGGCGTCCATCAGTCACAAAACAGTAAGCGGCGGGTCCGGCGTCCCACGTCATCAAGTCCCGCCCCACTCCGACGCGTCAGAGGGGTGGGGAACAAGAAGACGCTAGGGGACACGTTGCCACGGCAACCCGAAGAGGACGAAAGACACGAGCGCACTACGCAGCACCCACAGAGCACCAATGAAAGACTACAAATAGGTTTAAGGGGAATACCGGAGCAGGTATACATGCAGCGCTGACATCTTATTCATTAGTGTCTCAGTATGGCTCCTATATGGATTAATATGCGTTATTTGCACTATGCACTGACACTTTATTCCGGACCTATGCAGATACCGGATTATTGATACTGTTCTACACAACTTTTTTTGTACACTAGTACCATATTTGGGTATACCATATAACCCCTTGCCTAGTATATTATAGTAGTTTTCACCAGGACACAGTTATCTTCATCTACCGTCCACATATATATATGGTCTTTGTTGATTACACACACAGTGTGTTAGTACTCTTTATATGAATTACTGTTATATTTCATCTGTGGTCATTCATGCTTTGTAATACAGAGCCTGCTGGTGTTTGTGTATTAGGGATTCTTTCCTATATATTTATTTTTTATTTCGTGGATTGCTTTGGGTCCATTCTGCCGTGTTTCCCCTTGTCTTGTATACATTTACATATGAATTGCATTTGTGTCTTTTAATTATATTGAATAAAATTTTTTATATTTTATTTGCTTGGTTTGTTACTTCCCCTTTTATTGGGATATATGCTATTTCTGGAGGTACACCTCAGACATTATTTGGTCTAACATTTTGGGTATATTGATTGATTTTCTGTGTTTTCACAGTTTTTCTGACCATGGACATTAAGGCCAGAGATCAATTATGGCTTTCCAACATTGACACTATCTTCAAGGGTGAACATGTGCAGAGTGTGGGTAATGTAGATGGGAGCACATTTGAATTGAAAAACTCATTCAAATTTTTAATTAAAAAAAGAGCCCGCATCTGGTGGAATAAGGCCTCTCTTGAAAATTATTTAATGAAGAGTCTCATCCCTCGTGGTCTGAGAGTGAGGATCTTGCCATCATTCCCTGTGGAGGATTCATTTTTTCGTGGTAGGTGGGAGGAGGCATGCACCACTTGCTCTAGATCTCTTATGGAGATCCTCATAGGCATGAACAAGAAGACTCTGGAATCGTTGGAGGGGGAGATTGAGGCCCTCCAAGTGAAACTGACTAATACTCTTCCCCTTGCTGACATGGAGATGTTTAAGGGTGAGATGGACAAACTTTTAATGACTTGGGTCAAGGAGATTCAGGAGACTAAAACTAAGAAATTCCAACGGGATTTGAATGACTTCCAGACTAACAGTGTGTATAGATGGCAACAACCCCATGCACTTCAGAGGGCTTCGTCCAACTCATCTCTGTCATCGATGGAGAGCACTCCGGGCCCCTATTCAATTAAGGGAGGCTCCGGTAATAGGAGTAAACGTGGAGGTGGCCACAGATTCAGTCCATATCAACATAGGAATCTGAGATCCTCTAATAAATCTTCTAAATTGCAGGTAATTAACCTATCTGATTTTCAATTGTCCACAGACCAAATGGAGGTACTCAGTATGGGCCTAACGTTTTCTCCGGTGGCATCTTTCGATTACTTCACAGCCCTGAAGGACTTACATCTCTTCGCCAGAAAATTGATACTCAAAAAATTACACGATAAACCATCTACTGCGAGTGAGTGGTCCCCCCAGGAACAGGAAACCATCGCCATACTGGAAGAACTCAGCAACGAAACTCCAACACCTACTGTGAGTAAGTTTGTAGTACCTAAACTTAAGAAATTCCCCCCTCTTGGTTTGTATCCTGACATAGACTTATTTGTTCGACTGGTGACCGAAGAATTTCGTCGTATCCCTACTGGGATACAACATGACAATCTGACGAGAAGACAGAGAAGGGCTATCAAAGAATTAAAATCACTCGACAACATTGTCATCAAACCCTCTGATAAAGGGGGAAATGTTGTTTTATGGCCTTCCTCAATGTACGAGAAGGAGGCGCTCAGACAACTGAAAGACTCCAGTTGCTATAAACGCCTGACTTTTAACCCCACATCAACATATCAGAACCAACTCAGGGACATGGTAAAACAGGCATTCCAGAATGGAACAATCTCTAAAGAGATAATGGATGGACTGGTTCCTGAGATACCGCGTACACCCTGCTTATATCTACTTCCCAAGGTACATAAGTCTATTACTCATCCTCCTGGACGCCCCATTGTATCCGGGGGAGGCGGACTATGTGAACAAATCAATAAATTCCTGGACTTTCACCTTAAGCCCATGGTGGAGAGCCTCCCATCATATATTCAGGATACTGGGGACTTACTCCGTAAATTGGCTGACATCCCTCTGGAGAATGACATGTGGTTGGTGACCTTCGACGTGGAATCATTGTACACGTCCATTCGTCATAATGACGGGATTGAAGCGGTCAGATACTTCCTCCATATGTCTACAAATGATAATGATCTAGTTGAATTCCTACTCACCCTATTGGAATTTGCCTTGACCCACAATATCTTCATGTTTAAGGAAGTCCTCTACCTTCAATTACAGGGCACTGCTATGGGGGCTGCATTTGCGCCCTCATATGCTAATTTATTCATGGGGTCTTGGGAACGTACAATTTTCCTTACCGATGTCATCCCTTTAATTGAAAAGGTGTGTATTTGGGTACGCTTTATTGACGACATTTTTGTCATTTGGCAGGGTTCTGAGACGGACCTAACCTCATTTATCCACCTTCTGAATGACAACACGCTGAACATAAAATTAACCTGCAAGTATAGTCAAACGAGCATCGACTTTTTGGATACCAAAATCTTTAAAAGGTGAGGATGGTCTTCTACACACTGAGGTGTTCAGGAAAGAAACCTCTGTCAATTCAGTGCTACACGCTGCCTCATCACACCCCAGACCCTTGAAAAACAGCATTCCTTATGGACAGTTTTTGAGGACTAAAAGAATTTGTTCCACTGAGTCTTCCTTTCAAACTCAATCCTCGGAACTAACACAGCGGTTCTTACAGAGGGGGTACTCCAACAGGGTGATCCGTCAGGGTTGGTTCAAAGCAAGCAATAAACCTAGATCTGAACTTTTACGAGCTAAGTGTAAACCATCTACATCTACCACGGTGAGATTCATTTCCACCTACAATGAAAAATGGAAGCCAATGAGGGAGGATCTCGCAAAATTTTGGCCTATTATCTTGAATGATCCTGTCCTAGCTAAAAGTGTCCCATCAGTTCCATCTATCACTTACAGGAGGGCTCAGAACTTGAAGGACATGTTAGTCCATAGCCAGTACAAGGGTAAGACCACACAGAACATGTTCAATTCCAGAGGACCGAGTTGGGGTTTCTTCCCTTGTAAAAAGTGCCTGGCCTGCAAGAACATGGACAGAGCCCAGGAATTTGAGGACTCGCGTGGCAAGATATTTCGGATCACGCATAACATCACTTGTGGCACGGACTATGTTGTGTACCGTGCCACGTGTCCATGTGGCCTCGAATATATAGGGATGACTTCTAGACCTTTGAAAATACGGACTCGAGAGCATGTCCGTGACATCAACCATGCCAGTGAGACCAGCGATGTAATGTCTCTAAAACCCATACCACGCCACTTTAGATTGGTCCACAACTGTGATTCTAGCCAATTAAGAGTGATTGGCATAGATAGGATTTTGAGGGACTCAAGAGGTGGAGATGCAAAAACCAAACTGGCTCAACTTGAGACCAAGTGGATCTCAAGGCTAGGCTCACTTCAACCTAAGGGCCTGAACGAGGTGATGAGTTTCGCTCCCTTTCTCTAATATTTTGTTACATTTATCGGGACTTTTTTCAGTGCCATGTTTTTAAATTATTTTATACTTCATACATATATATCAAATATTGCGTTCATCATGTTTTTGTGTATTTCTCGTATCACCCCTTTGATTTGGCTGTTCATGTATTTATCCACTAACATTTTCTGTGTTTCCTTTTTGTAGTTATGACAATTTGAACTTACCTTAACCAGCTGTCTCATCCTCCTCCTCACGTCTTCTACGTCTGCGTCACATGCTTGAATCCCGGACCTACCTACACATTGGGAAAGAAGAAATGTGTATTTTAATCACACTTTTATTATAATAATAATAATTCTTTGCATGCATTTGGACTTAAATTGTATTTTTATATACACTGCCCGTGCATTGTACTGTTTATATCCTACATTTCTGGCTATACTTTAGCCCTATGTATATTACACACTTAGTCTTGCACTTTACACATTCCTATATATATAGTCCCCTTTCTCTTGGGTACCTATTACATTATTGTTCTTTTTTCTTTCTTACCCAGCACATTGCTCTATATACACCTGCCAGTTATGTACATTCTGGCGTTTCTTCACGTTCCTTATTTTACATCTAGCGCACACTTTCTTTCGTCTCTGGTTATCTCCCCACATTCGTTTATTTCAACATCCGGTTATTTCCTCATATTTATCCAGTTCTTACATCTCCGGTATATTTCATTATTTGTAGGTTCTCATTATATAAACTTCCCCTTCAATATCTGGTCACCTCTTTATGTTCCTTCAGCCTCTACATTTCCGGTATTCCCCTTAAACCTATTTGTAGTCTTTCATTGGTGCTCTGTGGGTGCTGCGTAGTGCGCTCGTGTCTTTCGTCCTCTTCGGGTTGCCGTGGCAACGTGTCCCCTAGCGTCTTCTTGTTCCCCACCCCTCTGACGCGTCGGAGTGGGGCGGGACTTGATGACGTGGGACGCCGGACCCGCCGCTTCCTGTTTTGTGACTGATGGACGCCAGCGCCATAACAAACGCCGCACTTTATAAGACCGCACTGTGTCCCACCTACCATTACGACCCCCTGGAAGAAGCCACGCTGCGAAACGCGCGTCGGGGTTATCCTGTCCCACGGCAATCCTCTCACCAGCAGGTATACATGCAGCGCTGACATCTTATTCATTAGTGTCTCAGTATGGCTCCTATATGGATTAATATGCGTTATTTGCACTATGCACTGACACTTTATTCCGGACCTATGCAGATACCGGATTATTGATACTGTTCTACACAACTTTTTTTGTACACTAGTACCATATTTGGGTATACCATATAACCCCTAGCCTAGTATATTATAGTAGTTTTCACCAGGACACAGTTATCTTCATCTACCGTCCACATATATATATGGTCTTTGTTGATTACACACACAGTGTGTTAGTACTCTTTATATGAATTACTGTTATATTTCATCTGTGGTCATTCATGCTTTGTAATACAGAGCCTGCTGGTGTTTGTGTACTTAGGGATTCTTTCCTATATATTTATTTTTTATTTCGTGGATTGCTTTGGGTCCATTCTGCCGTGTTTCCCCTTGTCTTGTATACATTTACATATGAATTGCATTTGTGTCTTTTAATTATATTGAATAAAATGTTTTATATTTTATTTGCTTGGTTTGTTACTACCCACAAGGAACTTATCTAGATGCATATTGAGCACTTTAAACCCCCAGGTGCTTCACAGAAGTTTATAACGCAGAGCCATGAAAATAAAAAATAATTTTTCTTTCCTCAAAAATGATTTTTTAGCCTGGAATTTCCTATTTTGCCAAGGATAATAGGAGAAATTGGACCCCAAATATTGTTGTCCAGTTTGTCCTGCGTACGCTGATACCCCATATGTGGGGGTAAACCACTGTTTGGGCGCACGGCAGGGCTCGGAAGGGATGGCACGCCATTTGGCTTTTTAAATGGAAAATTAGCTCCAATCATTAGCGGACACCATGTCACGTTTGGAGAGCCCCTGTGTGCCTAAACATTGGAGATCCCCCAGAAATGACCCCATTTTGGAAACTAGACCCCCAAAGGAACTTATCTAGATGTGTGGTGAGGACTTTGAACCCCCAAGTGCTTCACAGAAGTTTATAACGCAGAGCCGTGAAAATAATAAATACGTTTTCTTTCCTCAAAAATAATTATTTAGCCCAGAATTTTTTAATTTTCCCAAGGGTTACAGGAGAAATTGGACCCCAAAAGTTGTTGTCCAGTTTCTCCTGAGTACGCTGATACCCCATATGTGGGGGTAAACAACTGTTTGGGCACATGCCGAGGCTCGGAAGTGAAGTAGTGACGTTTTGAAATGCAGACTTTGATGGAATGCTCTGTGGGCGTCACGTTGCGTTTGCAGAGCCCCTGATGTGGCTTAACAGTAGAAACCCCCCACAAGTGACCCCATTTTGGAAACTAGACCCCCAAAGGAACTTATCTAGATGTGTGGTGAGCACTTTGAACCCCCAAGTGCTTCACAGAAGTTTATAATGCAGAGCCGTGAAAATAATAAATACGTTTTCTTTCCTCAAAAATAATTATTTAGCCCAGAATTTTTTAATTTTCCCAAGGGTAACAGGAGAAATTTGACCCCAATATTTGTTGTCCAGTTTCTCCTGAGTACGGTGATACCCCATATGTGGGGGTAAACTACTGTTTGGGCACATGCCGGGGCTCGGAATTGAAGTAGTGACGTTTTGAAATGCAGACTTCGATGGAATGCTCTGCGGGCGTCACGTTGCGTTTGCAGAGCCCCTGATGTGCCTAAACAGTAGAAACCGTCCACAAGTGACACCAGTTTGGAAACTAGACCCCAAAAGGAACTTATCTAGATGTGTGGTGAGCATTTTGAACCCCCAAGTGCTTCACAGAAGTTTATAATGCAGAGCCGTGAAAATAATAAATACGTTTTCTTTCCTCAAAAATAATTATTTAGCCCAGAATTTTTTATTTTCCCAAGGGTTACAGGAGAAATTGGACCCCAAAAGTTGTTGTCCAGTTTCTCCTGAGTACGCTGATACCCCATGTGTGGGGGTAAACTACTGTTTGGGCACACGTCGGGGCTCAGAAGGGAAGTAGTGACTTTTGAAATGCAGACTTTGATGGAATGGTCTGCGGGCGTCACATTGCGTTTGCAGAGCCCCTGGTGTGCCTAAACAGTAGAAACCCCCTACAAGTAACCCCATTTTAGAAACTAGACCCCACAAGGAACTTATCTAGATATGTGGTGAGCACTTTGAACCCCCAATTGCTTCACAGAAGTTTATAATGCAGAGCCGTGAAAATAATAAATACGTTTTCTTTCCTCAAAAATAATTATTTAGCCCAGAATTTTTTATTTTCCCAAGGGTTACAGGAGAAATTGGACCCCAAAAGTTGTTGTCCAGTTTCTCCTGAGTACGCTGATACCCCATGTGTGGGGGTAAACTACTGTTTGGGCACACGTCGGGGCTCAGAAGGGAAGTAGTGACTTTTGAAATGCAGACTTTGATGGAATGGTCTGCGGGCGTCACATTGCGTTTGCAGAGCCCCTGGTGTGCCTAAACAGTAGAAACCCCCTACAAGTAACCCCATTTTAGAAACTAGACCCCACAAGGAACTTATCTAGATATGTGGTGAGCACTTTGAACCCCCAAGTGCTTCACAGACGTTTACAACGCAGAGCCGTGAAAATAAAAAATCATTTTTCTTTCCTCAAAAATGATGTTTTAGCAAGCATTTTTTTTGATTCACAAGGGTAACAGGAGAAATTGGACCCCAGAAATTGTTGCGCAGTTTGTCCTGAGTATGCTGATACCCCATATGTGGGGGTAAACCACTGTTTGGGCACACGTCGGGGCTCGGAAGTGAGGGAGCACCATTTGACTTTTTGAATACGAGATTGGCTGGAATCAATGGTGGTGCCATGTTGCGTTTGGAGACCCCTGATGTGCCTAAACAGTGGTAACCCCTCAATTCTACCTCCAACACTAACCCCCCCACACCCCTAACCCTAATCCCAACTGTAGCCATAACCCTAATCACAACACAACCCTAGCCCTAATCACAACCCTAACCACAACCCTAATTCCAACCCTAGCCCTAAGGCTATGTGCCCACGTTGCGGATTCGTGTGAGATATTTCCGCACCATTTTTGAAAAATCCGCGGGTAAAAGGCACTGTGTTTTACCTGCGGATTTTCCGCGGATTTCCAGTGTTTTTTGTGCGGATTTCACCTGCGGATTCCTATTGAGGAACAGGTGTAAAACGCTGCGGAATCCGCACAAAGAATTGACATGCTGCGGAAAATACAACGCAGCGTTTCCGCGCGGTATTTTCCGCACCATGGGCACAGCGGATTTGGTTTTTCATATGTTTACATGGTACTGTAAACCTGATGGAACACTGCTGCGAATCCGCAGTGGCCAATCCGCAGCCAAATCCGCACCGTGTGCACATAGCCTAATTCTAAAGGTATGTGCACACACTGCGGATCCGCAGCAGTTTCCCATGAGTTTACAGTTCAATGTAAACCTACGGGAAACAAAAATCGCTGTACACATGCTGCGGAAAAACTGCACGGAAACGCAGCGGTTTACATTCCGCAGCATGTCACTTCTTTCTGCGGATTCCGCAGCGGTTTTACAACTGCGCCAATAGAAAATCGCAATTGTAAAACCGCAGTGAAATGCGCAGAAAAAAACGCGGTAAATCCGCCATAAATCCGCAGCGGTTTAGCACTGCGGATTTATCAAATCCGCAGCGGAAAAATCCGCAGAGGACCAGAATACGTGTGCACATACCGAAACCCTAACCCTAACCCTAACCCTACCCCTAACCCTAACCCTACCCCTAACCCTATTCTAACATTAGTGGAAAAAAAAAATTTCTTTATTTTTTTATTGTCCCTACCTATGGGGGTGACAAAGGGGGGGGGGGGGGGGTCATTTATTATTTTTTTTATTTTGATCACTGAGATAGATTATATCTCAGTGATCAAAATGCACTTTGGAACGAATCTGCCGGCCGGCAGATTCGGTGGGCGCACTGCGCATGCGCCCGCCATTTTGGAAGATGGCGGCGCCCAGGGAGAAGACGGACGGGACCCCGGCAGGATCGGTAAGTATGATAGGGAATCGGAGCGCGGTAGGGGTGGAATGGAGCATGGGGGGCGTGTAACGGAGCACGGGGGGCTGTAACAGGGCACGGGAGGCTGGAACGGAGCACGGGGGGGGGGGTGGATCGGAGTGCAGGGGGGGTGATTGGAGCACGGGGGGGTGATTGGAGCACGGGGGGAGCGGACAAGAGCACGGGGGGGAGCGGAGCACTGGACGGAGGGGAGCCGGAGCAGTGTACCGGCCAGATCGGGGGGCTGGGGGGGCGATGGGTGGGGTGGGGGCACATTAGTATTTCCAGCCATGGCCGATGATATTTCAGCATCGGCCATGGCTGGATTGTAATATTTCACCCGTTATAATAGGTGAAATATTACAAATCGCTCTGATTGGCAGTTTCACTTTCAACAGCCAATCAGAGCGATCGTAGCCACGAGGGGGTGAAGACACTACCCCCTGGGCTAAACTACCACTCCCCCTGTCCCTGCAGATCGGGTGAAATGGGAGTTAACCCTTTCACCCGATCTGCAGGGACGCGATCTTTCCATGACGCCACATAGGCGTCATGGGTCGGATTGGCACCGACTTTCATGACGCCTACGTGGCGTCATGGGTCGGGAAGGGGTTAATCTTCTGAAAAGTTGTATAGGACAAATATATACAAAGTAATCAATAACACAAAACAAAAACGACCATAGGTAATTAAAATTTTTGTTTCCTTGCCTTTTTTTTTTAAAAGGATGACACTAAGTCACTGAGATTAATTTGTTTAGCAACTTCAGATTCTATCGAAATTGTTGCCAACCCAACCAACCTCTCTTGCGTCATATTTGCCCTTAAATATGTTTTAATTAGCTTTAGTTTTGAGAAGCTTCTCTCTCCTGAGGCCACGGACACAGGCAGAGTCAAAAGAATTCTTAGAGCC
The DNA here is from genome assembly GCF_032444005.1 of Ranitomeya imitator. NCBI lineage: Eukaryota > Metazoa > Chordata > Amphibia > Anura > Dendrobatidae > Ranitomeya > Ranitomeya imitator. Next base: position 672,785,126 of record NC_091283.1, read on the forward strand.
ACCACCAGGTTGGGGGACACTATCTTTCAAGTCAGATTTAAGCAAAAGTTCAAGAACGTCTTTTGGTGATGAATCTTCTGGAACACTTCTTGACATTGCCTGCAGTTCACCACATAGCTCTATGGCATCGATGTCTTTTACTTCGTTGTGTGTAAGAGACTTTTCCAGAGCTTTACACTTATCCAGAACAAATTTGCTTGGTTCCATTTCTTTCAGCTGAGTGAACCGCTCATCAACTGAATTTATAGCAGTATCTAAGATCGCAACGTAAAAGTTAATTTTGAAACTGTTTCTCATCTCTTATGGGCTCATCTTTCCCTTCATAAGAGAACTGTCTGTTTTTTTTTCTTTAAACGTTTTGGCGCAGAACTTGACTCAAAATTAGCTGGTATGCTAAGCTCTTCTGCGATTTCCCTCGCATCAACTAACAGCTTCTCAAACTCTTCATCGCTTCTTAATGATTGCAGATATTTCTTTGTTTTGTCAAGGTGTTGAGAAGCAGCAACTAAATCGAATTCTTGTGACTGAAGTTACTTACTTGTCAAATTGATTTCGTACAAAATGTTGAACCATACTAGAACAGATGTAACAAAAGAAAAGCTTCCAACTTGTTTAGCAAGACCTTGAGCTTCTAGCCGGGAGACATTTCCAGAGCTTCCTGTGAGACTAAGATTTTCTGCTATGTCCATTAGGGCATCATGGACTTCGCTCAATTGGTAACGGAGGGGGGCCAGAGCATCAATTCTACTTTCCCACCTTGTTTTGCTTAAAGGTTTTAGAGTCAGAGATGGCAAATGACGCACGAGTACTTCCCAACGCTTAGTTGACGAAGAGAAAAATGCATAGAGATTTTGAACTAACAGGAAAAAAGTTGTCGCTCCAAAACAACATTTAGCGGCATCGTTGACGACTAAGTTTAGAGAATGGGAGCTGCAAGGCACAAAGAATGCACGTGGGTTTATGTCCAAAATTCGTCTTTGTAGTCCAATGTTTTTTCCCTTCATGTTGGTCCCATTGTCGTAGCCTTGCCCTCGTAAGTTGTCCACAGAGAGCGACCGTTCTTCAAATTTGTTTAAGACAGTGGCTGTCAAATCACCTCCAGTTGTATCAGAAACAGGAATGAATCCCAAAAAGTGCTCTTTAATTTCTAACTTTTTGTCTTCTGATGTGGAAACAAACCGAACAATGATAGTCATTTGTTCAACATGAGACACGTCTGAAGTACAATCCAGCACTACAGAAAAGTATTTTGCAGTTTTGACATCATCAAGAATCTTTTCCTGAATACCATTACTTAGCAGTTGAATCATCTCATTCTGTATTGTTTTTCCCAAATAATGTGCATGAATCTTTGTCCTGGATTTTCCGAATGTGCTTACAAATGACGGGATCGAACATAGCCAAATACGCCACAAATTTCAAAAAGTTCCCATTATTAGATGCAAACAATGCATCATTTGATCCACGGAACACTAAGTTTTGCGTACCTAGTACCCTCACTAGAGATATCTAAAATTTGATGCCAGTATTTTTCTTGCTCTTCAATTTTGTGTAAGTGTTCTTCGTCAATGGTCTTGTTCATCTTAAGTCTATTTTCGAGTTCCTTCCATTTTTGAAAGCTAATCATGTGATATTTGCTTTTTTTGTGGCTGGCTAAAATAGCAGATATGTTTTCCCAGTCATTTACAACATCAGTACCTAAGGCTGAGCGTTTGATTCCTAGTTGAAGTGATGAGTCTGGAAACAACGTGCAGCAAAAACAAAAAACTGAATTTTTCTGAATAGAATACGTTAGCCAATTGCGTTCAAGACTTTCACCATTGACAAGACGACGTTTATAGTGAACACAAGAAAATTTTCTACGATTAGTGTCCAAAGGAAAATCGAAATCTTTAACTTGTGTGGGGCCAAGTCATCATTGATTATGGTCCACATAGCAGGATCGTCCGAATAGTCTTTGCGTAGTATTTCTATAGATGTACCAGCCTCCATGTCAGTACTGGTACTCTGATCAGATCTACCACCAGATATTGATGGTTGTAGTTCACTATTTTCAGCATGAGAAACAAATTCTATTTCCACATTCGATATTTCAGAGGCAACAGAAGCCTGCTGTTCCAACGTTTGGAATTCCGCCTCTTCATTTCTATTGCTTAGATATTTTAAAAATGACCCTTTGATTTTTTTAAAGTGATTTCTCCTCAGCTTTTCTTTTACGGTTCTGAAATCCCGAAAGTTTTTTCTTCTTATCAGCCATGACTCGTTACAACACACAGCATTTACCTAAAAGTTAACGCGCCAATTAAAATTGTTATCTGAACATTATATAATACCATTTTACTTTTAAGACAAAAACCACAAATTTCTTTAACAATTTCCAATGTTTCCAATATTTTTTAAAATCAAAACAATATACCTACCTCGCAGCACCTAACACTTTAGAATCTAGGCCAAAAATTTACTAAAAACCACCTATTTTCTATTTGCATTCATGAAACCTCATGTTACAATGAATCTAATGAATTTACAAAATAACAGCAATGGCTCACATGATAAAGCATGCAGAGACATACCTCGAAAATATTATAATCACGCGTGCCGATATGCAAAAAACGTAGATACTATCTCCTTTGCCTTAGCTGGCCTGACTGGCAGTCCAGCCAGGCAGTCTACGCCAATGCGTCAAAACAGACTCCTCCCACTAGCCGCATCAACTGCTGATGACATCTATCAATATAATCGCCAACTAGTACCTAGTACCTAAAGTCCAAACTACATATAAATAGGCCATATGGTACACCTACCTCTTAAGTATACGTATTTTTTTTCTCTCGGGCGCCCCCTTAGTGTAGTGTGTGCTAAGTGTGCATGTTTGGATGTTTGCTTTGCTTTGCCAACGTTTGAAAACTTAGGAGCTAAATAAACGCGCGGGATCAAACACCTGTCAGCAGACGATGCAAACGACTCACGTCCGTAGTTTAGCGCCTCCTTTCCGTGCGTAAATTGAAGCTCAATGGTTTTTCTTTCAAATTTATGGTAAAAAAAATTTATGTACACTTTTCTTTCCATCCCTAAAACTTTTTGCCTTTTGAAAAGATTTTTTATAATTTTTTTTTTATTTTTTCTCTGGCGCCCCCTTTGGCTCGGCGCCCTAGGCGGCCGCCTAGTTCGCCTATACGTTCGGGCCAGCTCTGGGTGTTGGCATACTCGGGAGAATTTTTTGCAAGAAACTGAGGTCCATTTTTTTTCATAGTCACCCTTAGAAAAATTAAAAATTAGAAGCTAAAACAACATTAGTTGTAAAATGAAATTATGCGCTCTTTACCACCCAATAGTATAAAAATCTGTGACGCACATGTGGTGTCAATATGATCACTGTACCCCTAGATGAATTCATTGGGGAGTTTATAAAATGAGGTCCTATATTGGTGGGTTCTGCCAATGTGACATGGCATCCTCAAACCATTCCAGCAAAATCTGAACTCCATTATGACACTTCTTCCATTCTGGGGTTTTTGACCACATATTGTTGTACTCAAGAAGTTGTGCAACAAATTTTGGGCTCCATGTTCTCCTGCTATAGTTGTGAAAATAAAAAATAATTGGGGCTAATACAGCTTTGTTGGCCTTCCCCCAACCCCCCCCCCCCCCCATTTTACACAGATCAACATTGTAAAATTCTGTGAAGCGTCTGGGTGTGCTCTCCACACTTCTAGATAAATTCCTTGAGGGGTCTAGTTTCTAAAATGGGGTCACGTGTGAGTTTCCACTGATTAGGCGCATCAGGGGCTCTCCAAATGTGGCATTGCATCCACTAATTATTTCAGCAAATTTTACTTTCAAAAAGTCAAATGGCGATCCTTCCCTTTCAAGGCCTGCCATGCGCCCAAACTGTGGTTTTTCTCCAACATAGGCACATAAGGGGTATCTGCATTCAAAGGAGAAATTGCAGATCAAATTTTGGGGTCCATTTTTTTCCTTTCCTTAGTAAAAATTGGGTCTAAAATAACATTTTTGTGAAAGTTAAATGTTCTTTTTTTTTTCCACATTCCATAAATTCCTGTCACGTACCTGAAGGGTTAATAAACTTATTGAATGTGGTTTTGAGCATCTTGTGGGATACAGGCTTCAGAATGGTGCCACTTTTGGGTATTTTCTGTCATACAGACTCCTTAGTCACTTCAAATGTAATGTGGTCTGTTTAAAAAAAAAAAAAAAAAAAAAAAATGATGCAAAGATGAGAAATTGCTGATAAACTTTTAAACCATCTAACTTTGAAACAAAAAAAATATGGTATGTTTCAAAAATTGTGCTGATGTAACGTAGACATGTGGGAAATGTTGTTTATTAACTATATTGTGTGACAGATCTCTGATTTTATGGGCATAAAATTTTAAAGTTGCAAATTTTTTGTAAAACTTTCCGGTCTCCCCTCCCCCCCCCCCCCCCCCCAATTAAAGCAAGTCATATTGAATAAATTTTGCTACAACCCTGAAGTACAATATGTCACGAAATCAAACCAGAATCAGTGGAATTCACTGAAACTAGAGTTATTACCTCATAAAGTAATACTGGTCAGAATTGTAAAAATTTGGCCTGGTTAAGAAGGTTAATCCAATAATTAACCACTTGTATGCAAGGTATATGTCATGCAATATGTGATTGTGGTTAAGAAGGTGCAAACAGGTTTGGGGGGGAGGTGTTAAAAAGACACACCATCAGGATTATAAGCCAGACTGCATCCAGGGTCTTCATCTGCCTCAATATAGGCAATCTTATGCTTGAGGTTTTGTCTGAATCATGTTTTTCAACAATTTTACATGGAAATGCTGGTGAGCAGAGCCTTGCGATCTTTGCGAGGGCGAATTAAAAAAAATCAGTAGTAAGTCAAGAATCGGTTTTATTTTACGCAGTTCCTCGTGCATTTTACGTGATTTGTTGAAGTTTTATTCTTCAGGCTGCTCACGTTTCCCACTTGAACTTTCTGATCTGACTCTAGATATCAGATGTGTTGCACTTCTGTCCTGTCTTACTGATCTAATACTGGATAGAACATGGGAGCTGAGGTGAGAAGAGGCTGCTCACACTGCTGTCCAACCTATATATTTAATCTAACACTGGAGATATCAGAAGTGCTTGAGTAAGAAATGGCTGCTCACACTGCTTTCCACCCTGTCTATCTGACCGAATACTCGAGATACCAGAGGTGTTGTGGTAATGGGAGACTGTTCACTCTGCTGCTGACCATGTTATTTAATATTATTTGTCTATCTGATATAATACTTGATACCACTGGTGTGAAGTAAGAGGAGGCTGCTCACACTGCTATCCACCCTTTCTGTCTGATCTAATACTGGATATACAAGGGGTGCTTGGGTAAGAAGAGACTGCTCACACTGCTGTCTATTTTGTGCATCTGACCTAAGGTTGCCGTCACACTAGCAGTATTTGGTCAGTATTTTACATCAGGATTTGTAAGCCAAAACCAGGAGTGGGAGATAAATGCAGAAGTGGTGCATATGTTTCTATTATACTTTTCCTCTAATTGTTCCACTCCTGGTTTTGGCTAACAAATACTGATGTAAAATACTGACCAAATACTGCTAGTGTGATAGCAGCCTAATGGAGATACCGGTGGTGATGAGGTAAGAGGCTTATTGCACTGCCTTCCTCCTTGTCTTTCTGAATGACATTACATGGCATTTGTATCTTTAGGTCGCAGAAGTGAGGCTTCCTACTGCACATACTCATAGTCACCTGTCATAACATTCTAAGACCGGTCTATAACAATGTGGTAACCATTTTAATTTTCTATAGTGATTACCTAGCTAGATGAAACAATTGTGATTTGCTGATTTAAAAGTATTTAAAAATTTATTTATGAAGACCCTTCCCCCTTAATATTTTTTTTCTGTCCTTTTAAGCCAGGCCCACAGGTAAACTCCTATACCCATCAAGAGAATCGGCAAGAATGTGTTTTTTATATATTTGTCTGCTCCTGCTTAACTTAAACTTTAACTTGAATCATCTTTTGATGTAGTTATTTTTTTTTTTTTTTTTTGCAGGGCTTAAACAAATGAGAGCTAAACTTGGCAAAGTTGATTGCATCCTAGAGGTTCATGATGCCCGAATATCCTTTTGTACATGGAGTAACAAGTTTGATACATCACATTTTTAAGCTTTCTGCACCCAATGACATAAATGTATGTTTCCACGGTCAGTATTGGCAGCGCTTTGGACGCAGCACATGTCTGCTCCATCCAAAATACTGCTGGCTTTTGTACGCGTGGTGATTTCACATGTGTTCATTAAACCATGCGGAATCGCCACGCCGAATACATTGGACTGGTGATATTTATCTTGCAGAGACTGAGCGTCTCCGCAAGATAAATTGACATACTGCGGTCTGGAAAGACACACCGCATGTGCGTATACGCAGGGAAGCTGGAGGTGTCCCTGCAGGCATAGTGGAGATGGGAGTTAATAAAATCCCCTCCACTATGCTGTAACATCAGTGTCCAATCCGCAGTGTTTACGGACTGTGGGAAGGTACCCTAATAGTCAGTGTGCGCATGTGTGGAGCAGGCTCAAGACCATAACCAGCAAATGTCATCTGTAACAGACAGCCAGCATCTGACTAGAACAGTAGCTAGCCAAGGTAACCTCAGTCGCTGCTGTTAATTTACATGATTCTGTCAAGCACAGACTGCATCATTTAAATGGTGCTGCAGCCAGTCAGTGTGCTTGCTTACTTGTTCCTATTGATTTTCCCCACCCCGTGACACGACTGGTAATAAGTTAATGTGACAGATGGGAAAACTATCTTTACTTATCTGGATATAAGCCACAGACTAAGCTTCAAAGGAGATTGAGCGAGCTCTAACTCGCATACTAGCGTATAAAAATCTGTCCCATTCTCACCCAGAAAAGTGGTATGATTTTTTTTCTCACTTTCATCCAAGTGCTGTCTGTATGCAATCTTTTTTTTTCTTCTTTTCTCGGTAGAAACCTGTCTTCACTTTCCTGACCAGACCAATTTTTACAATTCTGACCACTGTCACTTTGAAGTCATAACTGTGGAATGTGTCAACGGATCCCAGTGATTCTGAATTTTTTTTTCTCATGACATATTGTACGTTAAGATAGTTGAAAAATTTCTTTCATATGACTTGCGTTTATTTGAAATTTGGCAAAAGTTTAGCAATTTTGAAACTTTAATTTTTATGCCCTTTAACCTCTTTCTGACCTCGGACGGGATAGTACGTCCGAGGTCAGATACCCCGCTTTGATGCAGGGCTCCGGCGGTGAGCCCGCATCAAAGCCGGGACATGTCAGCTGTTTTGAACAGCTGACATGTGCCCGCAATAGCGGCGGGTGAAATCACGATTTCACTAGTTAAATTGCACTGTCAAACGCTGACAGCGGCATTTAACCGGCGCATCCGGATGGAAATGAGCGCATCGCTAACCCCCGTCACATGATCGGGGGTCAGCGATGCATCAAAATGGTAACCATAGAGGTCCTTGAGACCTCTATGGTTACTGATCCCAGCTAGCTGTGAGCGCCACCCTGTGGTCGGCGCTCATAGCAAGCCTGTTATTAAGCTACATAGTAGCGATCTGATGATCGCTGCAATGTAGCAGAGCCAATCGAGTTGTGCCAGCTTCTAGCCTCCCATGGAGGCTATTGAAGCATGGCAAAAGTGTAAAAAAAAAAAAAAAAAAAAAAGTTTAAATCACCCCCCTTTCGCCCCATTCAAAATAAATCAATAAAAAAATTTCAAACCTACACATATTTGGTATCGTCGCGTTCAGAATCGCCGGATCTATCAATAAAAAAAAAGGATTAACCTGATCGCTAAACGGTGTAGCGAGAAAAAAAATTTGAAACGCCAGAGTTAGGTTTTTTGGTTACCGCGACATTGCATTAAAATGCAATAACGGGTGATCAAAAGAATGTATCTGCACCAAAATGGTATAATTAAAAACGCCAGCACAGCACGCAAAAAATAAGCCCTCACCCGACCCCAGATCCCGAAAAATGGAGACGGCGCAATTTTTTTTTTTTTTTTAGCAAAGTTTGGAATTTTTTTTCAACACTTAAATAAAAGAGAAGCTAGACATGTTTGGTGTCTATGAACTCGTAATGACCTGGAAAATCATAATGGTAGGTCAGTTTTAGCATTTAGTGAACCTTGTAAAAAAGCTAGACAAAAAACAAGTGTGGCATTGCACTTTTTTTGCAATTTCACCGCACTTGGAATTTTTTTCTAGTACACGATATGGTAAAACCAATGATGTCGTTCAAAAGTACAACTTGTTTCGCAAAAAATAAGCCCTCATATGGCCATATTGACGGAAAAATTAAAAAGTTATGGCTCTGGGAAGGAGGGGAGCGAAAAACGAACATGGAAAAAACGGAAAATCCCAAGGTCATGAAGGGGTTAACCCCTTACTGACCTCGGACCGAATAGTACGTCCGGGATTAGTACACCTGCTCTTAGGTGGGCTCCGGTGTTGAGCTGTAACTATTTTTTGGCGAACAGAGCTGTATGAGGGCTTATTTTTTTTGCGGGATGAGTTGCAGATTTTTTTAATTTTTTTTTGCTACCAGTTTGGGGTACATAAAAAAAATATTGCTTTTTATTCTGATTTTTCAGACCCAATAAATAGAACCCAGCAATTTCAGTTATTTTTATTTTGCGCCATTCACCGTGCGGTAAAATTCAGAAAACAAAAATTTGTTTGTCGAGTTGGTACGATTAAATAAATAAATAAATAAATAAATCTTTATTTTTATATAGCGCTAACATATTCCGCAGCGCTTTACAGTTTGCACACATTATCATTACGATTACAGCGATACCATTTGTATTTTATCATTTGCTATTTTTACACACTAAAAACAATATTTTAGCAAAATGAATTTGTTTTTGCGTCGTCATAATCTTGAGAGCTGTAGATTTTTTTTTTTTTGACGAATGAGCCATGATTTTTGCCGAACGGTTTGGCGCTTTCGTTTATATAACTTTTATGACTTTTTTGATCGCTTTCTATTCACTTTTTTTGAGCGCCACAATGATGAAAAAGCAACATTTTTGGCGTGTTTTTTTTTTTTTTTTTTTTTTTAATTTTTTTTATGGCGTTTGTCAAACTGAATAATGTGCCATTTTTATAAAGCGGGTCGTTTCAGACTCTGCAATACCAATTGTGTGCTTGTTTTTTTGTTAATTTCGGTTTTATCTCAAACGCTGCATCTTGAGTAGCGAAACAGATTTTTGTGGTGGTTTTTTTTTTTTTTACATATTTTATTTAACTTTTTTCACTTTTGTACACTTGTTTACTGTGGGACAAGTATAATTTTTATTTTGAGCACTGATCTCGGGCACTGCTGTATTCTTGTACAGCAGTGCATGAGAGCTTTCAGTGTCTGTGACAGCCTGTGAGACCCAGCTTATTGCTTAATCTCGCAGGCCACGGTACCCTGGGGTCACGATCGGGACCCGCAATTCTCATTGCGAGGGTCCAGTGATTACTGAGGAGGTTTGTGACCCCTTGTAACAACTTAAATACCGCTTTTGCGATTAACCGCGATATTTAAGGTTTTTTTTAACAGATCACACACATACAGCTGACACCCATGGGTATGTCAGTGCTGTTCTCATATTTCTAAGCACTGTTAAAAACCGGCGCTGATGAATTAGTACCCTTAATGAACCATCACCTTTGCACATATTACAGTATATTACAGTAAGGTGATTGTAGATATACAATGGTTTGAAAAAATGTTTTTCCCTTCCTGATTTCTTATTCTTTTGTATGTCTGTCACACTTAAATGTTTTAGATCACCAAACAAATTTAAATATTAGACAAAAATAACACAAGTAAACATAAAATAGTGTTTTTTAAATGAAGGTATTTTTTATTAAGGGAAAAAGAATTCCAAGCTTATAAGGACCTGTGTGAAAACGTGATTGCCCCCTAAGCCTAATAACTGGTCAGGCCACCCTTAGCAGCAGAAACCACTGCAATCAAGCATTTGTGATAACTGGCAGTGAGTCTTTAACAGCACTCTGGAGGAATTTTCACCCACTCATCTTTACAGAATTGTTCTAATTCATCCACATTGGAGGGTTTCCAAACCTTTTTAAGGTCATACCACAGTACCTTAATCGGATTAAGGTTAGGACTTTGACTAGGCCACTCCAAAGTCTAATTTTGTTTTTCTTAACCTATTCATAGGTGGACTTACTAGTATGTTTTTGGATCATTGTCCTGATTTATAACCCAAGTGTGCTTCAGCTTGAGATCACGAACAGAGGGTGGGACATTCTCCTGCAGGATTTTTTGGTAGACCGCAGAATTCATTGATCCGTTTACCACAGCAAGTCTTCCAAGTCCTGAAGCAGAAAAATAGCACCAGACAATCACACTACTGCCATATTGTACTGTTGGTATGATGTTCCTTTTCTGAAATGCTATTACTGTTATGCCAAATACCATATATACTCGAGTATAAGCCGAGATTTTCAGCCCATTTTTTTTGGGCTGAAAGTCCCCCTCTCGGCTTATACTCGAGTCATACCCGGGAGTCGGCAAGGGAGGGGGAGCGGGGGCTGTGTAATTATACTTACCTGCTCCCGGCGTGGTCCCTGGACGTCCCTTCTTCCAGCGCTGCAGCTTCTTCCTGTATTGAGCGGTCACATGGCACCGCTCATTACAGAAATGAATATGCGGCTCCACCCCCATAGAGGTGGAGCCGCATATTCATTACTGTATATTAGCGGTAACGCTGCCCGCTCAATACAGGAAGAAGATGCAGCGCCAGGGAAGAAGCAGGGACGCAGCGCCAGGACCAGGTAAGTATACGGGGAGGGGGAGCGCTGCGCGATAGTCACCTGCTCCTCGGTCCGGTTTTATGGCAGCAAAAGCAAATGGGGCAAGTGGCTGTGCGGAGCATCTGTATGGGGCCATAACGCTTGTGCAGCACTATATGGGGCAAGTGACTGTGCAGAGCATCTTATGGGGCCATACTTGTGCAGCATTATAAGGGGCAAGTGACTGTGCAGAGCATCTTATGGGGCCATACTTGTGCAGCATTATAAGGGGCAAGTGACTGTGCAGAGCATCTTATGGGGCCATACTTGTGCAGCATTATAAGGGGCAAGTGACTGTGCGGAGCATCTGTATGGGGCCATAACGCTTGTGCAGCACTATATGGGGCAAGTGGCTGTACGGAGCACTATAATGGGGCCAAAACACTTGTGCAGCATTATATGGGGCAAGTGGCTATGCGGAGCATCTGTATGGGGCCATAACACTTGTGCAGCACTATAAGGGGAAAGTAGCTGTGCGGAGCATCTGTATGGGGCCATAACACTTGTGCAGCACTATATCGGGCAAGTGGCTATGCGGAGCATCTTATGGGGCCATAACGCTTGTGCAGCACTATATAGGGCAAATATCTCTATGGAGCATCTTATGAGGCCCTTATTACCCTTTATGCAGCATTATATGGGGCATATTTTAATATGGAGCATCTAATGGGGCCCATCAAACTTTATGGAGCATTATATGGGGCTCCTGATTCAATATGGATATTCAAAAACACTTAACCTACTGATGTCTCAATTAATTTCACTTTTATTGGTATCTATTTTTACTTTTGGAATTTACCGGTAGCTGCTGCATTTTCCACCCTAGGCTTATACGCGAGTCATTAAGTTTTCCCAGTTTTTTGTGGCAAAATTAAGGGGGTTGGCTTATACTCGGGTCAGCTTATACTCGAGTATATACGATATAATGAGACATACACCTCCCAAAAAATTCAATTTTTGTCTCGTCAGTCAACAGAGTGTTCTCCCCCAAAAATTGGAGATCATCAATACGTTTTCTGGCAAATCTGAGGCTAACTTTTTTTTTTTTTTTTAAGCTAAGCAGTGTTTTTCTTTTTTATATTCATCGGTGAAGAGCCAATCTTGGTGTTCTCTGGGAAATGCCAATCGCCCTGCATGGTTTTGGACCGTAAACGGAACACCCACCTTAAGATATCGGGCTCCCATACTACCCTCATGGAGTCTGTTTCTGAGAGTTTGAGCGGACACATGAATGTTAGTGGCCTGCTGGAGGTCGTTTTGCGGGGCTCTGGTACTGCTCCTCCTCGCATAAAGTAGGAGGTAGCGGTCCTGCTGCTGGGTTGTTGTCTTGCTACAGCCCCCTCCAAGTCTCCTGGTATCTGCTCCATGCTGTGGATACTGTGCCGATAGATACCCTCCATGCCACAGCTCGCATTGATGTGACATCCTGGATGAGCTGTACTACCTGAGCCACTTATGGGGGTTGTAGACACTGCGTCATGCTACTGTACAGTACTTCTGTGGGTGAGAGCAATGTCTAAATGCAAAACTGACCAAAACAGCCAAATAGGATGAGAACACAGATATGGTCTGTGGTCACCCCATGCAGAACCAATCCTTTATAGGGCTTGTCCTGCTAATTCCCTATCAACAGCAGGAGAAATTGATTCCCTATCGGTGTTGCTTCATAGCTGGACAGGTTGATTTCACAGAAGTGTGATTGACTTGGAGGTACATTGCATTTAAGTGTTCCCTTTATTTTTTTAGCAGTGTATATATACACTGTATTTTGCCGATTATTAGACAAACCCCAATTTTTTGGGGGGAAAATAGGAAAAATAATGTTTTAGTAAAATGTCGTCTTGGTCTACTTTTATGGTATCATACCTGTGAAGCGGTGGAGCAGGTTCCCAGGAGGCATGGTCGCTGCTGCACATAGCTGACGGCTGCAGGAGTGGGACGATGCTGCTGGCCCGGGGCTGGGAGGGAGAGGCATATACACAGACAGGCAAACGTGTGACAAATGTGTAAACACACACAAATGTTATGCAGTGCCCGTATACAGGAATAGGAAATACATAAAGAAGGGGTAGTCTGGACAAGATGGCTTTTGAGTAGGTAGCTTCTGTTAAGAGCACTTCAACTCTCACCCCTGTTTGCTGTGACACAGTGGGGGAGGGGCACAATGAGTACACTGGCAAACATTGTAACTTCAGTGCAGGGTTGTATGTCTCTGGTCTGCCTCTGGAGCAGTAGGCTTCCTTCACATAAATGTCAGCTGCACTGAGGACAACCAGTATCCATTGCAGTGCCAGGGCACAGATCGGCATACTGTTGCTCACTTTCCTTGCTGCACTGCTTCATGGGACAGTGACGTCAACAGAGCAGGGGGAAGTGGGAATTCCCTTCCCTGGAGGTATGTCAGCTGAAGTCGGCTCTACCGAGGCTTGCGCCAAGGGAGTTGTTCTCCCACTTGGTATATGCCTTGTTTATCATTTTTTTTGCAAATTGTTATTACCGATGCTTTTAAATTAAATCATAAAAAAATTTAGTGATCATTTCACTTTAAATGTAGTGTGAATATTGCCTTAGAAAGAAATATGCTTGTATATCCACATACTTGATTTTACAATATATGCTCTGCTCATTTCTGTCAATTATCCAAAGATGTCTTTAACTATGAACAAATCCCTTTTTCGGGTAGAAATCCTCTTTTTAAAGAATACCTTGGACTAAAACCTCACTTGCTTATACTGAACAAGATGGACTTGGCAGACCTCTCTCAAGAAAAGGTAAAAAAAACAACAAATGCAATCATAGAGCATGCATTGTAAGCGTCACATAAAAGATTCTTTTTAACTCTGTGCATAGTAGCCTTACTTTAAAATGAATATCACAGTTCTTTATTTTTGCATTAAAAAAATTATTTATACAATCAATAAGCCTTATTATAAAATGGCATGTGCTGTGAACATTTATTCATTTTTTCTGCAGCTGCTAGGGACTGAACATGCTCCTACACACCGTGAATACGGCACCCCCAAGGCATTGGAGGCTAGGAGACTACAGTCTGCATCCGACATAATCTCTTACACTAGGACTACCTCAGCTGTAAACTGGGCACAACCCTTGGGTTCTCCTGTTCTGAGCTGCGGGAGGAGTTGTATGCTGTAAACTGTCACAAAAGTAGCGAGTGCTAACTTTGTACAGGCAGCGGAGCTGTACACAGGTCAGGCAGCCTGGTAATGTACTACTAGTGCCAGGCTGCTCTCACTGCTGAAAGAAGGTATCTCTGCTGTGAGAGATGAGGGCTGCCCAGCAGCAGTAACTTCTTCCAACAGTGAGAACAGCTGGGTAGCCTGGTATTAGTAATACAATGTCAGGCTGTTGACCTGTGTTCGCCGCTGCTGTCACTGCAGTGTTCAGAGCACCGCAAAGAAATCCTCTCACTGCTGTGATGTGAGCATTGACTTTGTCAGAGTAACGCCTCATTCAGATGTCTGTGTTGCAAGCACATCTGGTTGAGGCTTTACTGTTGGGTATGCGAAGCGTGTCAAAAGTCTATGTGCAGACACAGCAGTAAAGCCTCTTCAGATGCCCTGCATTACAGACATCTCAACGAGCAGATCCGTGCATCCATCCCCATTACCCATGACACTGTCTGCTTAACCATGCCTCTAATCTCATCTTTTATACAATCTGCAGAGCCCTGTGTCTGTGTAATGCACTAAAGGTACCTTCACATTAAGCGACGCTGCAGCGATACCGACAACGATCCGGATCGCTGCAGCGTCGCTGTTTGGTCGCTGGAGAGCTGTCACACAGACTGCTCTCCAGCGACCAACGATGCAGGTAACCAGGGTAAACATCGGGTAACTAAGCGCAGGGCCGCGCTTAGTAACCCGATGTTTACCCTGGTTACCATCCTAAAATTAAAACAAACACTACATACTTACCTAACGCTGTCTGTCCTCCAGCGCTGTGCTCTGCACTCCTCCTGTACTGTCTGTGTAAGCACAGCGGCCGGAAAGCAGAGCGGTGACGTCACCGCTCTGCTTTCCGGCTGACCGACGCTCACAGCCAGTGCAGGAGGAGTGCAGAGCACAGCGCTGGAGGACAGACAGCGGTAGGTAAGTATGTACTGTTTGTTTGTTTTTTACTTTTAGGATGGTAACCAGGGTAAACATCGGGTTACTAAGCGCGGCCCTGCGCTTAGTTACCCGATGTTTACCCTGGTTACCAGCGAAGACATCGCTGAATCGGTGTCACACACGCTGATTCAGCGATGTCAGCGGGAGAGCCAGCGACCAAAGAAAGGTCTGGCCCTCTAGCCCCGACCAACGACATCACAGCAGGATTCTGATCGCTGCTGTGTGTCAAACTAAACGATATCGCTAGCGAGGACGCTGCAACGTCACGGATTGCTAGCGATATCGTTTAGCGTGAAGGTACCTTTAGAGAATCTAATCCCATCCTGTGAGATACTTTGCGGAGGCCTGTATGTAGGCCAATCCTGTGTGATACCTGCTATTGAGACCTGTATCGAATTCCATCATGTGTGCTACAGTCCTCTGAGCCCTTTATGTAATCCCATCGTGTGCGATAAAGGCCCAACAGCGAGCAGCAGCAACTAACAGAAACTGTGCTGCTAGTTGTTCTCTGTGACACTGTCCCTATCAGTATCTCTTTGCAGTCATCCACAGATTCTCTGCTCCTTGATCCTAAACTTCATCCTCCTCCAGCCAAAATTATCATTTTGCAAATGCCCAGATGCAGAAGAGAGCAGTGACATCACACACGTGAACACACCCCACCCGTATTTGCTGCAGTCATAATGTGCGCTAGCGCTAGCGCTATCTGTTTTGATAGTAAGTTTTAGCAGATGCTAGCATTTTAAAAGCTGAAAATATCAAAGCTTTTAACATTTTCATATTTTATATCATTTAAGTTTTTTCTTTTTTTTTATTAAAAAATTGATGCTTTACAATTTTTGTTTTTTGATATAAAAAAGTAATTTTCTGCCACGTTCCCTTTAAGATACACATTACAGCCCCTATTATTCCCCACTCAGCCACTGGTCTCAACTGAGCTAACAGCTTCCTATATGCCTATGGGATTGTTAGTTTTGGTCAGAATAATTATGTTCGGCCCTGGAATTACAGCCATAGTGTGAAATGCAAAATATTACTATTCAGTGACATGTAAAAGTTTGGTCGCCACTGGTCAAAATTACTATTGTGACCAGTTAAAGGGAAGGTGCCATCCCAACATTTTTTTTTTACAGCAATTGAAAAAATATAAAGAATTACGGTAATATTTAAATTCTCTTAACAAATATAATTTGTTAATAATTTAGTAAAATATGAAAACTAATTTTAAAAGGTTTGGTATTTCCACTTTTAAACACTAGGGGGAGCAGCTACTGAAATTTGACAAAAACCTAGTGTGCAACCAGCTCACATTACTGCACTGCAGTAATTATGGGCTGAGTCTGCTGACATAGGTGTGATGTCACTCATCTCCTCCCCTTCTGGGTGTTTGCTAAGGGATAAGAGGATGAGATTAAAGAACACAGCAGCCATTTTGTTGGTGACTGCAAAGTTATACTGACAAGTAGGCAGTCACAGAGGATGGCAGGCAGCAAGGATTCTGGGAGATATATGGTGGAGGGAGTAGGGTGACAGCAGCATGGAGTATTTCAGAAGAGCAGTGTGCTGGTCTATGGGGGGGCATCCTGTTGCGCGGAGCAGCCAGGGATTGTACATAGAGCCCTTTCTTTTATACACATGGATGGACCATCTGCTTGTCTGCTCCACAGAAATCCTGGAAACATTTCTGCTTATTGTTGGCCTACAGTCAAACACGTTGGAGGTTCCCTGATGTTTTGGGGTTGCTTTGCTGCCTCTGGCACTGGACTGCTTGACCATGTGCATGGCATTATGAAGTCTGAAGATTACCAACAAATTTTGCAGCATAATGTAGGGCCCAGTGTGAGAAAGTTGTTTCTCCCGCAGAGGTCATGGGTCTTCCAGCAGGACAATGACCCAAAACACACTTCAAAAAGCACTAGAAAATGGTTTGAGAGAAAGCACTGGAGACTTCTAAGGTGGCCAGCAATGAGTCCAGACCTGAATCCCATAGAACACCTGTGGAGAGATCTAAAAATGGCAGTTTGGAGAAGGCACCCTTCAAATATCAGGGACCTAGAGCAGTTTGCCAAAGAAGAATGGTCTAAAATTCCAGCAGAGCATTGTAAGAAACTCATTGATGGTTACCGGAAGCGGTTGGTCGCAGTTATTTTGGCTAAAGGTTGTGCAACCAAGTATTAGTCTGAGGGTGCCAATACTTTTGTCTGGCCCATTTTTGGAGTTTTGTGTGAAATGATCAATGTTTTTCTTTTTGCTTCATTTTCTTTTGTGTTTTTTCATTTAAGACAAATTAAATGAAGATAATAATACCAAAGAATTTGTGTTTGCAATCATTTTCAGGAAGAAACTGAGTATAATCTGACAGAATTGCAGGGGTGTGAATACTTTTGGCCATGACTGTATGTAATATATATGTTGGTATAATGTGTGGTCTTTATGGGAGTATTATAATATATATGGCGGCATTATAGTGATATATGGCATTGTGCTGGTATATGGGGGGTTACAGAGAGAGATGTATGGTGGAAGGAGCTGGGTGACAGCAGAGTATTTCAGGAGAGCAGTGTGTTGGTCTATGGGGGGGAGAGTGCTCACACTCACGGTGACGCACACACTCAAAACTGTATACTTAGCTATTAAAATGGGGGACCCCGAAAAAAGACGTGAGGTCCCCTATAATTAATAATAGCAAAGGCTATGCAGATAGCTGCAGACTGATATTAATAGCCTGGGAAGTGGCCATGGATTTTGCCCCCCTCCCCAAGCTAAAAACATCAGCTCTCGGCTGCCCCAGAAATGGCGCATTTATTAGATACGCCTTTTCTGGTGCTTTGCCCATCTCTTCCCACTTGCCATATAACGGTGGCAAGTGGGGATGATGTCACCTTTGTATTGTCAGGTGACCTCAAACCCACGGCTTAGTAATGGAGAGGCGTCTATAAGACGCCTATTCATTACTAAGGCCAGGTTCACTTTAGCGTTTCAGTGCACAGCGTATGATCCGCATGCGTACATAACTTTAATATGGTGTACGCAGGGACATGCGTTCGCATGCGCCGTTTCGCGGTGTGCGGCTGTTTCCAGCGAACGTAACATGTTGCATTTTTTTAGGTGTCAAATATTGCAATCATGCGCATGCGGATGAGTGCGTAAAAAAAACGCATTACTGTCTATGGAAACATTGGTACGCAAGGACATGCGTACGCATGCGTTCGATACCCATGCATACTTTAGACTGCGCATGTCCAGGAAATGTCACCAACTCCACCATGCGCATAAAAAAAAAATCAAAACGCATTTAAACGCATGCACACGCAGCATATTTTTGGGATATCATAAGTAAGATAATGCGAAGGTGTAAGCATGCGTTTTGGCATGCGTATGCAGATGAGACTCTGAGCACAGAAACGCTAATGTGAACCTAGCCTGATCCTATAGTTGTATTGTAAATAAAGACACAGCCAGAATAGAGTCCTTTATTAATCTTAATTAAACCATACTTACCGAAAGCATAATCCCCGACTCCCTAGTCTTCTGCAACAAAAATAAACGAATAAACCGCAAATATTCCTCACCTGTCCCCCAAAAAGACAGCCGGCGATACACTGACAGGAGGTGATAACCTCCTGCAGTGCATCACTGGGCCGCCGTGAGTATGTTTTGTTTTTTTTGTTTTATGTGCATGTATATGTAATGTAACTTTTTTTTTTTTTATAACTGTGAGCACAGGTGGCGGCAGATGATACTACTCTCCCATCAGACATAGCCCGATGGGAGCAGTAGTCTCATCGGTCGTCACCTGCTTTCTTACCGCAGTTCAGTCAACTGTGGAATCACACTGACATCCCAGTGCTGTGACCGATAGTACCGGCGGTAGGGTTATCGCGGGTGACAGTCCCAGCTGTTGGGTGATGCTGACATGTGACAGCATGACCGCCACAGCTCCTGTTATCGCATGCACTGAGCTGAAAGACATGCAGTGCGGAGAGGAGTGCATAGGAGGGAGAACGACCCATGGGGAAAGACATTCAGATGGGAAGAGGAGTGCATAGGAGGGAGAACAACCCATGAGGAGAGAGACATGCAGGGGGGAGAGGAGTGCATAGGAGGGAGAGTGACCCATGGGGAGAGAGACATGCAGGGGGGAGAGGAGTGCATAGGAGGGAGAGTGACCCATGGGGAGAGACACATACAGGGAGAGAGGAGTGCATAGGAGGGAGAGTGATAGGATTAGATACATGACTCAGCACAGTATCACACAGGATAGGAATCGATACACAGCTCAGCAGTCAGTATCACACAGACAATTGGATACAAGGCTGAGCAGTCAGTATCGCACATGGGAGGAAAAGACACACAGCTCAGCAGACAGTATCGCACAGTCCCACGTCATCCACCCATTCCCCACACAGCCCCTCATCATCTGGTATATATAGGGGCAGGTAGCAGTGGTAGGTGGTGTGTTTACATAGCGGCAGGTAGCAGTGGTAGGTGGTATGTATAGGGACAGGTAGCAGTGGCAGGTGGTCTGTGTGTATATATAGGGGCAGGTAGCAGTGATAGGTGGTATATGTAGGAGCAGGTAGAAGTGGTAGGTCGTATGTATAGGGACAGGTAGCAGTGGCAGGTGGTGTGTGTGTGTGTGTATATAGGGGCAGGTAGCAGAGATAGGTGGTATAAGTAGGAGCAGGTAGCAGTGGTTGGTGGTGCATATATAGAGGCAGGGGGTATATAGAGGCAGGTAGCAGTGATAGGTGGTATATGTAGGAGCAGGTAGCAGTGGTAGGTGGTGTATATATAGGGTCGGGTAGCAGTGGTAGGTGGTGTGTGTGTATATATAGGAGCAGGTAGCAGTGGTAGGTGGTATATGTATATATAGGGGCAGGTAGCAGGGGTAGATGGTATACACAGGGGCAGGTAGCAGTGGTAGGTGGTATATATAGGGGCAGGTAGCAGTGGTAGATGGTATATAGAGGCAGGTAGCAGTGGTAGGTGATATATATACAGTACAGACCAAAGGTTTGCACACACCTCATTTAAAGATTTTTCTGTGTTTTCATGACTATGAAAATTGTACATTCACACAGAAGGCATCAAAACTATGAATGAACGCATATGGAATTATATACTTAATTTCAGTTTTTTCACACTTTTTTGTTATGTCTTATATTCTAGGTTCTTCAAAGTAGCCATCTTTTGCTTTGATGACTGATTTGCACACTCTTGGCATTCTCTTGATGAGATTCAAGAGGTAGTCACCGGGAATGGTTTTCACTTCACAGGTGTGCCCTGTCAAGTTTAATAAGTGCAATTTCTTGCCTTATAAATGGGGTTGGGACCATCCGTTGTGTTGAGCAGAAGTCTGGTGGATACACAGCTGATGGTCCTACTGAATAGGCTGTTAGCTACTTTTTTCTTGCCATAATACAAATTCTAAGTATAGAAAAACGAGAGGCCATCATTATTTTAAGAAATGAAGGTCAGTCAGTAAGAAAAATTGGGCAAACTTTGAAAGTGTCCCCAAGTGCAGTGGCAAAAACCATCAGGCGCTACAAAGAAACTGGCTCACATGAGGACCGCCCCAGGAAAGGAAGACCAGGAGTCACCTCTGCTTCTGAGGATAAGCTTATCCGAGTCACCAGCCTCAGAAATCGCAGGTTAACAGCAGCTCAGATTAGAGACCAGGTCAATGCCACACAGAGTTCTAGCAGCAGACACATCTCTACGACAACTGTTAAGAGGAGACTTTGTGCAGCAGGCCTTCATGGTAAAATAAATGCTAGGAAACCAATGCTAAGGACAGGCAACAAGCAGAAGAGACTTGTTTGGGCTAAAGAACACAAGGAACAGACATTAGACCAGTTGAAATCTGTGCTTTGGTCTGATGAGTCCAAATTTTAGATCTTTGGTTCCAACCACCATGTCTTTGCGCGACACAGAAAAGGTGAACGGATGGACTCTACATGCCTGGTTCCCACCATGATGCATGGAGGAGGAGGTGCGGGGGTGCTTTGCTGGAGACACTGTTGGGGATTTATTCAAAATTGAAGGCATAAGGAACCAGCATGACTACCACAGCATCTTGCAGCGGCATGCTATTCCATCCGATTTGCGTTTAGTTGGACCATCATTTATTTTTCAACAGGACAATGACTCCAAACACACCTCCAAAGGTAGCTACTTTGAAAAACCTAGAATATAAGACATAATTTCCGTTGTTTTGCACTTTTTTGTTAAGTATATAACAAAGTTATATTAAAGGGACTCTGTCACCTGAATTTGGAGGGAACAATCTTCAGCCATAGGGGCGGGGTTTTCGGGTGTTTGATTCACCCTTTCCTTACCCGCTGGCTGCATGCTGGCTGCAATATTGGATTGAAGTTCATTCTCTGTCCTCCGTAGTACATGCCTGCACAAGGCAATCTTGCCTTGCGCAGGCGTGTACTATGGAGGACAGAGAATGAACTTCAATCTAATATTGCAGCCAGCGGGTAAGGAAAGGGTGAATCAAACACCTGAAAACCCCGGCCCTATGGTTGAAGATTGCGCCCTCCAAATTCAGGTGACAGAGTCCCTTTAAGTCATGAAAATACAGAAAAATCTTTAAATGAGGTGTGTCCAAACTTTTGGTCTGTACTGTGTGTATATATACACACACACACACACACACACACACACACACACACACACACACACACACACACACACACACATTTTGGACAGGTAGCAGTGGTAGGTGCATGGGAAAAAAAAATCATGTACTTCCCTTCCCTCTTCTCCCAGGAAGTGCTGCATCCTGTTCAGGGCAGAGCAGTGTGACGATCTCCCTGCTGTGCTCTGAACAGGTCAGCAGTGAGCAGTGATTGCAGCCTGTACTTCAATACTAATTACAGGCTACAATCACCGCTCCCCACTGCAGATACTTACCCTGGACGCTCGCTTCACAGCAGCTTCTCCCCAGCAGCTCATGTTATCGCATGCACTGAGCTGTGTGTGCTGTGACAGGGAAAAATAAATCCCACAGTTGTGGACTACAACAAAATTGCCGCAATCTCCTCCCAGAGCTGTGATCTGGGCAGTCCAGAGGGCATGCCCAGGTCACAGCTAAGAAGCAGGAGGAGCGGCCTCTAAGGGATGCCGTCGGAGTCCAACTGCAGTCTCCTATGCCCATGGCTGCACATAAGTGAGGTGTGCATGGGTCGTGCCCAGACAGCCTATTCCCCCACTAACGAAAATGGCAGCCCCCAGTGGCAAAAATAAGTTAATAAATGAAAAACTGTGAAAGTAATTAATTTTAATTTATTCGGACTCCCATGACAGCACCACGAGAGAGGGGATCCGCCCATTAGGAACATGAAACCTACAGATACAAAAGGGCAGTACCTCTCCCACATATCAGTTGGTTTCCTGTTCATAAAGAGACTGGATCCTACAGAAGTTTTTTTAAAGAATCCCAGTCCGGCCGGCCGATTCAGGTAGCAGGGGGGTCTCCTATCTCGGCCGGTGCGGAGATCCTGGAGACATCACGGTGATTCTGGCAGGGCTGCACGGCGGTGACGTTACAGCAGGGAGCAGTCACCGGTGGTTTTCTGTTTCGGGGGCCAGCACGGGGTAAGTATTCCCCTCATGTCCCTCCTTTAGGGCAGGCTTGTGCTGCGGGCTGTGGTCCGTGCGGCGGCATTGTGGTGGCGCCACCCGGGTATCGCTAGTTCTCCGGGCGTCCCACGCTGCTCTCAGCACTGACAGGAAGCTTTGTGGGCCGGGGTGACATCTGGGGGCGGAGCCGGCGTCTACTTCCGGGTCTCGGGGTTCCGCGCATGCGCGGTGTCTCCAAGATAGTGGCAGCCACCGGATTTGCATGCCGCTCGATCAGAGTCCCCCAACAGATTTCCTGCACCTGGAGGGAGAGTCCACAAATCAGGGGGGAGTGCTTGGCATGGCTGCTAACCGGAGGAGGGGTTTATAAGCAGACTCCACATCTGGGTCCCTTGCTTCTGGCCTCAAAACCGTGAGGTATGGAGAGCGATCGTGAGCAGCAGCCTCAGCTGCTGGACGAGGTTTGTCAGAAGCCCAAAGGTGACAGGAGTGATGAGTCTTGCCGCAAAAGCTCCTCCGAACAAGGGTCTGGAGCATCAGCCAGGAAGAATCCCCCTCATATTCCGGTATTTCCTTTTTTGGGGGCAGGCACTTGTAAGTGATCTATGAGGATATTAACCCAGTGAGGTGATTCGCCTCATATTCTTTATTTTAGGGGAAGAAAAGTATCAGTAAGACGAAACATAGAGAATATGCCATCTGCTGGGTTCCCTTACCCGATTTCTGCCCTAAAAAGCTATGTGCCCCCTGTATTCAGCAGACTGTGAGGTCTCACGAAAAGGGTGGGGGTGAGGGCATTAGATCTGCGGAGACTAGATTGCCTTACTTGCCCCCTCAGGTAGCGGAAGAATCCCTTAGTGTGCCAGCAAGCCTGAAAGAGATGGTCAGGACGGAAGTCAAACATTCCAAAGTCCCTATCTAGAGCAGGAAGCTCTAAATACAAAGCTTCTCTAATTTGACTCTTCTGTGGATGAGAATATAGATGAAATTTCCAGCGATTCAGCTGCATCGTCCTCTTCTTCGGATGAAGACACCGGCCGCTTTTGTCTACCCCTTGAAAGGATAGATAAGTTAGTAAAAGCGATTAGAGGGACAATGGGCATAGCAGAGCCCAAGCCTCAATTATCCAGAGAGGAAATTATGTTTAGTGTACTGGAGCAAAAAAAGCGTAGAGTTTTTCCGCTAAATGAGAAAATTCAGGAACTTATTAATAGTGGAAAAAACCTGAGAAAAACGGTTCCTTGCCTCCAGCACAAACACGCAGATATCCATTTGATGACCCGGCAGTTAGCAATTGGGAGAAGGCCCCTAATTTAGATGCGGCAGTAGCCAAAGTGGCGAAGCGAGCTTCTCTTCCTTTTGAGGATATGGGAAACCTTAGGGTACGTGTCCACGTTCAGGATGGCCGGCGGTTTGGACGAAGAGGCAAAATCGCTCTGCCCCCTTCTGGGGACGCGATGATGCCGGATGTGTTCATTGCACATATCCGGTATCATCGTACCCCACGCATAGGGCCCCGTGTTATACCTTGCGGCGGCGCAGCGTCGCCGCAAGGTAAACGGACATGCTGCGATCTAAAAAGACGCGCCGCATGTCCGGAATCGCAGGGCCGCCGGATGCGTGTTACCACGCATAGTGGAGACGGGATTTCTTTAAATCCCCTCCACTATGCTGTAACATCTGGACGCTGCGTGTTTGACGCTGCGTCTCTATGCAGCGTCAAACACGCAGCGTTTCCTGAACGTGGAAACATACCTTTTAAGGACCCCGTTGACCGAAAGGCGGACACTTTTCTGAGGGGTACCGGGGAAACGGCGGCCTGTTTCTTAAGACCTGCGGTGGCATCAACATGTACAGCCAGGTCTATGATGGTTTGGCTGGACCAATTAGAGACCCAGTTGAAGGAGGGGGCCTCTAGAGAATCTATTCTAACTGCTTTACCAGTGATTCAGGAGGCGGCTGCCTTCTTGTCAGACGCTTCCATTGACTCTGTTAAAATGGCGGCTAGAGCGGCAGGACTCTCTAATGCAGCTAGAAGAGCCTTGTGTTTGAAATGCTGGACAGGGTATATATAGACAAGGTCAAAGCTCTGTGCCATTCCTTGTAAGGGAGAATATTTGTTTGGTCCCACCTTGGACGAACTCCTAGAAAAAGCAGGAGATGACAAAAAGAAGTTTCCTAATTTGTTTGGATCCTACTGTCGTCCCTTTTAATAAGAAGATATTTGGCCGGGGAAGGAAGCGTGTCTTTTCACCCGTTAGAGATCGGTCTAGATGGGATGATAGGCGTAGAAGAGGTACAGGATTTATGTTCCGTCGTTCCTCAAAGGAAAGGAAGAAGGAAGACAAATGACTAGCAATCCCAGTGGGGGGTAGACTGTTACATTTCTGTTCAGAATGGTCAGCGATTACAAATAGTGTTTGGGTACAAAACACTATATCTCAGGGTCTCACACTTGAGTTTATTCGTACCCCACGGGATAGTTTTAAATTGACTCCTTTACGCTCTTCTTCTAAAGCAGACTGTTCAAGGGGAGAAGGTGTTGTCTCTTTGTTCTAAAAATGTCCTCATAGAAGTTCCAAAATCTGATAGAGGAAAGGGATTTTATTCTCCCCTGTTTCTTACTCAGAAGCCTGATAAGACATATAGGACCATCATAAATCTGACACCTTAATAATTACCTGGTCAAACATGCCTTCCTGATGCAATCTATCAATTCAACAATAAAGATGCTGTTTAAAAATTGTTTCATGGTAGTAGTAGATTTAAAAAGATGCCTAAAATCATGTGCCCATTCATGCAGATTTCCAACAATTCCTAAGGGTAGCAGTATTAATGGGGGGAGTAGTTCACCATGTTCAGTACAGAGCACTTCCCTTCGGTATAACTTCTGCCCCTAGAGTATTTACAAAAAAAATTGCGGAGGTTATGGAGCATTTACGGGAATGTAATATTCTTATTGTCCCCTACCTAGATGATTTCCTCATAGCAGGGAACGCAATAGAACACTGTTTGTCACAATTAGAGGTACCTAGAGTTAAATTGGAACACCTGGGCTGGATAATTAATTGAGAAATCCCGGTTGCAGCCCCTAAAAATTCAAAAATTTTTAGGATTGTTATTAGATTCAGCTACACAACAGTGTCTTCTCCCTATTGAGAAATTGGATCAAATTCAGCGTCGGGTATTAAGGGCAGTCAATAGACCCTCCATGACCCTTCGACAAGCTATGTCCCTGCTAGGGTCCCTCACATCATGCATCCCAGCCGTCAGATAGGCTCAATTTCATACTAGACTCCTACAGAAATATGTTTTGATTAATGACAGTCTTGAGGGGAGCCTTAGAGGAAAAAATAACCTTGAGGCCTGTAACTCTTGAATCCCTACGGTGGTGGCTAGATAGAGATAATTTATCGGCAGGGGTTCCCTTGGTAACAGATATAACCCGGGTGATAACTACGGATGCCAGCCCCTCAGGGTGGGGGGCCCACATGGGTGACATTGTGGTTCAGGGACAATGGGAACCATACACAACATCTTCATCTTACCAGAGGGAATTAATGGCGATTGAGTTAGCAGTTAAAACACTCCTCAAATATCTGCAGGGACACCACATCAGGATCCTCTCGGACAACCAGGTGGCAGTAGCCTATATAAATCATCAAGGTGGAACACGTTCCGAGGCTCTGATGCAGGTCACAGGTCACCTATTCCAAATGGCAGACACAAATTTTTTAATCTTTGACTGCTTTTCACATCAAGGGGAAAGAGAAAGTAAAAGCAGACTTTTTCAGCCGCAATATACTAAGCAAGGGGAATGGTCTCTAAATGGAGATGTCTTCAATCAGATTGTCTGCCGATGGGGTCAGCCAGTGGTGGACCTATTTGCCACAAGAGACAACAAAAAGTTAAAAAGATTTTGTTCTTTTAATCCCAGGGAGAATCCTCTGGCGGTGGATGCATTCCTAATAACATGGGATTTTCCTTTGGCTTACGTCTTGCCACCATTGAACCGGTTACCTCTAGTGGTGAGGAAAATCAGGGAAGACCGTGCGAAGGTCATTCTGATTGCTCCTTCCTGGCCCAGGAGAACCTGGTTCGCATGGCTCAGGACAGTGTTGGTAGGCGATCCCTGGGTGCTACCAGATATCCCGAATTTGCTTTTCCAGGGACCGATATGCCATCCACAAGTGAAGGGACGCCATTTAATGGCTTGGAGTTTGAGCGGTCATTATTAAAAGACAAAGGCTTCTCCCCAAATTTGGTAGATATCCTTCTAAAAAGTAGAAAACAGATAACAAAAATCTTCTCTAGAACCTGGAGAAAGTGCTTGGCCTTCTCAGATTTTAACATCAAAGAAGGGGTACCGATACGCCAAATACTAGAATTTCTGCAGAGGGAGTTAGAATTAAATCTTTGTACAACTACGCTGAGAGTGCAGGTATCAGCTCTTGGTGCCCTGTTTTCCTTTAATATTGCCAATAATTATTTGGCGTCGAGGTTCATTAAGGCAGTCGGTAGAGCTAGACCTTTGCATAAAAACAAGACGGTACCTAAATCTAGTCCTTTCATCTCTAATGAAAGACCCCTTTGAGCCCTTACATGAAGCCTCTATCAAAATGTTGCCCCTTAAAACAGTTTTTCTGGTAGCTAGAACATCGGTTCGCAGTATAGGAGACATCCAGGCACTTTCCAGACTTCCCCCATATAAAGAATTCTTAGGCCATGTTCACACCATCCTTTTTTTTAATGCGGAATCGCCGCGATTTTCCCGCTGCGGGTCCGCAGCTGTTTTCCATGCAGGGTACATTACAATGTACCCTATGGAAAACAGGAACTGCTGTGCCCACATTGCGGAAAATCCCGAAAAAAGCCGCGCTGAATAGCTGCGGTAAAAAAGAAGTACCGCATCACTTCTTTTTGTGGAACTGCAGCGGTTCTGCGCCCATAGACCTCCATTGTGAGGTCAATCCCGCAGTAAAACCCGCAGATGAAAAAAATATCTGCGGGTTTTCTGCGGTTTGTGGTGCAGAACCGCTGCAGTGTGGCTGCCCCCCCGTGCCCCAATCCCACCCCCCCATGCTCCGATGCCACACCCCCTCCTCCGACGCCCACCCCCCTTGCCCTCATCTCCCCCCCCCCTTATACTTACCCGGCCTCCTGGTGTCCGTCCGTCCGTCTTCTCCCTGGGCGCCGCCATCTTCCAAAAAGGCGGGCGCATGCGCAGTGCGCCCGCCGAATCTGCCGGCCAGCAGATTCGTTCCAAAGTGCATTTTGATCACTGAGATAGATTATATCTCAGTGATCAAAATAAAAAAAATAGTAAATGACCCCCTCCCCCTTTGTCACCCCCATAGGTAGGGACAATAAAAAAATAAAGAATTTTTTTTTTTCCACTAAGGTTAGAATAGGGTTAGGGGTAGGGTTAGGGTTAGGGGTAGGGTTAGCGTATAGAAAACACACAGACTCTGCATAGAAAACTGCATTAAAAAACCCACTAAACGCATCAAAAAACGCATCAAAAAACGCACCAAAAACGCATAAAAAAAAGGACCTGTGTTTTCTGCCAAGAGTTGCGGTTTTTAGTCCTGAAAAAAAGGAGGGAAATCAGGAACGTGTGAACATAGCCTTACAGGATAGGGTGATCCTCAAGCCGGATCCCGCTTGCTTACCAAAAGTAGCATCCCAATTTCACTGGTCACAGGAGATTGTTCTACCATCCTTTATCCCTAATCCTTCTAACCCTAAAGAAAAAGAACTCCATATCTTAGATGTTAGGAGATGTCTTCTACAAGATATCTCAGTCACTAATGACTGGAAGAAAGATAATGCACTGTTCTTAAGGTACCGTCACACTAAACGATATCGCTAGCGATCCGTGACGTTGCAGCGTCCTGGCTAGCGATATCGTTCAGTTTGACACACAGCAGCGATCAGAATCCTGCTGTGATGTCGTTTGTCGCTGCAGAAAGTCCAGCACTTTGTTTCGTCGCTGGACTTCCTGCTGATATCGCTGAATCGGTGTGTGTGAAGCCGATTCAGCGATGTCTTCACTGGTAACCAGGGTAAACATCGGGTTACTAAGCGCAGGGCCGCGCTTAGTAACCCGATGTTTACCCTGGTTACCAGCGTTGGAGTAAAAAAAAAACCAAACACTTCATACTTACCTTCCGCTGTCTCTCCCTCGGCGCTCTGCTTCTCTGCCCTGTGTAGTGTGTAAGCCCAGCGGCCGGAAAGCAGAGCGGTGACGTCACCGCTCTGCTTTCCGGCTGACCGACGCTCACAGCCAGTGCAGGAGGAGTGCAGAGAAGCACAGCGCCGGGGACAGACAGCGGTAGGTAAGTATGCCTTTCTGCCCAGGATGATGCAATCGACCAGGTATGTAAGGCAGCCACATGGTCATCCCCTTCCACCTTTTTCAAACACTATCGGTTGGACTTGGGGTTCTCCTCAGATCTCACCTTCTGGTTAAGGGTGCTGCAGGCTATAGTCCCTCCCTAAGGTGGCTTACATCTCTGTAAATCTCTCGTGGTGCTGTCATGGGAGTCAGAATAAAGCATTAAGCTACTTACCGGTAGCGGCCTTTTTCAGTGGCCCATGACAGCACCCTTAGTTCCCTCCCTATTCACGTGAGGGTTGCACTTCCTTAAAATGTATATTAAAAAAAATGTTCTCATGTGTGATATCTGGATTGTAACTTTATTAAAGATATTGTATTTGATTGTATATAATATTTGTGTATGCTTGTCATTAACCGCGGTAGTCCTCTCAGGCTCTGTAATACAACTGATACGTGGGAGAGGTGCCGCCCTTTTGTATCTGTAGGTTTCCTTTTCCTAATGGGCGGATCCCCTCTCTCGTGGTGCTGTCATGGGCCTCCGAAAAATGCCGCTACCGGTAAGTAGCGTAATGCTTTTTTATTAAAAATAATTGTGTGTGTATATACATAGAGATATATCTATCTATCTATCTATCTATCTATCTACACACTAGATGGTGGCCCGATTCTAACACATCGTATATAGCACAGGCCACGTAGTATATAGGAGTACTACGTGGCCTGTGCTATATACTATGTGGCTGCTTTATACATACATACATATTGTAGAATACCCGATGCGTTAATACAGGCCACACAGTAAATAACACAGCCCACGTAGTATATAACACAGTCCACGTAGTATATAACACAGCCCACGCAGTATATAGCAGCCAGGTAGTATATAACACAGGCCACGTAATATATAGCACAGCCCACATAGTATCTAACACTGGCCATAGAAGTAAATAGTCCCATACAGCTTCATATGATACACGACTACTCTGCACAGCTGGGGCCACCGTACACATAGATCACTACACCCGGGCCCGGCCACTCACCGTGTAATTAAAAAAAAAATAGTTATATACTCACCCACCGGGGTCCAGAGAAGCTGTGCCGATGCACGCATGGCTGCCGCCATCTTTCGTTCCCAGGATGCATTGCGAAATTACCCAGATGACTTAGCGGTGTCGGGAGACCGCTAAGTCTTCTGGGTAATTTTGCAATGCATCTCTGGGAATGGAAGCTGTCGGCAGGCGCGAGCGCATCGTCGGACGACGGAAGGTGAGAATAGCAGGTTTTTGTTTGTTTTATTTTTAACATTGATGCTGCATAGGCACCATCAATAGTAAAGATTTGGGGACACACAGGGTTAATAGCGTTAATGGAGTCCATTAACGCTGGCATTAACCCTGTGTGAGCGGTGACTGGACCGGAGTATGGAGCCGGCGTGGGCACTGACTGGACAGAAGTAGGGTGGGACTAATTCTCTGCCTGACTGTGCCCGTCGCTGACTGGTCGCGGCAGCCAGGACAGGCAGCTGGCGAGACCAATCAGCGACACGGGATTTCCGTTACAGACAGACGGAAGTACCCCTTAGACAGACGGAAGTACCCCTTTAGACGGAAGTACCCCTTAGACATATATATATATATATATATATATATATATATATATATATATATTATAATACACAGTGTGCAGAATTATTAAGCGAGTTGTATTTTTATCACTGGATACCTTTTGTACATGTTGTCCTACTCCAAGCTGTTCAGGCTTGAGAGCCAACTACCAATTAAGTAAATCAGGTGATGTGCATCTCTGTAATGAGGAGGGGTGTTGTCTAATGACATCAAAACCCTACAGTATATAAGGTGTTCTTAATTATTAGGCAACTTCCTTTCCTTTGGCGAAATGGATCAGAAGAGAGATTTGACGGGCTCTGAAAAGTCCAAAATTGTGAGATATCTTGCAGAGGGATGCAGCAGTTTTGAAATTGCCAAACTTTTGAAGCGTGATCACCGAACAATCCAGCGTTTCATGGCAAATAGCCAACAGAGCCGCAAGAAGCGTGTTGGGCAAAAGAGGCGCAAAATAACTGCCCATGAATTAAGGAAAATCAAGCGTGAAGCTGCCAAGATGCCATTTGCCACCAGTTTTGCCATATTTCAGAACTGCAACGTTACTGGAGTAACTAAAA
This sequence comes from Ranitomeya imitator, assembly GCF_032444005.1. NCBI lineage: Eukaryota > Metazoa > Chordata > Amphibia > Anura > Dendrobatidae > Ranitomeya > Ranitomeya imitator. The sequence goes on from NC_091283.1 coordinate 672,816,248, forward strand.
GCACAAGGTGTGCGATACTCCGGGACATGACCATGGTAAGGAAGGCTGAAAAACAACCACCTTTGAACAAGAAACATAAGATAAAACATCAAGACTGGGCCAAGAAATATCTTAAGACTGACTTTTTTCAAAGGTTTTATGGACTGATGAAATGAAAGTGACTCTTGATGGGCCAGATGGATGGGCCAGAGGCTGGATCAGTAAAGGGCAGAGAGCTCCGACTCAGACGCCAGCAAGGTGGAGGTGGGGTACTGGTATTGGCTGGTATCATAAAAAATGAACTTTTGGGACCTTTTCGGGTTGAGGATGGAGTGAAGCTCAACTCCCAGACCTACTGCCAGTTTCTGGAAGACAACTTCTTCAAGCAGTGGTACAGGAAGAAGTCAGTACTGTTCAAGAAAAACATGATTTTCATGCAGGACAATGCTCCATCACATGCCTCCAACTACTCCAAAGCGTGGCTGGCCAGTAAAGGTCTCAAAGAAGAAAAAATAATGACATGGCCCCCTTGTTCCCCTGATCTGAACCCCATAGAGAACCTATGGTTCCTCATAAAATGTGAGATCTACAGGGAGGGAAAACGGTACACCTCTCGGAACAGTGTCTGGGAGGCTGTGGTGGCTGCTGCACGCAATGTTGATTGTAAACAGATTAAGCAACTGATAGAATCTATGGATGGAAGGCTGTTGAGTGTCATCATAAAGAAAGGTGGCTATATTGGTCACTAATTTTTTTGAGGTTTTGTTTTTGTATGTCAGAAATGTTTTTTTAATTTTGTGCAGTTATACTGGTTTACCTGGTGAAAATAAACAAGGGAGATGGGAATATATTTGGTTTTCATTAAGTGGCCTAATAATTCTGCACAGTAATAGTTCCTGCACAAACAGATATCCTCCTAAGATAGCCAAATCTAAAAAAAAAAAACACTCCAACTTCCAAAAATATTAAGCCTAATAATTCTGCACACAGTGTGTGTGTGTGTGTGTGTGTGTGTATATGTGTGTGTATATGTGTGTGTATATATAATATCTATCTATCTATCTATCTAAAGCTGAATGTATGTGTGTATGTCCGGGATTGGCATCTGCACCGTCGCAGCTGCAGCCAAGATTTTGCACAATCACACGTCTGGATCAGAGCGTCATAGGCTATGTTGTGAGGTGAAATTTTAACCCCGAGCGTTCCACTTCACCAAACAAAAGTGTTGGAGGCAAACTGACAGCTGCCAGATGTGAACAAGGGGGACTTAAAGAGTGAGAGCGATGGCGCCAAAGAGTATGTACCGTACAGTTGCTAAGGTGGGGCCCCGACATGGGATACTGACCACACACGGGGATATGAACACACACACAAAATGCGCCACTCACTACCACGTGCTTGAACACACATACCACCCTCAGCACACATTTTACCACATACACCAACCTCGCCACATAAAAGTCGAAACACAAAAGTCGCCGCTCAAAACTCGCCGCGCGCAAAACTAGGCTCATGCAAAACTCGCCACACGTGCAAAACTCACCTCATGGAAAACTCGCCACACGGAAAAATTGCCACATGCACAAAAGTTGCAACACATGCAAAAGTTGCCACACATAAAACTCACCATGCGCAAAACTTGCTGCGCAAAACTTGCTGCACACAACTTGCTACACTAACCTGTCACATGCAACTCGACACACAAAAAGTTGCTACACGCATGTCGCCACACAACTCATCTCACAAAAGTCGCTACATGCATGTCGCCACATGCAACTCAGCACACACAACTTGACGCATGAAACTCGCCCTAAAACACACACAAGTCTGGTATTATTTTTCAAAAATAAAAATCTGATTAATAAGCAGACAAGCTACAAGAGCAAATACGGCAGCTGTCAGTCACGTGACCTGTCCATTATGTGTATGTGTGAGCTAATATACACTGCCAGGGGGAGGGCTTCCTGTTGGCTGGGGATTTATCAGGCTGCCAATTTAGCTTACAAATACTGAGGTAAAAATGCTGACCAAATAACTTGTGAACGCGGTCTAATACAGGTAGAGATGACATACAGATATATACTATATACAGGAGAGATGACACACAGGTATATACTATATACAGGGGAGATGACACACAGGTATATACTATATACAGGGGAGATGACACACAGGTATCCACTATATACAGGGGAGATGATGCACAGGTATATACTATATACAGGAGCAGATGAAACACATATATACTATATACAGGAGCAGATGACATACAGGTATATATATAAAAGAGGAGATGACACATAGGTATATAAAGGAGGAGATGACATACAGCAGGTATATACTATATACAGGGGAGATGACATACAGGTATATACTATATGCAGGAGAAGATGACACATAGGTATATACAGTAGGAGATGACATACAGCAGATATATACTATTTACAGGAGATTACATACAGGTGTATACTATATATAAGGCAGATGACAAACATGTATATACTGAGGGGAAAATGAGCGTTGTGAGGTGAAAATGAAAAGGTGTGAGGGAAAATAGAGGAGTGAGGGAAAATAGAGGAGTGAGGGAAAATAGAGGAGTGAGGGAAAATAGAGGAGTGATCGGAAAATGACAGATGTGAGGTTGAAATGACAAGTGTTAGGGGGGAATGAGAGGAGTGAGGGGGAAAATGAGAGGTTTAAGGGAGAAAATGAGAGATGTGAGGGGGAAAATAAGAGAAGTGAGGTGCTATAACTAACCACAGATATTTACTATGCCCAGGCAACGCGGGCTGGGTCCTCTCTCCTGCTGTACTTGTGTGTGCGTTGTATTTCTCATGTTGATTGTACTTGTCTATGTATGCCCCTTTTTTCACGTGTAAAGCGCCATGGAATAAATGGTGCTATAAAAATGGATAATATCAATAATTATTAATACAAAACTAAAATCACGGCACCTTCCCTTTAAGCAAGTTGAACATTACTAATCCGTGGGCTTGATGTCATCTGACAATACAAAGGGGCAAGTGGGAAGAGACAGACAAAGTGCCATAATTGGCTCATCTAATAGATGCACATTTTCTAGGCAGCTGCAGTCTGCTATTTTTAGGCTGGGGTGCAATATCCATGGTCTCTTACCAGCATGAGAATACCAGCCCCCAGCTGTGTGTTTTAGCAAGGCTGGTTGTCAAAAATGGGGGTAAACCCACGCAATTTTTTTTTTAAGTTATTTAATTTTAAAAAATCGGAGTGGGGACCCCTCTAATTTTGATAACCAACCTTAACCAGCCCACATCTGTGAGTTTTGCTTGGCTGGTTATCAAATATACATGGAACCCACTCCGGGTTTTTTTTTTCTCTCTACCCACATGACAGCACAACGGAGAGAGGGGATCCGCCCCGTCATGACAGGAAACCTACAGATAAAAAGGTGGTACCCCTCTTCCACCTCAGTTGGTTTTCTGTCCCGAGGGAACCATGCAGCTACTTGACGTACCTCTGATCACTGTGGGATTCCGGGGCCTGTCAGTTCGATTCAGGCGGGAGGGTTCTCTGCCTCGAATGTGGCGATTTTCCGAAGTGCCACTGCCAGGGTCAGCGGGCACTTGAGGGTGTGCAGGGAGAGGTGGCGGAAGAAGGAACAGAAGACCACCTCTCCCGGTGCTTGTGCAGCGTCCCTCATGACTGCAGTTTCCAGAGCTCTGGAACGAGAGGGTGCACGTAAGAGATATGCGACCGCTATGAATTACTGGGTAATCCAGTACTGTGCATGCGTGGGGTCCCGATCACGTCGGGCGCGCTATGCATTACTGGGAACCCTGTAATTGATCAAGCAGCATTCTCTTAATGAAATAAAGGCTGGGGTAGGCCCGTAAGTGGCTTTTTAATCATTCCAGGTGCCAAGCAGGTGCTTCTTAGTGAGTCGACATTCCCACCAGGTATAAGCGACCAGGAGCTCCCAGAAGAGCAGGCCTCTCTGGGTCACTCTCCCAGTCAGGGTTTCTCTCGGCCAAGCTGCCCGCAACAGCCATGGCAACAGAGGAAAAGGACGGAGAAGGATCCTTCCCACAGAGGCAGCAGCAGCAACCGCTCAGGCTCTTAACGGAGTAAGAGCCCTAGCACGGTCATCAGCGGGAAAGAAAATCCATCCTCAAATAAAGGGTCCACGTATCTGGTATCCTTCTATTTTTTGCTGAGATGGTAACTGAACTTTGTGAAAGTCACTTTATAATTAGGGCTTATTCCTCTTGTCTTATAGGGGAAGAGATGTACCACCAAGGTTAAACATAACATATGTGCGCTATGTGCAGAGGATCTACCCACCACTTGGGTGAAGAGGCTGTGTAGCTCCTGTATTGAGTAAATAATTTCAGAAGAATCGCCAAAGTTCGCCTCAGACCTCAGGTCTCTAATTAAAAGTCGGGTGGAGGACTCCCTTAAATCTCTACCGAGGTCGGGGAAAAAACGGCAAGTAACTAAGCATATTCCCCCTGATTTCTGAGTCCAGTAGTTCAGGGAGTATGAGTGAGTCAGATTCTGCTAGGTCTCCCTTTTCTTCCTCGTCGTCTTCTTCTGGTCGCTGCTGTTCTCCAGTAGGAGAAACAAATAATTTAATTAAAGTAATTAGATCCACCATTAGGTTTCGTAAACCCCCGGCGAATCAAGTCCAAGACTTGATTAAAAAAGAATGGGAAAAAAACAGAGAAAAAGGGCCTTCTCACCCCCCAAAAGAAAATACCCCCTTTGAAGACCCCATGTGTTCTTTCTGGTGAAAAGCCCCAAAATTAGATGTGACTATCGCCAAAGCCTCCAAAAAATTTGCACTTCCTTTCGAAGATATGGGAACGTTAAGACACCATGGACAAAAAGGCTGGATTTTTCGTAAAAGGTTCCTGGGAGGCTGCTGGGGGTGGACTAAAGCCTGCAATTGCCGCCACTTGTACGGCTAGGGCTCCAATGATATGGCTAAATTAACTAGAAACACAACTGAAGGACAAGACCCCTAGAGAGACCATTTTAAACACTGTCCCTATAATGAGGGGGTGGCGTCTTTTTTTTTTGGCAGACACTTCATCTTCTGCGAATTCTGTCAAATTAGCCCCTAGGTCAGGTGCTTTTTCATATGCAGCCAGATGGGCCTTGTGGCTTAAAACTTGGCAGGGTGATCTTCAAACTAAATCAAAATTATGTTCTATCCCCTGCGAAGGCGAGTTCCTGTTTGGGCCCACCCTGGATGATATTTTAGATAAAGCAGGAGATGAAAGTAAATCTTTTGATGATCTCTCTAGGTACACCTACAAACGGCCCTTTTGGGGTAGAAAATTTGGAAACAGGAAGCCTCCCAAAAGGTCGGGGGAAAGTCCCCAGGATGGATGGGGGGATAAAAAGAACAAAAGCAAGGGGTTCATGTTTAATAAGCCCAGCACCTCCAAAACACAATCCCAATGAGGGGTTGGCTTTCTTTCTCCCAGCCTGGGAAGAAATATCCAGCAGCACATGGATTCTAAGCATAATAAAATCAGAACTAAAACTAAGGTTCCTTTACCCCCCCCCATCCCTCATAGTGACCGCCCAGAGACCCTCAAAAGGAGAGCAGCTGGCCCTTCAACAGGAAATTCTGGGCCTAGTGGAAAAGAATGTTCTCCAAGAGGTTCCCCGTCAAGAAGGCAAAGGGTTTTACTCTCCGCTTTTCCTAAGGAAAAAAACAGACTGGACTTTCAGGACAATTGTAAACCTAAAAAAACTGAACAAATATTTACATTAAATAAGCATATTACCCAAGCCCATAAACCCTATACGGGGATAGGCCACACTCCATAACAAGATTCAAACATAACGATCCTCATGTGGTTACCAACAATAGGACCAAGAAGTGTTTCTAAGCACAAATTTTAAAACAATTAAATTTATTTATTAAACATCAATAAACGGGACTGGAAAAGTCGGTGTGCAGGGACTAGAGTGGAGGAACAATAGCAATGTCACAATAAATATGTAAATAAAATTACTAACACCCCGGACAGTGCACAGCCTCACGTAGATAATGCGTGTATATATGGACTTATGAGCAGTGCCTCAGATATGTAGTAGAGATTGAGTACCTGTCATATGGTAAGCCACGGGGAGGAAATAGGATAAAATGGCACTAAAAGAAGTCCTCAACTTGTTGGTAGTAGTAGCACATGAAAGCGTTGCACTTAGCTCAATTGAGCGTAATAGCGTAATAGTTAGAAGCGTTGTACTTAGCTCAATTGGGCGTTGTGGTTGAAATGGCCTGATGAAGGAAACCGAAGTTTTTTCCGAAACGCGTTGGTTTGGCTCCCACAGCGCACCGTAGCATCATCCAGGGCACCACGTGACTCCTTAGCACGTGACCCGAACGTCACCGCAGGTCCTGCACAGCATCGTCCAGGACTTCACACCGGCCGCGCGAGCGCCCGTCACCGGCCGGGACGGCGCCCGCACTAGCCGCCTGAGGACATTTCAACCACAACGCCCAATTGAGCTAAGTACAACGCTTCTAACTATTACGCTATTACGCTCAATTGAGCTAAGTGCAACGCTTTCATGTGCTACTACTACCAACAAGTTGCAGACTTCTTTTAGTGCCATTTTATCCTATTTCCTCCCCGTGGCTTACCATATGACAGGTACTCAATCTCTACTACATATCTGAGGCACTGCTCGTAAGTCCATATATACACGCATTATCTACGTGAGGTTGTGCACTGTCCGGGGTGTTAGTAATTTTACGTGTAATTTTATTTACATATTTATTGTGACATTGCTATTGTTCCTCCACTCTAGTCCCTGCACACCGACTTTTCCAGTCCTGTTATATGTACCCTAGACGAATTCACTATTGTTTCTCTACCCGCAAGTCCCTGCATATCGACTACTTCAGTCTTGGTATATGTGCCCTAGACTGACTCACTACTGTTTATCCACCCAAAAGGTAATCACTTATCGTGTTTGTGTACTACAGTTTCCTTATAAGGCTAAGCGCAGGTACATATACTGTATTATACAGTTTTATGTTTCATAGCCTCCCCCCTTCTCCTCGGTGTGGTGAGGAGCAGTACCCGCAGCTACCTCTATCCATCTCACAAGCGCCGCTAGTATATACACTATTGTATCTATAGCTTTAAACATCAATAAATAACAAGACAATAAAAACAGATGGTGCCTCAGACCAAACAAAACACAGGCCAAGCAGAAAGTGGAGCATCGCAAAATTGCTGAATAAAATAATTTCTATCCACAAAGATTATGATCTTTTAATAATAGAGGTAAATATATATATGTAGACAATAACACGTTGCAGTACTCACAATTAAACTCTAATAATGTAATGGTATTTGCAACTAGCAATTTTCCATGTTAACGGTGGACAGAGGGGGAAAAAACAAAAATCATATCCATAATTTCAAAGCAGGTACTAAGGGCGCAATTCACCCATACACAGGGACACCCGTAATCAAATACTACTGCATCATCCCTTCAAAGATTCACATATACATAGATTGCACAATATCCATTTCCCAACATATTACCTCTAAGCGTGTCCCACAAAAAATCAACTGCCGAGTGACAAGCTGTGCCTCCGCACCCCAACGCGCGTTTCGCGGTTGAATCTTCCTTACTGGTGGCCTTAACTTCGGCACACAGAGTCAGCGATATTCAGGCTCTATCGGCATATCCACCTTTCACCCAGGTTTTTGGAGGATAGAATGGTCCTTAAAACAGACCCGGCTTACCTTCCAAAAGTGGCGTTACGTTTTCACAGGGCTCCCTGCTTTCTATCCCAACCCCAAAAATAATAGGGAGGAAGCCTTACACACCCCAGACGTGTGGAGATGCGTAGTCCAATATCTAGGAGCAATACGGGAGTGAAGGAAGGATAGGTCTCTGTGTGCTTTCAGGGACCGCGGAAAGGGCAGAAAGCATCAGAGTACACTCGCAAGGTGGATAAGTGATGGTATCACACTGTCATACTCCTCTCACGGGGCAGCCATTCCGGAGAAAATACACCATGTTGCATATTATTATGCAAATTAAATTTTTCTCGGATTTTCCTAAATGGTCAATGGAAATGAGACAAATGTCAGTCTAATAAAAGTAGAATGTAAGTCCGCAAGGACAGGGTCCTCTCCCCTCTGTAACAGTCTGTCATTGTAAATTTTTTTTTACTATAAACAATATCTATAACCCTGTATGTAACCCCTTTTCTCATGTACTGCACCATGGAATTAATGGTGCTATATAAATAAATAATAAGTCATCACCCGTTAGAGCAGTGTTCCCCAACTCCGGTCCTCAAGAGCCACCAACAAGTCATGTTTTCAGGATTTCAGGACTCCTTTGTTATTTTAGCTGTGTTTTAGGGTCATTGTCTTTTTGGAAGGTGAACCTTTGGCAAAATATGAGGTCCTGAGCACTCTTCATCCAGGATACATCTGTATTTGGCAGCATTCATGTTTCCTTGGCAGCGTTCATGTTTCCAATGACAGCCAATACGTCTTTTAACTGACCTGACGTATAAGACAATAGCCTCCCCATACAGGTGACAATCCAGCAGCAGTCGGCTGTACACTACAGCTGACAACTTGCTGCATCAGCCACGATCAGTGTTTGCACCGTCCAAATCTGTTTAACCCCTTAGATGCTGCTGTAAATAGTGACATCATTATATATGGTTAACAGAGTGTGGGGGCTTCCTCTTTATCCCAGTTGGTGCCCTCTGATCATGATTGTGTGGTCCTGATGTTTGCCATGGCAATTCATGACTAAATAGCGGCCTTAGAGTCTGACGGCTGTAGTAATCTGTTCAGAAGTTAGAGGCATTTAGGTGGTAAAAATACATTTTCATTTCTGTCATACCACTTTGCATTAATGCCTGTAAAGCACCTGAAGGGTTAATAAACTACCTGACAGCAGTTTTCGATATGTCAGGCGGTGCTGTTTTTAAAATTGTATAACTTTTGGGGGTTTCCCAATATATGAGACCCCTAAAGTCACTTCAAACCTGGATAAGTCCCTAAAAAAATACATTTTGTAAATTTCCTTGAAAAAATGAAAAATTGCTGCTACATTTTTAAACCTCCTAAAATGCTAACAAAATGAAATAACATTTTACAAATGATGCTGATGTAAAGCAGACATGTGGGAAATGTTATTTATTTATGGTTTGCTGTGGTATGACCATCTGGATTAAAGGGATAATCATTCAAATTTTGAAAATTGCTAATTTTTTAACAATTTTCTCAAATTTTTGATATTTTTTATAAATAAACACAAAATATATTGACCTAAATTTACCATTATCATAAAGTATAATGTGTCACGAAAAAACAGTCTCAAAATCACTGGTCTCAAAATCACTGGGATTTGTTGAAGCGTTGCAGAGTTATTGCCACATAAAGTGACACTGGTCAGATTTAAAAAATTTGGCTCCGTCACTAAGGGGTTAATGACAACCAGCTCTATCTTCGTCACATCAGAAAAAAAGAATCTTATTTCTCGTAGTATGGAAGTCCTTCATGTGTTTTTTTTTTTTTTTTTAGCAAACTCTGCGGGCTTTGACATATCTTGCGCTGAGGAGGGGCTTCCGTCGGGCCACTCTGCCATAAAGGCCCGAATGGTGGAGAGCTGCAGTGATAGTTGACTTTGAGGAACTTTCTCCCATCTCCATCTCTGGAGCTCAGCCACAGTAATCTTAGGGTTCTTCTTTACCTCTCTCTAACCAAGACTCTTCTCTCACGATTGCACAGTTTGGCCTGACGACCAGGTCTAGTAAGACTTCTGGTCGTCCCAAACTTAAGGATTATGGAGGCCACTGTGCTCTTAGGAACCTTGAGTACTGCAAAAATGTGCCTTGCCACCATTCTGTCTCTGAGCTCCTTGGCAAGTTCCTTTGTCTTCATGATTCTCATTTGGTCTGCACTGTGAACTTTGAGGTCTTGTATAGACCTGTGTGTGCCTTTCCAAATCAAGTCCTATCAGTTTGATTAAACACAGCTGGACTCCAATGAAGGAGTAGAACCATCTGAAGGAAGATCACAAGGAAATGGACAGCATGTGACTTAAGGCCCCTTCACATTAAGCGACGCTGCAGCGATACCGACAACGATCCGGATCGCTGCAGCGTCGCTGTTTGGTCGCTGGAGAGCTGTCACACAGACAGCTCTCCAGCGACCAACGATGCCGGTAACCAGGGTAAACATCGGGTAACTAAGCGCAGGGCCGCGCTTAGTAACCCGATGTTTACCCTGGTTACCATGCTAAAAGTAAAAAAAAAACAAACAGTACATACTTACCTACAGCTGTCTGTCCTCCAGCGCTGTGCTCTGCTTCTCTGCTCTCCTCCTGTACTGTCTGGGAGCCGGAAAGCAGAGCGGTGACGTCACCGCTCTGCTTTCCGGCTCACAGCCAGTACAGGAGGAGTGCAGAGCACAGCGCTGGAGCACAGACAGCGGTAGGTAAGTATGTACTGTTTGTTTTTTTTTACTTTTAGCATGGTAACCAGGGTAAACATCGGGTTACTAAGCGCGGCCCTGCGCTTAGTTACCCGATGTTTACCCTGGTTACCAGTGAAGACATCGCTGGATCGGTGTCACACACGCCGATCCAGCGATGTCCACGGGAGATCCAGCGACGAAATAAAGTTCTGGACTTTATTCAGCGACCAACGATCTCCCAGCAGGGGCCTGATCGTTGGTCGCTGTCACACATAACGATTTTATTAACGATATCGTTGCTACGTCACAAATAGCAACGATATCGTTAACGATATCGTTATGTGTGAAGGTACCTTTAATTGAGTGTCTGAGCAAAGGGTCTGAATACTTATGACCATGTGATATTTCTTTTTTTTTTCTTTTTTAATACATTTGCAAAAGTTACTACATTTGATTTTTCATTTTTTCTTCATTTTTTTTCAGTCAAGATGGGGTGCAGAGTGTACATTAATATGAAAAAAAAAATACTTTTTTTGAATTTTACCAAAGGCTGCAATGAAAGAGTGAAAAATTTAAAGGGGTCTGAATACTGTGTACCCACTGTACATATTCAAATTAAAATCGCATTATACTTGCCTAACACCAAATCCCCGATGCCCTCATCTCCTAGAAGAAATGTAAATGTGATGTGACTGCTCTCAAGGACAGACGGCGATACACTGACCGGAGGTAATAGCTCCCGCTGTGTATCACTGAGCTGCCATGAGAGAGGTCACTGAAGTTTATCAGCTGATCAGCTTCGGTGCGCTCCCTTACCGCACCACCGCTCCAGTGACCAGTATAATTGTTGTATTTTAAAATGTATAATTATTATACAGCAATATTGGCAGATCATTTTTTTTTAAACTACTTTCTTTCATATACTGTATTTTTATATTATTATGTACTTTGTCCTTTTTCAGAGGATTGTTACCCACCTAGAGAAACATGGACATCGAAATGTCATTTACACTGATTGCATCCGGGATGGAAACATCAACCAGGTGGGAAGTGTTTGTTTCTTTTGTCTAAAGGATATCTGGAGGGCAAGGAGGTTGTTTTTTTTATATTTGATGTTGAATACTAAGGCACATACCCGCAAATGAAATATGTCCACACAATTACACACCCTTATCGTATATCGATTTTAGGCTGGGTTTACATCACACTCTAGTTCTCACTCTGCACGATTTTACGGGTTTCTTTCGTAATACTTAAATTGTTTTTTCAGAGAGGAAGAGGTATAGAACTCTAGTGCCATCTATTGAAAGTAGCAATCCTAACAGTCATAATGTCGACCCTTTAATGAGCCTTGTCACATGACTTAGGATAAGAGCCAAACCAGATTTCAATTTGCAGACACTGTGTTTCGTGGTACTGCCTCTCGCCAGTGCAAAGTGGAGATCTGGTTTGGCTGAATGAGAGGCGTCTGACCGGGATCCAAAAAGTATTGTTTCTCCATCTTCGTAGTACTTGAAACATGGTACAACCCCTGGCAAAAAATTAATTATGGAATCACCGGCCTTGAAGGCTATTCATTCAGTTGTTTAATTTTGTAGAAAAAAAGCAGATCACAGACATGGCACAAAACTAAAGTCATTTCAAATGCCAACTTTCTGGCTTTAACCCCTTTCTGCCAGCTCACGGAATAGTACGTCAGCTGGCAGATCCCCTGCTTTGAGGTGGGCTCCGGCGGTGAGCCCACCTCAAAGCCGCGACATGTCAGCTGTTTTGTACAGCTGACGTGCGCAATGAGCGCGAGCGGAATCGCGATCCGCCTGCGCCCATTAACTAGTTAAATGCCGCCGTCAAGCGCTGACAGCGGCATTTAACTAGCGCTCCCGGCCGCGCTGCCGGAAGTGCTGGCACCGCTGACCCCCGTCACATGATCGGGGGTCAGCGGTGCATTGCCATAACAACCAGAGGTCTCCTTGAGACCTCTATGGTTGTTAATGGCTGATTGCTTTGAGCGCCACCCTGTGGTCGGCGTTCAAAGTATACCTGCATTTCTGCTACATAGAGGTGATCTGTACTTTACCTCTATGTAGCAGAGGCGATCGTGTAGTGCATGCTTCTAGCCTCCTATGGAGGCTATTGAAGCATGCCAAAAAAAAAAAAAAAAAGTAATTAAAAAAAAAAAAAAAAAAAATATATATATAATGTTCAAATCACCCCCCTTTCGCCCCAATCAAAATAAAAAAAAAAAAAAAAAAATGAAACATACACATATTTGGTATCGCCGCGTTCAGAATCACCCGATCAATAAAAACAAAGGATTAACCTGACCGCTAAATGGCGTAGCGAGAAAAAATCAAAACGCCAACGCCAAAATTACATTTTTTTTGGTCGCCGCGACATTGCATTAAAATGCAATAACGGGCGACTAAAAAAATGTATCTACACGAAAATTATATCATTAAAAACGCCAGCTCGGCACGCAAAAAATAAGCCCTCACCTGACCCCATATCACAAAAATTGGAGACGCTACGGGTATCGGAAAATCACGCAATTTTTTTTTTTTTTAACCAAATTTTGGAATTTATTTTCACCACTTAGATAAAAAATAACATAGACATGTTAGGTGTCTATGAACTTGTAATGTCCTGGAGAATCATAATGCCAGGTCAGGTTTAGCATTTGGTGAACCTAGCAAAAAAGCCAAACAAAAAACAAGTGTGAGATTGCACTTTTTTTGCAATTTAATCACACTTGGAATTTTTTTCCCGTTTTCTGTTACATGGCATGGTAAAACCAATGGTATCGTTCAAAAGTACATCTCATCCCGCAAATAATAAGCCCTCACATGGCCATATTGATGGAAAAATAAAAAAGTTATGGCTCTGGGAAGGAGGGGAGCGAAACACGAAAATGAAAAAACGGAAAAAGCTCCGTTGTTGAAGGGGTTAAGAAACACTATAAGAAATCAAGAACAAAAAATGTGGTAGTCAGTGATGGTTGCTTTTTTAATCAAGCATAGGGAAACAAAATATGGAATCACTCAATTCTGAGGAAAAAATTATGGAATCGCCCTGTAAATTTTCATACCCAAAAATAACACCTGCATCAAATTAGATATGCTCGTTAGTCTGCATCTAAAAAGGAGTGATCACACCTTCGAGAGCTGTTGCACCCAATGAACTGACATGAATCATGTCTCTAACACGAGAGATGTCAATTGAAACAAATGAGAGGATTTTCAAGCTCTTAAAAGAGGGTAAATCATAACGCAATGTTGCAAAAGATGTTGATTGTTCAGTCAGCTGTGTCTAAAATCTGGACTAAATACAAACATGGGAAGGTTGTTAAAGGCAAACATACTGGTAGACCAAGGAAGACATCACAGCATCAAGACCGGAAACTTAAAGCAATATGTCTCCAAAACAGGAAATGCACAACAAAACAAATGAGGAATGAATGGGTGGAAACTGGAGTCAACGTCTATGACCGAATTGTAAGAAACCGCCTAAAGGAAATGAGATTTACAAACAGAAAAGCTAAACGAAAGCCATCAGTAACACCTAAACAGAAAAAACAAGGTTACAATGGGCTAAGGAAAAGTAATCATGGACTGTGGATGACTGGATGAAAGTCATATTCAGTAATGAATCGCGAAACTGTATTGGGCAAGGTGATGATGCTGGAACTTTTGTTTGGTGCCGTTCCAATGAGATTTATAAAGATCACTGTGGAAATTTGCATGTTCTCTTCAGGCAGTCATTGATGATATGGGGCTGCATGTCAGGTAAAGGCACTGGGGAGATGGCTGTCATTACATCTTCAATAAATGCACAAGTTCATGTTGATATTTTGGACACTTTTCTTATCCCATTAAATGAAAGGATGTTTGGGGATGATGAAATAATTTTCAAGATGAATGCATCCTGCCATAGAGCAAAAACTGTGAAAACATTCCTTGAAAAAAGACACATAAGGTCAATGTCATGGCCTGCAAATAGTCCGGATCTAAATCCAATTGAAAATCTTTGGTGGAAGTTGAAGAAAATGGTCCATGACAAGGCTCCAACCTGCAAAGCTGATCTGGCAACAGCAATCCAAGAAAGTTGGAGCCAGATTGATGAAGAGTACTGTTTGACCCTCATTAAGTCCATGCCTCAGAGACTGCAAGCGGTTATAAAAGCCAGAGGTAGTGCAACAAAATGCTAGTGATGTTTTGGAGTGTTTTTTTGTTTTTCATGATTCCATTATTTTTTCCTCAGAATTGAGTGATTCCATAATTTTTTCACTGTTTGTTTAAAAAAAAGTAGCCATTACTGACTACCACATTTTTTGTTCTTGATTTCTTTTAGTGTTTCTTAAAGCCAGAAAGTTTCCATTTGAAATGACTTTAGTTTTGTGCCATGTCTGTGATCTGCTTTTTTTTTTTCTACAAAATTAAACAACTGAATGAACATCCTCCAAAGCCAGTGATTCCATAATTTTTGCCAGGGGTATTTCCAGTTGAAACCAGAAGTTTACATACACTATACAAAAAAACACATATGCATGTTATTCTCAATATCTGACATCAAATCAGAATAAACCCTTCACATTTTACGTCAATTAGGACTATCCTAATTATTATTTGCGAAATGCCAAAATAATGAGAGAGAGAATGTTTTAACCCAGGGGTGGGGAATCTATTTTTTTCTGCCAAGGGCCATTTGGATATTAATACCATCCTTCGGGGGCCGTACAAACTCCGCCCACAAAGTACATCCTAATTCTGGCACTAGTTTCAGGACGTAATCTTTCACTGCATGCCCTTAAGTGTTCAGTAGTGAACACTGCATTTGTGTGCTAACAGAGCAAGAAGAAATTAATGAGCAGGTTGTAATCCAAATACATGCTCGGGGGCCTGAAAAAAGGTCATCGAGGGCCGTAAATGGCCCTGGGGCCTGAGGTTCCCCACCCCTGTTTTAACTCCTTAAAGACCGCCGATACGCCTTTAACGGTGGTAGTAAAGGGTACTTAAACCACAGCACCGTTAATTAAGGGCCCTTTGGAAAATGTGTATAACGGCCCCAGAGTCGGATTTTTTCTTGGGTCTTGGTTGCCGGGGGTGGCCGAGACCCCAGAGAACATGATTCAGGTCAGTTTTCAAAGACCCCCGGGTTACGATTGCTGTTATTATCCGTATAACAGTGACCGCAAAAGAAAAAAAAATAATGATCAAAAAAAAAAAAAAATCGTAAGTAACCCCCCTCTTTATCACCCCCATAGTTAGGGAAAAATAATAAAATAAAGAAAATGTATTTATTTCCATTCTCCCATTAGGGTTACAGTTGGGCTAAAGTGAGTTGGGCTAAAGTGAGTTATGCTAAAGTGAGCTGGACTAGGATTGGGGCTAAAATTAGGGTTAGGATATCTTTCCACGTTAAGGATTCGTTCAGGATTTGCAATGGATTGGATGCTGCATACAGCCGCAGCTTCCAATCCACAGCGTCCAGATGTTACATGATAGTGGAGGGGATTTTATGAAATCCCATCTCCACTATGCGTGCTGGGCCACATCCGGCTGCCCTGCGTAACTGGACTTGCGGCACTTCCCATCCCGCAGCATGTCTTTTTATCTTGCGGAGATGCTCCGTCTCCGCAAGATAAATAAGTCTATGAATACGATGCGGTGATTCCGCATGTGTTCAATGAACACATCCATAATCACCGCACTTAAAACTTTGGGCGGAGCAGGGTATACGCTGCGTCCAAAGCGCACAGATTACGCCCCTTTAGATTGGGGCTAAAGTTAGGGTTAGGGTTGGGATTAGGGTTAAGGGGTGTGTTGGGATTGGAGTTACAATTGTGGGGTTTCCACTGTTTACATACATCAGGGGGTCTCCAAACGTGACATGGCGCCACCATTAATTACAGCCAATTTTGCGTTCAAAAAGTCAAATGTTGCTCCCTCCCTTTTGAGCTCTGCTGTGCTCCCAAACAGTGGTTTACCCCCAAATATTGGGTATCGGCATACTCAAGACAAATTGGACAACAACTTTTGGGTCCAATTTTTCCTGTTATCTGTTGGGAAAATAAAAAACTGCGGGCTAAAAAATAATTTTTGTGGAAAAAAGATTTTTTATTTTCATGGCTCTGCATTATAAACTTCTAATTAAACACAACCACAGATACACCACAACACTATATACTTATATTAAATTCCACGAGTATATATTGCCATTATGGCACAGATGTAAGTGACCAGTGCTCTGTGAAAGAAAGGAATGTGGACTAAAACCACTATTCAAGAACAAGAACACCCACAACCAAGATATAGATTAGTACCAGGTAAAACGCCAGGCAGAGAATAGATATAAAATGCCTTTATTATATATGATTGGCAAATAAATATATTTTAACAACACATTATTGTGCGCACAAAAAACAAAGGGAATTATTTATCAATAAACATATAAAAAACAATGTAGGTATAAAAGATGGAATATTGTAACGGACTGACCCAAAATAATATTTGTTTATATAAAGGTTTTAAATTTTTTTTGTATATTATTACACTGCACGATAGCACTTTTTGTACTCTCATCTATTCATTACTGTGTAGAGCATTTGTGGTGCAATTCTTGTTGACACAGCACGTATTCTTTGATTGAAAGCCCAGTGTCGTTTATAACTGTTGCACATGTGATTGCACTTTCTTCTGCAGCCGATTACTTAGTTACACTTCTATATGCTTTGGAGCAAAATGGCTTAGTTGTGGTTTTATGCACTGTCATTGCATACACTTTTCTTGCTTATTTGCACTTTATTATCTGGTTCATATAACCTTGTGTTATTACTCACTTAAATATTTTTAAATATTGCTTATTTTGCACATTGTTCTCTGTGCACTTATATATTTGATATTATTATATATATATTTTTCTGTTTTTTGTCACATAGCACTTTAGACAGGACAGTTGCTTCTCATATATCATAAAGCCAAAAAAAGAAAAACGGCTAACAAAAGCCGCAGCCAGCTCACCAACCAGACCATCAGATGTGGAGCACGAAAGTAAGTCCTGACCCGGGACTCCAAGCAGCAGCAGATCCAACCATGTATATACTCCAGCTCCAGATAAATGGTAAAAAACTTTTTCTTACTGGCATGAGTAAGACCCGTTGTGGTCGAAACGCGTAGCCGTTCTCTGCGCAATCACTTATTCTGTCTGCCATCTGTAAGGATTATCCTGTTTTTATTACGTTGGATCAATAAAGAAAAAGTTTTTTACCATTTATCTGGAGCTGGAGTATATACATGGTTGGATCTGCTGCTGCTTCTCATATACCGCCTCTGGAATTTTCTTTCAACACCATTCTCCCAATTTTTCATTGTGGCTTTTGATATATACTTTTTCATTCATTTTTTGCATATATATTTTTTCGGTCACTTTATGTGTGAATTCTGATATATAATTATTTTATTATGTGGCTATTTTTTGCGGTTGCTCCTACCTTTATATAAACAAATATTATTTTTGGGTCAGTCCGTTACAATATTCCATCTTTTATACCTACATTGTTATTTATATGTTTTTTATTGATAAATAATTCCCTTTGTTTTTTGTGCGCACAATTATGTTTTGTTAAAATATATTTATTTGCCAATCATATATAATAAAGGCATTTTATATCTATTCTCTGCCTGGCGTTTTACCTGGTACTAATCTGTATCTTGGTTGTGGGTGTTCTTGATTATAAACTTCTGTGAAGCACTTGGGGGTTCAAAGTTCACACCACATCTAGATAAATTCTTTGGGGGTTCAGATTCCAAGATGGGGTCACTTGTGTGGGGTTTCTACTGTTTAGACACATCAAGGGCTCTGCAAATGCAACATGATGCCCGCAGACCATTCCATCAGTCTGCATTCCAAAACAGCGCTCCTTCCCTTCCGAGCTCTGCCATGGGCCCAAACAGTGGTTTACCTCCACATTTGGGGTATTGGCGTACTCAGGACGAATTGCACAACAGCTTTGGTGGTCTAATTTCTTCTGTTACTCTTGTGAAAATAAAAATTTGGGGGCGAAAAGATCATTTTTTTGGGAAAAAATACGATTTCTTTTTTATTTTCACGGCTCTACGTTATAAACTTTTGCTCACCACACATCGATAATTTCCTTAAGGTGTCTCGTTTCCAAAATGGTGTCACTTGTTGTTGGTTTCCACTGTTTAGGCACATCAGGGGCTCTCCAAACGCGACATGGCGTCCGATCTCAATTCCAGCCAATTCTGCACTGAAAAAGTCAAATGTTGCCTCCTTGGGGTATTGGCGTATTCAGGAGAAATTGCACATCAAATTTTGTGGTTCATTTTCTCTTTTTACACTTCAGAAAATAAAAAAAAAATGGTTCTGAAGTAAAATGTTTGTAAAAAAAAAAAAAAAAAAAAATACGGTAAATGTTTGTTTTTCTCCTTCCACATTCCTTCAGTTCCTGTGAGGCACGTAAAGGGTTAATAAACTTCTTGAATGTGGTTTTAAGCACCTCGAGGGTGCAGTTTTTAGAATGTTGTCGCGTTTGGGTATTTTCTGTCATGTACACCCCTCAAAGTGACTTTAAATGTGAGATGGTCCCTAAAAAAAACGGTTTTGATAATTTTGTTGTAAAAATGAGAAATCGCCGGTCAACTTTTCCTACCAAAAAAATAAATGTTGTTTCCAAAATTGTGCTGATGTAAAGTAGACATGTGGGAAATGTTATTTATTAACTATTTTGTGTGACATATCTTTCTGGTTTAAGGGCATAAAAATTCAAATTTTGAAAATTGCACAATTTTTTAAATTTTCGCAATATTTCCTTTTTTTCATAAATAAACGCAAGTACTGTCGAAGAAATTTTACCACTAACATGAAGTAAAATATGTTGCAAAAAAACAGTCTCAGGCCGGCTTCACACTAAGCGTATGAAAATACGGTCCGTATATTACGGCCGTAATACGCTGAAATATCCCGAAAATAGTGGTCCGTAGCTCCTCCGTAGGCAGGGTGTGTCAGCGTTTTTTGCGCATGGCATCCTCCGTATGTAATCCGTATGGCATCCGTACTGCGTGGTTTTCTCGCAGGCTTGCAAAACCAACATACCGCTATAGAAATGATCCATGTGTCCCAAAAAGAAAAAAAAATATATATATACTGTCTATATATATATATATATATATATATATATATATATGTCATTAGACACATATATGTATATATATTAATATTTTTTCCAGCGCTATACAGCTTGAAAGCCGGTAATTCAATTACCGGCTTTTTCTTTCTCCTTCCTAAAACCCGACATGATTTGAGACATGGTTTACATACAGTAAACCATGTCTTCTCTCCATTTTTTTTGCAGATTCCACACTACTAATGTCAGTAGAGTGTATCTGCAAAATTTGGCCGTTCTAGCTCTTAAAATAAAGGGTTAAATGGCTTTCTAGGTAAGTTCCCACGATCTATGAACATCCAGCAGAGGGCGCCTCACCGCAAATGAAGCTAAATATAGCTCATTGATCTATATTTAGACTCATTCCCCGGGGTTTTGCAGCGAGGAGTAGCATTGCATTAGCAAAGCTCCTTGCTGCAAAATGTTTTAACCCCTTCAGAAGGATTTACATCGTTGGACGTTACAGATCTGCGGAGGGTAAGTATATTGTTGGTTTATTATGTTTTTTCTTTCACAGAACGAGGGTCTTCAGTGATTGGATTGGGCGTAGAATAAAATACTCCAACAACCATTGTTTTTATTTCATTAAAATAATTTTAAATAATGTGTTCGTGTTTTATTTAACCCTTTACTACAATTGGATTAATAATGGATAGGTGTCATAATTGACGCCTCTCCATTATTAATTAGGCTTAATGTCACCTTACAATAGCAAGGTGGCATTAACCCTTCATTACCCCATATCCCACCGCTACACGGGAATGGGAAGAGAGTGGCCAAGTGCCAGAATAGGCGCATCTTCCAGATGTGCCTTTTCTGGGGTGGCTGGGGGCAGGTGTTTTTAGCCAGGGGGGGGGCAATAACCATGGACCCTCTCCAGGCTATTAATATCTGCCCTCAGTCACTGGCTTTACTACTCTGGCGGAGAAAATTGCGCGGGAGCCCACGCCAATTTTTTCCGCCATTTAACCCTTTATTTTAAGAGCTAGAACGGCCAAATTTTGCAGATACACACTACTAACATTAGTAGTGTGGAATCTGCAAAAAAAATGGAGAGAAGACATGGTTTACTGTATGTAAACCATGTCTCAAATCATGTCGGGTTTTAGGAAGGAGAAAGAAAAAGCCGGTAATTGAATTACCGGCTTTCAAGCTGTATAGCGCTGGAATAAATATTAATATATATACATATATGTGTCTCACTGACATATATA
The DNA here is from genome assembly GCF_032444005.1 of Ranitomeya imitator. Classification (NCBI taxonomy): domain Eukaryota; kingdom Metazoa; phylum Chordata; class Amphibia; order Anura; family Dendrobatidae; genus Ranitomeya; species Ranitomeya imitator. The sequence goes on from NC_091283.1 coordinate 672,837,076, forward strand.
TATATATATATATATATATATATATATATATATATATATATATACATACCTATTCTATGTGTACACATTTATTCTACCTATTCTACTGTAAGACACAAAAGAGAATAGTAAAACCAAAAACACTCAGTTTGAAAAAATGTTGCAGTAATCCGCAAGTGCTAGTAAAAGATGTAAAAAACAGGGTATTTGGTTGATACGTTTTTTGCAAAAAATGTATACTAAGCTGCTCTACCAATCTTCACGGTATACCCTTATCAGAGCAGTCCTAACTAATGTATGCAATCCCTATCTGATGTATTTAAAAACCTGATCATCTGTATATAACCTGTGTGAACAGGGTTCAGAGAGGAAAAATCCATGTGTGCATACAGGGTAGAACAGCTTTTGTGCAGATAGCCCAAGAGGAGTGGTGGAACTCCCCAGTCTTGTAGACACAAGAGAACAATTATGGAAACAGGAACACATGGGCTACTTGCACAGTGAACAAGTCTGTATGATCATGTTCACACACCACCAAGAAACCTGAAGACACAAAAGAGAATAGTAAAACCAAAAACACTCAGTTTGAAAAAATGTTGCAGTAATCCGCAAGTGCTAGAAAAAGATGTAAAAAACAGGGTATTTGGTTGATACGTTTTTTGCAAAAAATGTATACTAAGCTGCTCTACCAATCTTCACGGTATACCCTTATCAGAGCAGTCCTAACTAATGTATGCAATCCCTATCTGATGTATTTAAAAACCTGATCATCTGTATATAACCTGTGTGAACAGGGTTCAGAGAGGAAAAATCCATGTGTGCATACAGGGTAGAACAGCTTTTGTGCAGATAGCCCAAGAGGAGTGGTGGAACTCCCCAGTCTTGTAGACACAAGAGAACAATTATGGAAACAGGAACACATGGGCTACTTGCACAGTGAACAAGTCTGTATGATCATGTTCACACACCACCAAGAAACCTGAAGACACAAAAGAGAATAGTAAAACCAAAAACACTCAGTTTGAAAAAATGTTGCAGTAATCCGCAAGTGCTAGTAAAAGATGTAAAAAAACAGGGTATTTGGTTGATACGTTTTTTGCAAAAAATGTATACTAAGCTGCTCTACCAATCTTCACGGTATACCCTTATCAGAGCAGTCCTAACTAATGTATGCAATCCCTATCTGATGTATTTAAAAACCTGATCATCTGTATATAACCTATACTGTAAGCTGTCAGTGTGATTTTACTGTACACCGCACTGAATTGCCGGCTTTTCTCTCTAACAGCGCTGCGTATTTCTCGCAAGTCACACTGCTTGTCCGTGTGTAATCCGTATTTTTCACGCTTCCATAGACTTTCATTGGCGTATTTCTTGCGCAGTACGGTGACAAACGCAGCATGCTGCGATTTTGTACGGCCGTAGAAAGCCGTATAATACTGATCAGTAAAATACGGCAGATAGGAGCAGGGGCATAGAGAATAATTGTGCCGTATTTTTTGCGAGTTTTAAGGACGTAGTTTCTGCGCTCTTACGTCCGTAAAACTCGCAAGTGTGAAGTCGGCCTCAGAATCAGCGGGATCCGTTACAGCATTCCAGTGTTATACCGTCATAAAGTGACAGTGGTCAGAATTATAAAAATTGGCTCGGTCATTAAGCTGCAATTTGGCTGCGTCACTAAAGGGTTAAGGCATTTTTATTACTCACTGCAAAGTCAAAAGTTTACATACTTTTCAATAGTATATGGTATCATTGTCCTTAAACTGAACAACTTGGGTTAAACGTTTGGGATATCCTTCCACAAGCTTCTCACAATATTTGGTTAGAATTTGGGGTCATTCCGCCTGACAAAGGAAAACTCTTAGGCCGGCCTCACACTAGCGAGTTTTACGGACGTAAGAGCGCAGAAAATACGTCCGTAAAACTCGCCAAACAAACGTCCCAATTATTCTCTATGCCCCTGCTCCTATCTGCCGTATTTTACTGATCAGTATTATACGGCTTTCTACGGCCGTAGAAAATTGCAGCATGCTGCGCTTGTCACTGTATTGCGCAAAAAAGACGCCAATGAAAGTCTATGGAAGCCCCAAAAATACGGATTACACACGGACCAGCAGTGTGACTTGCGAGAAATATGCAGCGGTGTTAGAGAGAAAAGCCGGCAATTCAGAGCGGTGTACATTAAAATCACACTGACAGCTTACAATAGAATAGGTAGAATAAATATGTACACATAGAATAAGTATATATAATATTTCATCCAGCGCGAGATGGCTTTAAAGCCGGTAATTCAATTGCCGGCTTTTGCTATCTCCTTCCTAAACCCGACATGATATGAGACATGGTTTACATACAGTAAACCATCTCGTATCCCCATTTTTTTTGCATATTCCACACTACAAATGTTAGTAATGTGTATATGCAAAATTTGGCCGTTCTAGCTATTAAATTAAAGGGTTAAATGGCGGAAAAAATTGGCGTGGGCTCCCGCACAATTTTCTCCGCATAGCAAATGTGGTGCCAATATTCAAAAAGGGCTCTAAAAGTGAACCTGGAAATTATAGGCCAGTAAGTCTAACCTCTATTGTTGGTAAAATATTTGAAGGGTTTCTGAGGGATGTTATTCTGGATTATCTCAATGAGAATAACTGTTTAACTCCATATCAGCATGGGTTTATGAGAAATCGCTCCTGTCAAACCAATCTAATCAGTTTTTATGAAGAGGTAAGCTATAGGCTGGACCACGGTGAGTCATTGGACGTGGTATATCTCGATTTTTCCAAAACGTTTGATACCGTGCCGCACAAGAGGTTGGTACACAAAATGAGAATGCTTGGTCTGGGGGAACATGTGTGTAAATGGGTTAGTAACTGGCTTAGTGATAGAAAGCAGAGGGTGGTTATAAATGGTATAGTCTCTAACTGGGTCGCTGTGACCAGTGGGGTACCGCAGGGGTCAGTATTGGGACCTGTTCTCTTCAACATATTCATTAATGATCTGGTAAAAGGTTTACACAGTAAAATATCGATATTTGCAGATGATACAAAACTATGTAAAGCAGTTAATACAAGAGAAGATAGTATTCTGCTACAGATGGATCTGGATAAGTTGGAAACTTGGGCTGAAAGGTGGCAGATGAGGTTTAACAATGATAAATGTAAGGTTATACACATGGGAAGAGGGAATCAATATCACCATTACACACTGAACGGGAAACCACTGGGTAAATCTGACAGGGAGAAGGACTTGGGGATCCTAGTTAATGATAAACTTACCTGAAGCAGCCTGTGCCAGGCAGCAGCTGCCAAGGCAAACAGGATCATGGGGTGCATTAAAAGAGGTCTGGATACACATGATGAGAGCATTATACTGCCTCTGTACAAATCCCTAGTTAGACCGCACATGGAGTACTGTGTCCAGTTTTGGGCACCGGTGCTCAGGAAGGATATAATGGAACTAGAGAGAGTACAAAGGAGGGCAACAAAATTAATAAAGGGGATGGGAGAACTACAATACCCAGATAGATTAGCGAAATTAGGATTATTTAGTCTAGAAAAAAGACGACTGAGGGGCGATCTAATAACCATGTATAAGTATATAAGGGGACAATACAAATATCTCGCTGAGGATCTGTTTATACCAAGGAAGGTGACGGGCACAAGGGGGCATTCTTTGCGTCTGGAGGAGAGAAGGTTTTTCCACCAACATAGAAGAGGATTCTTTACTGTTAGGGCAGTGAGAATCTGGAATTGCTTGCCTGAGGAGGTGGTGATGGCGAACTCAGTCGAGGGGTTCAAGAGAGGCCTGGATGTCTTCCTGGAGCAGAACAATATTGTATCATACAATTATTAGGTTCTGTAAAAGGACGTAGATCTGGGTATTTATTATGATGGAATATAGGCTGAACTGGATGGACAAATGTCTTTTTTCGGCCTTACTAACTATGTTACTATGTTACTATGTTAGTAAAGCCAGTGACTGAGGGCAGATATTAATCGCCTGGAGAGGGTCCATGGTTATTGCCCCCCCCCCCCTGGCTAAAAACACCTGCCCCCAGCCACCCCAGAAAAGGCACATCTGGAAGATGCGCCTATTCTGGCACTTGGCCACTCTCTTCCCATTCCCGTGTAGCGGTGGGATATGAGGTAATGAAGGGTTAATGCCACCTTGCTATTGTAAGGTGACATTAAGCCAAATTAATAATGTAGAGGCGTCAATTATGACACCTATCCATTATTAATCCAATACTAGTAAAGGGTTAAAAAAAAAACACAAATAGCGATATTTTATCTGTGTCATCATAAGAATATAAAGGTTTGTTTGTTATTCAAATATTGTCATTCCGCCTGACAAAACTAGAGTAACTGATCCAGGTTTGTCCCTCGCCTTTTGCGCAACCTTCCTTTTCAGCTTTGCCTATAAATTTTCAATAGGATTGAAATCCGGGCTTTATGATGGCCACTCCAAAACATTGTCTTTATCCTTAAGCCACTTTGTTACCATTTTGACAGTATGCTTCGGGTCTTTGTCCATTTGAAAACTCCGTTTCCGCCCAAGCTTTAACTTGCTGGCTAATGTCTTGAGATGTTGCTTCAGTATTGCCACATAATCTTTTTTTTTTTCTCATGATGCCATCTACACTGCTCAAAAAAAAAATAAAGGGAACACTTAAACCACAGAATATAACTCCAAGTAAATCAAACTTCCGTGAAATCAAACTGCCCACTTAGGAAGCAACACTGTTTGACAATCAATTTCACATGCTGTTGTGCAAATGGAATAGACAACAGATGGAAATTATTGGCAATAATCAAGACACTCAATAAAGGAGGGGGTCTGCAGGTGGGGACCACAGACCACATCTAAGTACCAATGCTTTCTGGCTGATGTTTTGGTCACTTTTGAATGTTGGTTGTGCTTTCCACACTCGTGGTAGCATAAGACGGACTCTACAACCCATACAAGTAGCTCAGGTAGTGCAGCTCATCCAGGATGGCACTTCAATGTGAGCTGTGGCAAGAAGGTTTGCTGTGTCTGTCAGCATAGTGTCCAGATGCTGGAGGCGCTACCAGGAGACAGGCCAGGAGACTAAGGGGCCGTAAGAGGTCAACAACCCAGGAGCAGGACCGCTACCTCAGCCTTTGTGCAAGGAGGAACAGGAGGCGCACTGTCAGAGCCCTGCAAAATGACCTCCAGCAGGCCACAAATGTGCATGTCTGCACAAACGGTTAGAAACCGACTCCATGAGGATGGTCTGAGTGCCCGACGTCTACAGATAGGAGTGTGCTCACAGCCCAACACCGTGCGAGACGCTTGGCATTTGCCACAGAACACCAGGATTGGCAAATTCGCCACTGGCGCCCTGTGCTCTTCACAGATGAAAGCAGGTTCATGCTGAGCACATGTGACAGACAAGACAGAGTCTGGAGACGCTGTGGAGAGCGATCTGCTGCCTGCAACATCCTTCGGCATGACCGGTTTGGCTGTGGGTAAGTAATGGTGTGGGGTGGCATATGCTTGCCAGAGGTAGACTGACTGCCATTAGGTACCGAGATGAGATCCTCAGACCACTTGTGAGACCATATGCTGGTGCAGTTGGCCCTGGGTTCCTCCTAATGCAGGACAATGCCAGACCTCATGTGGCTGGAGTGTGTCAGCAGTGCAAGATGAAGCATTGCAGCTATGGACCTGACTACATCTGGGACATCATGTCTCGCACCATCCACCAACTTCACGTTGCACGTTGCAGACTGTCCAGGAGTTGGCGGATGCTTTAGTCCAGGTCTAGAAGGAGATCCCTCAGGAGACCATCCGCTGTCTCATCAGGAGCATGCCCAGGCATTGTAGGGAGGTCATACAGGCACGTAGAGGCCACACAAACTACTGAGCATCATTTCGTTGTCTTGAGTCATTTCCACTGAAGTTAGATCAGCCTGTAACTTAATTTTCCACTTTGATTTTGAGCATCATTCCAACTCCAGAACTGCGTGGGATATTAGTTGTGATTTACGTTGATCATTTTTAGATTTTATTGTTCTCAACACATTCCATCTGCTATGTAATGAATAAAGATTTACATCTGAAATATTTCATTCAGTGATATCTAGGATGTAGGACTTTAGTGTTCCCTTTAGTTTTTTGAACAGTGTATTTTGTAAAGCGCTCCAGTCTCTCCTACAGCAGAACAACCCCACAACATGATGCTGCCACCCCCATGTTTCACAGTTGGGATGGTATCCTTACGCTTCCAAGCTTCTCCCTTTTTCCTCCAAACGTAACGATGGTCTTTATGCCCAAAAAGTTCAATTTTAGTTTCATCAGACCACAGGACGTCTCCAAAAATTAAGGCCTTTGTTTCTGTGTGCATTTGCAATTATTAATCAAGCGTTTTTATGTTTCATTTGGAGTAATGGCTTCTTCCTGGCTGAGTGGCCTTCAATACCATGTTGATACAGTACACGTTTCACTGTGGATATTGACACAATCTTACCAGCTTCCACCATTTGAAAACAATCTTTTGACCACCATTTTCCACCATTTGACACAATCAAATTGTCAGCTTCCACCATTTGACACAATCTCACCACCATTTCCACCATCCTCTTCACAAGGTATTTTGCTGTTGCCCTTGGGTTGACATGTACATGTCGGACCAAAGCACATTTTTGTCTGGGACACAGAAACCGTCTCCTTTCTGAGCAATATGGCTGGACATTCCCATCTTGTTTGTACTTGCGTATACTTGTTTATACAGATAAAAGGCACCTAAAGGTATCTTGAAATTGTATTCAAGGATGAGCCAGCCTTTTGCAAGTCCACAATTCTTTTCGTGATATCTTGGTTGATTTTTTTTGAGATTTTCCCATGATGCTACACAAAAAAGCTGTGTTTCAGGTGTTCATCAAAATACATCCACAGGTGTCTCTCTAATGAACTCAATGTTGCCAAAAAATCTGAAGCTTCCAGACACATGACCTCATCATATGGTCACCTCACTTTCATTTGGATTGGATGCTGTCCTTCACTTTGCTGCGGTATGTACTTTTCCATTTGGGTAAAGTGGAACTAGGACGGGCATCCCTATATCAGTTGTGCTGTCGGCTATTTTCTAATATCATCATGTGGTCAGTCCAGAATTGTTTAAAGGCATAGTAATCTTCATATATGGAAACTTTTGCCTTTGCAGTAAGTAATAAAAATGCCTTAAAACTTTCTCTTGTCTCCTCTCTCTCTGTGTGTCTCCTCTATCTCTCTCTGTGTCTCCTCTCTCTCACCTTCAGGCTATGTGCACATGTTGCGAAATAGCTGCTGAAATTTCCGAACTCCCTGCCGAGGGTAAAACGCATGCGGAATTGGCATGTGTATTCCCGCTAAACACTGTTCCTCTGGTGTTTCCTGATGGAGTCTTGAACTCTGAAACACGTAGAATAATAAAGCCATATGTACTAATAATTCTAGAATTCTAGTGACTCGGCAGTGCAGAAATTTACCACAATTATCCCAATCTGTATCTAACGGCTGGTCCTTCCTTGACTCATGGATCTGCTGCAGCGAATCCTTTCAATGCTTCAACTCGGCTACACCTGTTGTGTGCAATCCCATGGATTAACCTTCTCAGATAAGACACTATTTGCGCTCTTTCTTTCAACAGTTTTCATATTGAAATATATTGAAACTGACAAAAGTTATTATCAATTAAAATTTAATGTCAAATAATGCAAATCAGACATTGCTTTAGAATTGTGGTTAAACAGAAAAATGTAAATATAAAAACTAATGGAAATAGCCCAGACTACATTGTTTTTACCTCTAGAAAGATTTGAAAATAACGACCATAGAGACATGCTAAAGTAAAGTTTATCCTGTAATTGACAAAATGGGTATCTACAAACTTGTAATCCGTCAATCTGCCTGTTTGAAGGGGGAAAAGTAGTCACTGTGCTCTTTGCTATCATGGCGTGTACGACACTGAACATGGACCAAAGGAAGCTTAACCCCCTTAAAGGGCCACTGTCACCCCCTCCAGCCGTTATAAACTAAAAGCCACCTTGTGCAGCAGTAATGCTGCATTTTAACAAGGTGGCTCTTTTAGTTTTTCTTTCTGTTATTGCCACAATAAATGTATTTATAATTCTGCTGAAATACCTGCCTTTGTCCATGGAGGCGGGTCTGAAGCCTCCTCTTAGAAGCGCCCAACTGCCGTCAGTCATCTCTTGTGTAGATTTTCGCCGCCCCCTCAGCGCTGTTATTGTGTGAATTCCGGCGCCTGCGCTCTGCTCTTCTGCCTTGCGCAGGTGCATAGAGCATTATCCGTCCTAGCTGGTGCCGGGTTCCGTTCTGCGCCTGTGCGGGCAGTGCGGCCACCCTGTTACTGAATCCCCGCCCTCGGATTGGGAATGGGCTGGGATTCCTGGGCATGCGCACTGCGCTTCTCAGACGCTCCCCAGGTCCCCCGCCTTTCAGCGTTGCCGGAATATTCAGGTATCCTTGCCGGCGTCTGGAACAGCCGCACAGAACAATGCTGGAAGGCGGGGGACCTGTGGAGCATCTGACAAGCGCAGTGCGCATGCCCAGGAATCCCAGCCCCACACTGTGCATACTGCATAAGACAGTGCGGGGCGGGGATTCAGTAACAGGCTGACCGCACAGGCGCATTCAGGAACCCGGCATCAGCGCTCGGACGGATAATGCTCTATGCGCCTGCGCAAGGCAGAAGAGCATAGCGCAGGCGCCGGATTTCACACAATAATAGCGCTGAGGGGGAGGCGAAAATCAACCCAACAGATGACTGACGGCAGTTGGGTGCTTCTAAGAGGAGGCTTCAGACCCGCCTCTATGGACAAAGACAGGTATTTCAGTAGAATTATAAATACATTTATTGTGGCAATAACAGAAACAAAAACTAAAAGAGCCAACTTGTTAGACTGCAGCATTACTGCTGCACAAGGTGGCTCTTTTAGTTTATAACGGCTGGAGGGGGGTGACAGTGGCCCTTTAAGCCTCAAGGGTGGTTTGCACGTTAATTTTTACAATTCTGACCACTGTCCCTTTGAGGTTATAACTCTGGAACGCTTTAACGGATCTTGGCGATTCTGACATTGTTTTCTCGTGATATATTGTACTTCATGATGATGGTAAAATTTCTTAGATATAACGTGTTTATTTGTGAAAAAAATGGAAATTTGCCAAAAATTTAGCAATTTTCCAGCTTTGAATTTTTATGCTCTTAAATCACAGAGATATGTCACACAAAATACTTAATAAGTAACATTTCCCACATGTCTACTTTACATCAACACAATTTTGGAACCAAAATTTTTTTGTTTGTTAGGGAGCTAAGGGTTAAAAGTTGACCAGCAATTACTCATTTTTACAATACCATTTTTTTTAGGGACCACATCACATTTGAAGTCATTTTGAGGGGTCTATATGATAGAAAATAACCAAGTGTGACACCATTTTAAAAACTGCACTCCTCAAGATGCTCAAAACCACATTCAAGAAGTTTATTAACCCTTCAGGTGTTTTACAGGAATTTTTGGAGTGTTAAAAAAAAAAAAAAAAAAACATTTAACTTTTTTTCACAAAAATTTATTTCAGCTCCAATTTGTACAACAACTTTTGGGGTCTATTTTCTCCTGAGTACGCTGATACCCCATATGTGGGGGAAACCACTGTTTGGGTGCATGGCAGAGCTCGGAAGGGAAGGAGCGCCATTTTTCTTTTCAATGCAAAATTGACTGGAATTGAGATGGAACGCCATGTCGCGTTTGGAGAGCCCTGATGTGCCTAAACAGTGGAAACCCCCAATTCTAACAAACCTTATCCCAAACACATCCCTAACCCTAATCCCAACCATAACCCTGACACACCCCTAACCCTAATCCCAACCGTAAATGTAATCCAAACCCTAACCCTAACTTTAGGCCTAACCCTAACTTTAGGCCCAACGCAACACCCTAACTTTAGACCCAACCCTAACCCTAACTTTAGGCCCAACCCTAACCCTAACTTTAGGCCCAACCCTAACCCTAACTTTAGCCCCAACCCTAACTGTAGCCCTCACCTTAACTTTATCCCTAAGCCTAACCCTAACTTTAGCCCTAAACCCAACCCTAATCTTAGCCCTAACCCTAATGGGAAAATGGAAATAAATATATTTTTTTTATTTTTTTTTTGTTTCCCTAACTAAGGGGGTGATGAAGAGGAGTTTGATTTACTTTTATAGCGGGTTTTTTAGCGGATTTTTATGATTGGCAGCCGTCACACTCTTAAAGACACTTTTTAATTCAAAAAATATTTTTTGCGTTACCACATTATGAGACCTATAATTTTTCCATATTTTGGTCCACATAGTCATGTGAGATCTTGTTTTTTGCAGGACGAGTTGACGTTTTTATTGGTACCATTTTTGGGCATGTGACATTTTTTGATCGCGTTTTATTCCAATATTTGTGAAGCAGAATGACCAAAAACCAGGTATTCATGAAATTCTTTGGGGGGGTTCGTTTATACCATTCCACGTTTGGTAAAATGGATAAAGCAGTTTTATTCTTCGGGTCAGTACGATTACAGCGATACCTCATTGAGATTATTTTTTGGTTTTGGTGCTTTTATACAATTAAAACTATTTTATAGAAAAAATAATTATTTTTGCATCGCTTTATTCTGAGGACTATAACTTTTTTATTTTTTTGCTGATTATGCTGTATGTCTGCTCGTTTTTTGCGGGACAAGATGACGTTTTCTCCGGTATTATGGTTAGTTATATTTTTGATCGCGTGTTTTTCCACTTTTTGTTCGGCGGTATGATAATAAAGCGTTGTTTTTTGCCTTTTTTTTTTTTTTTTTACGGTGTTCACTGAAGGGGTTAACTAGTGGGCCAGTTTTATAGGTCGAGATCGTTACGGACGCGGCGATACTAAATATATGTACTTTTATTGATTTTTTTTTATTATTATTATTTAGATAAAGAAATGTATTTATGGGAACAATATTTTCTTATTTTTCTCTTTATTTAGGATTTTTTTTTTTTTTACACATTTTAAATACTTTTTTTCCTTTGTCCCAGGGGGGACATCACTGTATAGTGACAGATCGCTGATTTGACACTTTGCAGAGCACTGTGTCAGATCAGCGATCTGATGTGCACTGCTCCTGGCTTACCAGCACCTATTCTGAGCAGGCACTTGGTAAGCCACCTCTCTGCAGGACCCGGAAGTAGCCCCGCTGCTATTTTGGATCCGGTGCCTGCAGGGAGGAGACGCTCGGTACAAGGTGAGCACATCGCCTTGTACCGATTGTCTCAGGGAAGGGAGCCCCCTCCCTGCGCGATGCTTCCCTTTACCGCCGGAACACTGCGATCATGTTTGATCGCAGTGTGCCGGGGGTTAATGTGCCGGGAGCAGTCCATGACTGCTCCTGGCACATAGTGCCGGATGTCAGCTGCCCTGTGAGCGCAGCCGATCGCATATGATGTACTATCCTGTCACTGGGAATTAAGTCTCAGGTCACCTTGACGGGATAGTACATCATATGGGATTAAAGTGTTAAAAAGAAAGTTGACTCCAAACATGTCTAAAAAGCTTAATGTTCCTGTTACTAGAATTACACTTATTATTATTCTACATTTTTATAGCGCCATTTATTCCATGGCGCTTTAAATGTGTATACGGGGAAAATATAGACAAATACATCAAACACGAGCAAAAAACAAGGCACACAGTTACATAAGGAGGGAGAACCCTGCCCGCGAGGGCTCACAGTCTGCAGGGGATAGGTGAGGATACACTAGGAGAGGGTAGGGCAGGTTGTGCGGCGGTTCAGTAGGTTGAGGATCACTGCAGGCTGTAGGCTTGTCGGAAGAGGAGAGTCTTCAGGTTCTTTTTGAAGGTTTCTATGGTAGGCTAGAGTCTGATGTGTTGGGGTAGAGAGTTCCAGAGTATGGGGGAAGCACGAAAGAAGTCTTGGATGCGGTTGTGGGAAGAAGAGATGAGAGGGGAGTAGAGAAGGAGGTCTTGAGAGGATCGGAGGTTGTGTGTAAGTAGATACTGGGAGACCATGTCACAGATGTATGGAGGAGATAGGTTGTGGATGGCTTTGTATGTCATTGTGAGGGTTTTGAACTGGAGTCTCTGGGCGATAGGAAGCCAGTGAACGGCTTGGCATAGGGGAGAGGCTGGGGAAGACAGGTAGATTAGTCGGGCAGCAGAGTGTAGGATGGATTGGAGTGGTGCTAGAGGAGAGTCCACAGAGTAGGAGGTTGCAGTAGTCAAGGCGGGAAATGATGAGGGCATGTACTAGTGTTTTTGCAGTGTCGCTTTCAAGGAATGCGTGGATCTGGGAAATATTTTTGAGTTTGAGACTGCAGGAGGAGGCAAGGGCTTGGATATGTGGCTTTACAGAGGGCAGAGTCGAGGATCACCCCGAGGCATCGGGCGTGTGGGACTGGGTAAAGTGAGCAGCCATTGACGTTGATGGATAGGTCTGGTGGAGGGGTACAGTGAGATGGGGAAAAAATGATGAATTCTGTTTTGTCCATGTTCAGTTGTAGAAAGCGAGCAGAAAAGAAGGCTGAAATAGCAGACAGACCGTGCGGGATTTTGGTAAGTAAGGAGGTGAGGTCAGGTCCGGATAGGTAGATCTGCGTGTCATCAGCGTAGAGATGGTACTGCATACCGTGGGATTCTATGAGCTGTCCCAGGCTGAAGACTTTTAATGTCTATGGGACTGTATCCAGCCTTCTAGGGGCGTGGTCACGAGGAAAATTGATGACAAATGGAAGAGACTGATGATGCAAATGGTAGTCAAAGACCCCAGAACAACTTTTAAAGAGATTAGAGGTGAATTCCAAGGTCAAGGTACAAAAGTGTTTGATCGCACCAGCCATCAATGTTTTGGCTGAAGTGGACTTTATAGAAGATGACCAAGGGGGAAACCAGTGTTGAAAGCAAATCATAAAAAAGCAAGACCAGCACTAGCCAAAATGCGTAATGACATAGTAACATAGTAACATAGTTAGTAAGGCCGAAAAAAGACATTTGTCCATCCAGTTCAGCCTATATTCCATCATAATAAGTCCCCAGATCTACGTCCTTCTACAGAACCTAATAATTGTATGATACAATATTGTTCTGCTCCAGGAAGACATCCAGGCCTCTCTTGAACCCCTCGACTGAGTTCGCCATCTCCACCTCCTCAGGCAAGGAATTCCAGATTCTCACTGCCCTAACAGTAAAGAATCCTCTTCTATGTTGGTGGAAAAACCTTCTCTCCAGACGCAAAGAATGCCCCCTTGTGCCCGTCACCTTCCTTAGTATAAACAGATCCTCAGCGAGATATTTGTATCGTCCCCTTATATACTTATACATGGTTATTAGATCGCCCCTCAGTCGTCTTTTTTCTAGACTAAATAATCCTAATTTCGCTAATCTATCTGGGTATTGTAGTTCTCCCATCCCCTTTATTAATTTTGTTGCCCTCCTTTGTACTCTCTCTAGTTCCATTATATCCTTCCTGAGCACCGGTGCCCAAAACTGGACACAGTACTCCATGTGCGGTCTAACTAGGGATTTGTACAGAGGCAGTATAATGCTCTCATCATGTGTATCCAGACCTCTTTTAATGCACCCCATGATCCTGTTTGCCTTGGCAGCTGCTGCCTGGCACTGGCTGCTCCAGGTAAGTTTATCATTAACTAGGATCCCCAAGTCCTTCTCCCTGTCAGATTTACCCAGTGGTTTCCCATTCAGTGTGTAATGGTGATATTAATGACAAGCCACAGAGCTTCTTGGAGAATATCCTTTGGAGAGATGAGACAAAAGCTGGATCTTTTTGGCAAGTTGCATCAGCTCTATGTTTACAGATGCAAAAATTAAGCTTGCAGAGAAAAGGGAAAATCCTGGAGCAGACTTGGTTAGGTTTTTGGACTGCAAAATGTGCAATCCAGCGTCGGAAAGCTTGGTATGCGTTGCAGGTCATGGGTCCTGCAAAAGGGTAATTGCGCAAAACATAGTTACAAACCTTCAAGAATGGCTGAGTATTGGACTATTCTGAAGTGGTCTCAATGAGCCCTGAACTAAATCCTATTGAACAACTGTGAAAGCTGAAACATGCAGTCACACCTGAAGCAATTTGCTCACGTGGAGTGGCTAAATACCTGGGAACAAGTACAGTAGTCTAATTAAAAGTTAAAGAAATTGATAGCTTGCAGTATTTGCCTCAAAAAGTTGTGCAACAAAATATTAACCTTTTTACGTCCTAATTTGAACAGTGTTCCCGCAAATGGGCATACCTGTACATCCTGGTGATTATTATAAAAGAGAAGCATAAAAATGTTTAAAAATGTACAAAAATTACTTTATTCACACCTAAAACAATACACACTAAATCACACACTGAAAGTGCAAAATAAGGACACACAGTAGTGGTGCTCCGCGGAAAAACATTTTGATCATATCTTAAGGTAGGATATACCATGTTAATTTGACGTCATTTTTTATGACATATTGTCTCTAATAGAAAATAACACTATATCAGTCTCCCATATGAAACAATCATTAGCCTTTCAGACGCATCAACACAAAACATGGCGTGTAAAGCTGTCATACAAGATTAACAAAACGAGCCATTAAAGCATGTACATAGTAGTGACATGGGTCACATTACCAAATCGCAGACACCCACTCGCAGCAACAGTGAACAACCCTGACTCCTTTTTCGCCCACTAAATCGCCATGCTCTCTCAAGGGGAGGTGTTATCTGGTTACCCTGCCAGGACCTTTTGTATCCTTGGAGACCGGTCACGTGTTGTACCACGTGACCAGCTGCTGAATGGTTGTATTAGGCCTCTTGCACACTTCTGTCTTTGAGCTCCCGTTGAAATACATCGATTTTTGAAATAACAGGATCCAGCAAATTTGTCTGCTGGATCCTGTTTTTTCCCATAGACTTGTATTTGAGACGGATGGCCATCACTTTCATCTGTCGTGCACTGGATCCGTCGGAAAATTGCTGTCCGTCGGGCGGAGAAAACGTTCATGGGAACGTTTTTTCTACACGTCGGAAAATCGCTCAGCGATCTGTTGCTGACTGTGAAAAGAAGGAATCCAGCGACAGATGCCGTCTTTTCACACTGAGCATGCGCGGAAGATTTTTCCGTCAGGGAAATTCTCTCGCGCTCTCTCTCTTTTTACTATTGATGCTGCCTATGCAGCATCAGTAGTAACAAGATATAATGTTAAAAATAATAAAATAAAAAATCGCAATATTCTTACCTTCCGGCGTCCCGCACAGCTCGCGATGATTCCGGCAGCTAGTGTTCCCAGTAATGCATTGCGAAATAGCCCGATGACGACGCAGTCTCGCGAGACTGCGACGTCATCAGAGGTCATTGCACGCAAGGCATTACTGGGAACGCCAGCTGCCGGGATCATCGCGAGCATAGGTAACGCTGCGCGGGACGCCGGAAGGTAAAAATATTGCGATTTATTTTTAACTTGTGATGTGTATGCGTTTTCGCAACGGAAAACCGCTGCGAAGACGCATACACAACAGGTGCACATAGTCTCGACGGGTCCGTCAGAAAAACGGGCCCAGTGCACCCGTTTGTTACAATCTGCACAGGATCCGTCATTTCAACATTTTGACGGATCCTGTGCAGACTGTAAAAATGGAAGTGTGAAAGAAGCCTTAAACGGCATATGCGCCAGCGGCCGGCCGCACTGAACGCGCATGACCTGGACCAATCCCCTCAAGTACAAGCAAGCTGGAGCACGGCGGTTGCCATGGCTCCCTGTCGCAAGACTAGGAAGCTCAAGTGCTGGATGACGCGGGGCAGAAGCATGGGGAAAGCGGGCGTACACGCACAACAACCCAAACACATCTATATGACTATACTGCCATATCATAATAATGGTATAATGGAAAGGGAGAAGGAATGCAGGTATCAAATCACTTCATCTTCCACTCAGGAAATTCCTCCATATTCTGATCATCCTTCTCTATGTCCATGTAGAAATAACTCAAGTGGAAACTCTTCATCTCATCAAAACGGATTGACTTATATCATTTACCATAACATAAGAGCGTTTCCGACTTTAAGGCCATTATGAACTAAATCTATCCCTCTAACCATAAACCCTTTAGAATTACAGTTATGTACTGCTGTAAAATTTTTCAGAATGGTCTTTAATTCCATGTGGTCAGCCACTGTCCTGTCCGCGCCAATGTCCCTCACGTGCTCCCTCACTCTTGCTCTCAATTCCCTAGAAGTAAGCCTTTAATGGCTCATTTTGTTAATCTTGTATGACAGCTTTACACGCCATGTTTTATGTCGGTGCCTCTAAAAGGTTAATGATTTTGATATGGGAGACTGATATAGCATTACTTTGTATTAAAGACATTGTCATAAAAATAGTTTGAAATTAACATGGTAATTCTTACCTTAAGATATAATCTAAATTGTATCTCAATTACTTCCAATTGTTTGTCTGCCAAGCACCACTACTGTGTCCTTATTTTGCACTTTGTGTGTGATTTAGTGTGTATTGTTTTAGGTGCTGATAAAGTACCGTAATTTTTGAACATTTTTAAACACTCCTATGCTTCTCCTCTTTTATAATGTCTATTTTCTTTTTGCGACAAAGAGAGGGGATCTGCCCACCAGGACAAGGAACCTACAGGTTAAAAGGGGGCAGCCCTCGCCTCCTCAGTTGGTTTCCTGTCCTGATGGGAACCGGCGGAGAAGAATCTTACCTGGGTCCAATTAGCCTCTGTGCTGTCTCCGTGGGAACGGCAGAGCCTGGGATTCCAGAAGCCGCATCGAGGGTGCTCTTCCTGTTCAGGCCACTCCTCCTTTGGTGTGGATGGCACTATCCCAGGGTCCGGTAGTGCCACTCTGGGTCTTGTGGGCGCAGCACAGGAGGAATTGAGGCTCCCTGTGTTCATCTGAAGGTGCAGGCCATTTCCGGATCGGACCTCCACGCATGTACGCTAGTCAGTAACGCACCCGTGCCCCGGAAGTACTTCTTCACTTCTAGGGGGGACCGGGAATCATGGATGGGGAAATGAGGGGGCGTTGCAGGCCTTCTTAGTCTGGCAGCATACAGGAGCCCCTGCCTGACACTTATCTCAAAAGGCTGTTAGTCATGCATATGCCAGTTTTTTCAGATTGAGATAAAAATACCGTTAAATAGGGCCTGAGCTGTGTGTTACAATAGTGTATTTTGTGTACCCTGATTCCCCACCTATGCTGCCGAAATACCTTACCAAAGTCGCAGTTTTCGCCTGTCAATCAGGCTGGTCTGGTCGAATGGGCATGGTCACAGCGCTGTTTCTTCCCCCAGATCTTGCTCATCTTTCTGTTGGTGGCGTAGTGGTTTGCGCATGCCCAACTGCCGAATCCACTGCGCAGGTGAAGAAAAAGGGCGCGATCTGCGCTATTCCCCTGGTTATCGGTGGGGGCGGCCATCTTTCTGAGGCCGGGCGTGCGCAGATGGAGATCGCGGCGGCCATTTTTCTGAAGCCGAGATGCGAACTCGGCTTCAGAAAAATGGCCACCGCGATCTCCATCTGCGCACGCGCGGCATCCCACGGCCATTTTCCTGAAGCCCCGGGAGGAGAGCAATCCATCTGCGCACGCGCGGCCTCAGGAAGATGGCCGCGCCCACCGATAACCCGAGGAATAGCGCAGATCGCGCTCTTTTTCTACAGCTGCGCAGTGCATTCGGCACTTGCGCATGCGAGAAGCACTACGCCACCAACGGGAAGATAAGCAAGATGTGGGGGAGGAACAGCGCTGTGACCACGCCCCTTTTAACCAGACCAGCCTGATTGACAGGCGAAAACGGCGACTTTTGTAAGGTATTTTGGCAGCATAGGTGGGGAATCAGGGGACAAAAAATACCCTATTGTAAAGCACAGCTCAGGCCCTATTTTAAGGGTATTTTTATCTCATACTGAAAAAACGGGGTGACAGGTTCCCTTTAAGGGTCGGAAAACCCATTAAAAACGAGGCTAGCTGTGTAGAGTCTTACTCAGGATCTATTCGATCTGCAAGAGGGCGGCAAGTTGAATCTGTAGAATCCTACAGGGTACTGTAAACTCATGGAAAACAGCAGCAAAATCTGCAGTGTCTGCACATACCCTTAGCGTATGTGCACACGCTGCGGATTTTGCTGCGGATCCACAGCGTTTCTGCAGTTGCGGATCTGCAGCGGTTTCCCATGAGTTTACAGTACCATGTTAACCTATGGGAAAGTAAATCTGCAGTGCACATGCTGCGGAAAAAAACGCACGGAAACGCAGCGGTTTACATTCCGCCGCATGTCAATTCTTTGTGCGGATTCCGCTGCGGTTTTACACCTGCTCCAATAGAAAACTGCAGGTGTAAAGCCGCAGCGGAATCTGCAGTAGAAACCGCGATAAATCCGCAGGAAAAACTGCAGCAGTTTTGCACTGCGGTTTTCCCAAATACGCTGCGGAAAAATCCACAGTCCTCCAGAATACATGTGCACATAGCCTTAAAGTTCCCAAGGTCAGTGCTGCGGTGACCTCTTCATCAAAATGGTCAGCATTGCCCCTAGAAGACTGAGGTCTTTTAAAGGATCTGTCCAATAGGAAGGCAGAAATGTTTCTGAAGAGGGCCTGGGAGCAGTCGGCGGGTGCATTCAAACCAGCTATTGAGAGCACCTGTACCGCCAGGTCTATGATGATGTGGCTTGACCAACTTGCCAACTGGAGAAATGGATACGATCTGAAACACCTAGGGACAAGTTACTGGACTCCTTTCCACAGATCAGTGGATGGGCAGCCTATCTAGCAGATTTTTTCGTAGATTCATTGCGGTTAGCTGCCAGGTCTGCTGGTCTGTCCAATGCTGCCTGCCGAGCCCTCTGGCCAAAGATCTGGAAGAAACATGCACACGCTAGAAGACCAAATTGTGTGCCATTCCACTCTGGGGTGAGTACTTATTTGGCTCTGTGCTGGATGAAATTCTCGCAAAAGCAGGTGAGAGGAAAAAAGGGTTTCCTAAACAGTTTACCCCTACTTTCAGGAACACCCTTAGGAAGCGATCATCTTTCCAGAGGAAGTATAGAAGCAGAGACTGGGAGCCAGCAGAGCCGAAACAGAAAGGTGCCTACTTTGTGGCCTCATCTGCCAAAAGTAGGCGCAAGTATCGCTAGCCCTCATCTCATGGTGGGCAGTTGATTGAAATATTTCCTTCAACAATGGGTCTGTATAACGTACAGCACCTGGATTCTCGATAGTGTCATCCGGCCTAAAATTGGAATTCCGGAGTATTCCTCTGGAATCCTTCATATTAACAACTTTAAGGGACTCCCCCAGCCTCCCCCCCCCCCAATCAGCAGCGGGCCCTGGAATTGGAAATTCTGTAGTTAATGGATAAACGGTCCTAATTGATGTTCCTAAGGACCAAGAGGGGAGGGGGTTTTATTCTCCTCTGTTCTTGGTCTCCAAACCTGATAATTCCTTCAAAGCCATCATTAATTTGCGGAAGCTGAATTAATTCCTATGGTCTCATACCTTTAAAATGTAGTCCATAAGGTCTGCAACCAAACTTCTGTTTACCAGTTGTTTCATAACAATCCTGGACCTAAAGGACGCATATTATCACCTGCCTATATATAACAGGACCACCAATAATACCTCAGAGTGGCAGTACGGCTGGGCGATCAGGTTACACTTTGTTCGCCGATATGCTGTTTGGTCTATCCATGGCACCACGTGTGTTCACGAAGGTGATGGCAGAGGTGTTGGCTCATTTGAGGGAACGAGATACCCTGGTTATTCCATACCTGTATGAATACCTTATAATAGGGAGGTCAGCCGTCCAGTGCAGTACCCGGCTGAGCCATATAATCTCGTCCTTACAAGGTCTGGGTTGGATAATCAATCTGAAAATATCAAGACTAGTTCCCTCCACCCTTCAAAGGTTCCTCAGCTTCCTCTTGGATTCGGTAGCTCAGCGTTTTTCTTCCAGAGGTCAAAAGGTCAAGCATCATCCTCAAAGTCGAGAAGATAATTGACAATCCTTCTCTATCTTTGAGAGTTGCAATGTCCCTGCTGGGTTCTCTGACGTCTTGTATGCTGGCTGTACAGTGGGCCCAATTTCACACCAGGGCTCTACAGAACGAGTTGTTGGAAGCAGAAAAGAGGTTATGGGGCCACCTCGATGGAAGAATGCGGTTGTCAGTCGCCACTGTGGGCAATCTATCCTGGTGGTAAACCAGCTACATCTGTCCAAAGGAGTGCCTTGGGAAATAAAACCCGACAGTATAGTCACGACAGATGCCAGTGCCTCGGGGTGGCGAGCTCACGTGGGAGACAGACTAGCCCCAGAGTAAGTGGACGACCAGGGAGGCACAGGGTTCCTCAAACCTGAAGGAATTAAGGGCAGTGAAGTATCCGCTTCTCCGTTTTCTACCGATTCTGCCGGACACTAACGTACGGATGCACACCGACAACACTATGGTGGTGGCATATTTGAATCATCAGGGGGGACAAGGTCACAATCACTAATGTCCACCGCAGACATAGTCACCTTGGCCGAGAATCACGTCCTCTTCCTGTTGGCACTTCACATCAGAGGGGAACAGGCAGACTATTTCAGTTGACACTCCTTACGCCAGGGGGAATGGTCCCTAGACCAACAGATTTTCAGACTGATCGTGCCATTATGGGGCCTCCAGGACATAGACTTTTTCGCCAACAAGCAACAGGCAGGTCAGGAGGTTTGCGTCACTAAAAGCATCAGACCGGCCAGAGGCAGTTGAGTCCTTTCTGGTTCGGTGGGATTATATTCTGGCCTACGCATTTTCTTCAATGTGTCTGATTCCGTTAGTGCTCTGAAAAATCAGAGAGAAAAGAGCAAGAGTAATTCTGATCACCCCCTTCTGGCCCAAGAGGCCTTGGTTTTCTTTGCTATGTCCGTGACCGACCCTTGGGTGCTGCCAACAAGCCCGAGGCTTCTCTCTCAGGGGCCATTCCGACATCCACAGGTGGAGGGTCTCCACTTGACGGTGTGGAATTTGAGGGGGAGCTACTGAGGCGTAGAGGGTTTTCCGAAGCCCTAGTCACCACCTTGCTGAAGAGTAGAAAGGAAGTTACCACATAAATTTATTATAAGACCTGGAGGAGGTTTTTGCTATTCCACTCAGCTCCCCTGTTGTACCATGTTCCAATTCCAGCAATTCTGGAATTTTTGCAGAAAGGTCGAGAATTCGGGTTATCGGTTAACACCCTTACAGTACAGGTGTCTTCTCTGGCCACACTGTATAACTATAATGTAGCAGGGGACAGGTGGGTCACTAGATTCATAAAAGCCTGTGAACGCAGTAACCCAGTGCGTATTGCTAGATTACGTTTGTGATGGTGTGATATGCTATGTGGGTATCATTTTTGTGTATATTTCTATTTTACTTATTTTCATGGTGTTCTCTTGTAGGATGAGTTATTTGCTAATTGATGAATGGCTGTTGCTGCCATCTCTCATCTCTCAGCCCCCACAGTACTGTATTGTTGTCTTCTCACAGGGTCCGTGAATAATCCTGTTTGTTAATATCCTAATGAAATATTGAACTAGCTTGTTGAAACAATGAGCCCCTGCGACCTTCCCCCTCCTGACCTGTGAATGAGGAGGGGGACTTTTAAAATATCAGGGAGGTGAGACAGAGCAGATCCTATGTGGAACTATGATGTGAACACAGCACCTCAGAGAGAAAGAAGAGTATATGGACTGTTATTCTCTGTCTGCTGGATTATTGGACTCTTATCTCCCAGGGCTTTTATCCTCTTACTGAACTGCATTCGGCTTCTGGACTATCTTATCCTTTGTATGGTGGATTGTATATGAACCTTTCATATTTTTGCCTAAATAAAGGTCTTGGGATTGTTCACTCTTGTCTTGCTCTGTTGATTGTGTGATACCGGAGGACTCCGTGACAACTGGTGACGCACAGCGGAATCGGGATTATAACTCTGTAAAGCGGACTATCCTGGATTACCATGCTATCACCCCAGACTCATATAGGGCCAAGTTCGGAGACCTCCCATGCACCACGGTGGGATCGTTTAGGATGCATGCACATAAGATGTCCCAGGCATGTCGGATATGGCTGGAAGCAGAAAACGCCTTTACTGTGGAAGATGTAATACAGGCATTCCTTATAGAACAATTTCTTGCCAAGTGCCCTGCAGAGGTAAGGGAATGGGTCCGGGAGCGCACAACCGTGTACCGTGGATAGAGCTGCAGCCCTGGCAGATGAAGCACTTACTATCTGGCCGCAATGGAGGAGGCTTCTGGACAATGAACCACGGCCTCCTCCCGCACCCCGTCCCCCTCCGATTATATCTGACCTTCCACCTAGTCACAAGCCAATGACAATCATGCCTCACAATCTTGGGCCCCAACAGTTCCGACCACGACCTGGGGGTATCACAAAGAGGAGATGATATGGGTGTGGGCAACCTAGACATTTGCAGTCTGGCTGTCCCTCAAGGATTCGGAGGGAGCCCCACGCAGCCCCACCTCGTCCAGTGCATCCTGTACACTTCATTCTGCCTGAGGAAGAGCTACCACCACCCCCACCAGAGTGGACCACCGACCTTGGCACCATAGATACTCCTCCTGGAACGTACGGATTCCGGCCTTTGTCCTTTAGCTACCCAGAGCAACGGCAATGCCACCTGCAGGACATCTTAATTGATGGATACAATGTGTCAGGATTTAGAGACACGGGGGCATTCCTGACTATTGCTGAGCCCTGTCTGGTTCGACCCGAGGCAGGGTCTGAGAATTCCCATTGTCCTGGTGGGGGTTGCCCACAAATATATACAGCGAGCTTCTGTGCTTTTGGATTATGGTTGTAGAGAAAAACTGTTGGATTGGAGTTATGGGAGGACTTCCTGCAGATATCCTCCTTGGAAATGACATTGGGGAGTTAGTGTCATTTTCTGTGAGCAAGACCAAAATAAGTCAAAACCGCACCCTTTTCTTTATAGATTGAAGGTCTCAGCGGACACAGGGGCGCACGTCCAAAACCAGGGAGCCCATCCCGGACAACGTACCAAGGCCACAAAGGACAAAAAGACAGCGCCACAGTGGATGGTGAAAAAATAAAAACTTACATTTTTTCTGCCTCCTGTAGCGACATTTCAGTCAAATGATAAAGGTCTGTTGACCGAAACGTCGCTACAGGAGGCAGAATAAATGTAAGCTTTTATTTTTTCACCATCCATTGTGGCGCTGTCTTTTTGTCCTTTATTTTCTGGGAGCAGTCACACGACTACAGGCCCTTCAAGCACTACGTCATCCGGACCTCACCGGGGAGCAACCACCACAATCCGCATCAGAGTTGGTGAGCAATACGTTCGCTGCTACTACATTGGAAGAGTCTTAAGATAGAGAGGAGTTTAGGAGAGAAATAGAGGCTGACACTATCTTAGCAGCCCGTAGGCTAAGGGCAGGAACTGGGTACATGGGAGATAATGGGGATGGCTTCACTCGAGAAAACTGACTGTATTATCCTGTAACAAAGGTCAGTGACAAGGGCAACCCTGACGCAACGACCAGTTAACTCATTGTCCTTCAGAAGTACAGGGCACAGCTACTCCAACTGGCCCATGACATCCCCTTGGCTGGGCATCAAGGGAGGAAAAGGACTGAAAAGAGACCCACCCAAAGTTTTTACTGGCCTGGCATCTCGCAGTCGGTAGCCCATTATTGCCGCACCTGCACCTGCGATGTGTGCCAGCGAATGCGGCATCCAGGAGCTCGACATAAGGTACCCCTGCAATCCCTGCCCATAATTGACGAACCATTTCAACGTGTAGCTGTTGAGATCATAGGTCCTCTGGCCCACCCCAGGTCAGGGAAAAAATATATCCTGACAGTGGTGGACTATGCCACTAGGTATCCTGAAGCTGTGGCCCTGTCCAGTGTTACAGCAGTAAAGGTACCCGAGGCCCTTGTTACCATCTTTACCCGGGTAGGGTTTCCTAGTGAAATATTATCGGATCAAGGCACTCAGTTCATGTCAGATCTGGTCCAGTCCTTATGGCAAATCTATGGTATGGTATAGTCTCTAACTGGGTCGCTGTGACCAGTGGGGTACCGCAGGGGTCAGTATTGGGACCTGTTCTCTTCAACATATTCATTAATGATCTGGTAGAAGGTTTACACAGTAAAATATCGATATTTGCAGATGATACAAAACTATGTAAAGCAGTTAATACAAGAGAAGATAGTATTCTGCTACAGATGGATCTGGATAAGTTGGAAACTTGGGCTGAAAGGTGGCAGATGAGGTTTAACAATGATAAATGTAAGGTTATACACATGGGAAGAGGGAATCAATATCACCATTACACACTAAACGGGAAACCACTGGGTAAATCTGACAGGGAGAAGGACTTGGGGATCCTAGTTAATGATAAACTTACCTGGAGCAGCCAGTGCCAGGCAGCAGCTGCCAAGGCAAACAGGATCATGGGGTGCATTAAAAGAGGTCTGGATACACATGATGAGAGCATTATACTGCCTCTGTACAAATCCCTAGTTAGACCGCACATGGAGTACTGTGTCCAGTTTTGGGCATCGGTGCTCAGGAAGGATATAATGGAACTAGAGAGAGTACAAAGGAGGGCAACAAAATTAATAAAGGGGATGGGAGAACTACAATACCCAGATAGATTAGCGAAATTAGGATTATTTAGTCTAGAAAAAAGACGACTGAGGGGCGATCTAATAACCATGTATAAGTATATAAGGGGACAATACAAATATCTCGCTGAGGATCTGTTTATACCAAGGAAGGTGACGGGCACAAGGGGGCATTCTTTGCGTCTGGAGGAGAGAAGGTTTTTCCACCAACATAGAAGAGGATTCTTTACTGTTAGGGCAGTGAGAATCTGGAATTGCTTGCCTGAGGAGGTGGTGATGGCGAACTCAGTCGAGGGGTTCAAGAGAGGCCTGGATGTCTTCCTGGAGCAGAACAATATTGTATCATACAATTATTAGGTTCTGTAGAAGGACGTAGATCTGGGGATTTATTATGATGGAATATAGGCTGAACTGGATGGACAAATGTCTTTTTTCGGCCTTACTAACTATGTTACTATGTATATGTTACTATGGTGTTAGAGCCATTCGCACCACCCCATACCACCCCCAGACCAACGGACTATGTGATCGCTTTAATGAAACCCTAATAATTATGCTGAGTTCTTTTGTTGACATTGAAAAAGACTGGGAAAAATACCTGCCACATCTCTTCGTTTTTCGGGAGGTTCCCCAAGAGTTCACAGGGTTCTCTCCCTTCAAACTACTCTTTAGCTGGAAGGTCTGTGGGCCTCTCAGTCTTCTGAAAGAACATTTGGAGGGAGATGGCTCAGACACCGGAATGCCCATCATTCCCTATGTTCTAGACTTCAGAGACCGTCTCGCCCAGCTAGCTACCTTGGCTAAATAACATCAGCGAATGGCCCAGTCCAGACAAAAAACCTGGTATGACCGTAATGCCAGGACCTGGGAATTTATGGAAGGACAACAAGTGCTCATGATTACCGCTTCCCCTGCCAACAAGCTTCAAGCAGAGTGGGAAGGCCCTTATGAGGTTGTCAAGAAAATTAATGACCCTAACTACGTTATTGCCCTGGACTCTAGTGATCGACGACAGAAAGCAGTCCACATTAACATGCTGAAAGACTACCAAGACCGATCTCTGCCTGTTCTAGCCGTCTGCCACCCCCCTAGTGATACCGCCGCCGATGATTATCTCCCCGATCCTCTCCAGGTCTCCCAAGCGGGAGGATCACTGGACCAAGTGCCCCTGGGCTCCCATTTATCAGATATACAAAGGACGATATTTTCACCGTACTAAGGCCGAGGGCTGCTGCTTTCTCCTCAAAGCCGAGGAAGACTACTCTCACAAGCCACCATGTGTGGAAATCCCCGGACAATGCCCCATCCAGCAGGCTGCCTACCGGGTTCCAGAGGCTGCTCAAGGTATGACAAAGAACGAACTGGAGGATATGAAACGACTGGTAGTTGTTCAGCCATCTCACAGTTCTTGGGCCTCTCCTGTCTTCCTGGTCCCCAAGAAGGATGGTATAGCACGATTCTGCGTTGATTACAGATGATTAAATGATGCCACCAAGAGTGATGCTTACCCCATGCCCAGGATTGATGATCTATTGGATCGTCTGGCCAGTGTCCAATTTGTGACCACGTTAGACTTGAACAAGGGGTACTGGCAGATACCCCTTACAGAGGCTGCTCGGCCTTCATTACTCCATTTAGGCTTTTTGAGTTCCTGGGAATGCCCTTTGGGATGAAAAATGCCCCCGCTACTTTCCAGAGACTGGTAGATCAACTGTTTCAACAATGTCAGGACTTTGCCTGTGCTTACTTAGATGACATTGCCATTTTTAGCACCACCTGGGAGGAACATCTTAAACACTTGGGCATAGTTCTAGTCTGTATCCTTGCTGCAGGACTGACCATTCGCCCTGATAAATGCCAAATAGGGATGGCTGAGGTGCAGTACCTAGGGCATAGAGTAAAGGGTGGGACCCTAAGGCCTGAACCTGCCAAGGTGGAAGCCATTAGCAACTGGTGTAGACCCCAGACTAAAAATCAGGTACTTGCATTTTTAGTAACTGCTGGTTATGATCGCAAATTTTGTTTCTAACTTCAGCACCTTGGCCAAGCCACTAACTGACCTGACCCTCAAGAACATGCCTAAGAATGTGACGTGGACGACTGCATGCGAGGATGCCTTTTCACCGTTAAAGACCGCCCTCATCACTGCTCCTGTCTTGGCTCCTCGTACAGAGAGATGCATCCACCTTTGGGATTGGGGCAGTACTTAGCCAAGTGAACGCCGGAGAAGAACATCCTGTTGTTTTTGCAAGTTAGAAACTACTGGATCTGGAAGTTGCCTATGCCAATATTGAAAAGGAGTGCCTTGCCATCGTATGGGCGCAAAAAAAATTTCACCATACTTGTATGGCAGAGACTTTACAATTGTTACAGACCACAACCCCCTCACATGGCTGAACCGTGTTTCAGGGGACAATGGAAGATTGCTGCGGTGGAGCTTGTCCTTACAACCCTACAGCTTCTCCATCCAATACAAGCTGGGAAGCCAACACCAGAATGCTGATTGACTGTCTCGTCAAGTAGAAGCATGGGCTCCCCATGCCAACCTACCCTAGCCACTGTAAAAGGAAACGATTGAGCAATGTGGACTAAAGTGAGCAGGTCAGAGGTCTGTGTAGACCTCATAGCATGCTCACTTATTATGAGGGGGGAGAGGTTGTGATGGTGTGATATGCTATGTGGGTATTATTTTTGTGTATATTTCTATTTTACTTATTTTCATGGTGTTCTCTTGTAGGATGAGTTATTTGCTAATTGATGAATGGCTGTTGCTGCCATCTGATATCAGCCCCCACAGTACTGTATTGTTGTCTTCTCACAGGGTCAGTGAATAATCCTGTTTGCCAATATCCTAATGACATATTGAACTAGCTTGTTGAAACAATGAGCCCCTGCGACCTTCCCCCTCCTGACCTTTGAATGAGGAGTGGGACTTTTAAAATATCAGGGAGGTGAGACACAGAGCAGATCCTATGTGGAACTATGATGTGAACACAGCACCTCAGAGAGAAAGAAGAGTATATGGACTGTTATTCTCTCTGTCTGCTGGATTATTATGGGTGGCACGGTTAGCACTGCAGCCTTGCAGCGCTGGAGTCCTGGGTTCGAACCCCACCAAGGACAACATCTGCAAAGAGTTTGTATGTTCTCTCCGTGTTTGCGTGGGTTTCCTCCGGGCACTCCGGTTTCCTCCCACATTCCAAAGACATACTGATAGGGAATTTAGATTGTGAGCCCCATCGGGGACAGTGATAATGTATGCAAACTGTAAAGCGCTGCGGAATATGTTAGCGCTATATAAAAATAAAGATTATTATTATTTATTATTGGACTCTTATCTCCCAGGGCTTTTATCCTCTTACTGAACTGCATTCGGCTTCTGGACTATCTTATCCTTTGTGTGGTGGATTGTATATGGACCTTTCGTATTTTTGCCTAAATAAAGGTCTTGGGATTGTTCACTCTTCTCTTGCTATGTTTATTGTGTGATACTGGAGAAGGACCCCGTGACAATCTCCATAGGATTTAAACCTTGTGCTGGACACGTTAACAAGTTCCCCCTTCAAACCCTTAGATTCTGCCTCTATTAAGGTTCTAAACCTCAAAACCGCTTTACTGGTAGCCTTAACTTCTGCAGGACGAGTCAGTGACATTCAGGCACTATCAGTAGATACTTCTTTTTTGAGGATTTATCAGGATAAGATAGTTCTGAAACCGGACCCGACTTATTTGCCAAACGTCGCTTCTAGGTTTCATAGAAGCCAAGAAATGTATTTACCATCCTTCTTTGATAGCCATGCTACAGCGGAGAAACAATGTTTCCATTGATGCAATTCCGCTCTTCTAAAAACACTGCGGATCCGCATCAAAATCCAGCATAGCCTAACATGTGCCTGAAAAATAGTTTCCAACTACATGTAGGGTATTGGCACACTCAGGAAAAGGAATGGACCCGTTTATTGCACAATTTCCACTATTGGCCCTTATAAAAATGAAAATTTTGGGCTAAAACATTTTGGTGAAAAAAAAAATTCTTTACTGCCCAATGGTATAAAATTCTGTGACACACCTGTGGAGTTAATATGCTTACTGCACCAATAGATTAATTGAGAAGTATACTTTGTTAAATGGAGTCACTTTTTTGGGAGGGATGGGATGAAGGAATGCCAGTGTGACATGACACTCACAAACCATTCCATAAGAGTCTGCACCCTAATATGGCATTCCTTCCCTTCTGAACTTTGCATTGTAAAAACTTGATTCCAGCTCACCCAGTTGCTCTGTGCTCAGACACCGGCCTCACCCTGGCCTCACATCAAGGATAATAGAAAAAATTGGAGTCCAGCTCAACAGGACTTGGATTTTCCTTTTCTTTTCTTTTTTCAAAAGAAAATATAGTGCATACAAAACTGTTGAGCTGGACTCAATTTTCTTTCTATTAACTTTGCAGTATGCCTCAAAAACATGAGGAGAAAACGCATATACAAGAATCTGGTTCTTGTATTTGCGTTTTCTCCTCATTTGTTTTACCTGCTTTAACCCCTTCCCGACATGCGCTTTACTAGTACTGCTCTGCGGGAACGGAGTTCGCGCAAACCGCAGTACTAGTACGGCGGCACGATCGCGCGGTCTCAGTGAGCACCGCTGCAATCGCGTACGGGTGTCGGCTCCTCTGATGCCGGTGTCAGTAGTGACAGCGACATAGAGGGGCATCGCACATGAAAGCCTGCGTAGAGTTTGGTAAAAAAAAAAAAACATGAATGACTTCCATACTATGAGAAATAAGATTCTCTGGTCTGATGAGATGAAGATAGATGTTTTTGGTGATAATTCTAAGCTGTATTTGTGGAGAAAACCAGGCACTGCTCATCACCTGCCCAATACAATCCCAACAGTCAAACATGGTGGTGGTGGCATCATGCTATGGGGGCGTTTTTCAGCTGCAGAGACAGGACGACTGTATCGCAATGTGACCGAAGCAGTGTGACACGACCTCACGATAGTTCGGTCACCAACAGTACAACAAACAAGGGAACACTGGGGACACAAAACGGTGGGCCCTGCGATAGGGAACATCTCCTGCACTTTCCCAAGGATGTGCCCTGATCTCCTTGACGTCCCTATGCAGGTTTTTTTCAACCTGTCGCCGAGCAGGATACCTAAGACTTCGCTTGCCCTGCAGCTATCCATAGGTAGGAAATTGGCAAGTGCGGACACTGGTCCCACCGCTGCCCTAATGCAAAGGAAAGGTATGACAGACAAGGCAAAGGAAAAACAACACTTAGCTCACTGCTGCAAAGCACAGCACGGCAGGAATGAAACACCCAACTCCGCTGACGAACAACTTCTCTCAGCAAGCTCCTTTTCTCAGCTTGGTCGCTGCAGAATGAACGCTAATAGTCAGCTGATGCATCAGGTAACCTCTTGAGGGATTGTGGGAGTGGTTGCTACCCACATCAGCTGACCCAGCAGCAATTCAATTACACCATCAGGCCACCCGGGGAAGCTGCATTAACCCCCGATGACCTGTAAGGAAAAAAGTTTTAATCAGATCTGCCACAAATCCAAAAATGGATTGTGACAAACTGGTTGTCATTGAAGGAAGCATGAATGCGGTCAAATACAGAGAGATCCTGAATGAAAACCTCTTCCAGAGTGCTCTGGACTTGGCCGAAGGTTCACCTTCCAGCAAGACAATGACTGAACACACAGCTAAAATAACAAGAGTGGCATCAGAACAACTGTGACCATTCTTGACTGGCCCAGCCAGAACCCTGACCTAAACCCAATTGAGCATCTCTGGAGAGACCTGAAAATGGCTGTCCACCAACATTCACCATCCAAGCTGACAGAACTGGAGAAGATCTGCAAGGAAGAATGGCTGAGGATCCCCAAATCCAGGCGTGAAAAACTTGTTGCATCATTCCCAAGAAGACTCATGGCTGTACTAGCTCAAAAGGGTGCTTCTACTCAATACTGAGCAAAGGGTCTGAATAGTTATGACCTTGTGATATTTAAGTTTTTCTTTTTTAATAAATTTAAAAAAATTACTACATTTGGTTTTTTTTCAGTCAAGATGGGGTGCAGAGTGTACATTAATGAGAAATAACAAACTTTTTTGAATTTACCAAATGGATGCACTGAAACAGAGTGAAGAATTTAAAGGGGTCTGAATACTTTCCGTACCCGCTGTACAGTGACAGCGTATTGTTACCTATATATGTTTTAATTGTGCCTCATAAAAAGTTTTCAACCACACATTAGCTATTGGCAAACTCATGAGATTGCAAAAAAGTAGTATGCTTCATTTTCTCCTATTAGTGCTGTTTGAAAATTAAAAACTTTTGGGCAGTGGTTATTTTTCATTTTCACAGCCAAATGTTTTACAATTTTGTGAGTCATCTGATGGTTAAAAATGCTCACCGCACCCCTAAGTGAATTTAGGTGTGGTTTCCAAAATGGGGTCACTTGAGGATGGTTTCTGCTGTTTTGGCATGTCCAATGCGCTTCAAATGTGACTTAATGGCCACAGTCTGTTCCAGCCAAAATGGCACTCCAGAATTCAAATACCGCTTTTAATCTTCTGAGTCCTGTTGTGTGCCTAAAACGTAGTTTGAGAGCACATTCGGGGATGTCCTCGTACTCAAGAGAAATTACACAATAAATTGTGAGGTACAATTTTTAACGCCACTCTTGTGAAAATGAAAAATTTGGGACTAAGAAAACATTTTTGTGGGAAACATTTTTTTTATCTTGTCGTTCAAATGTTACGATATAACGTTGTGTGAAGCACATGTGGGTTCTACAGGTGCTTCTCACAAAATTAGAATATCACCAAAAAGTTAATTTATTTCAGTTCAATACAAAAAATGAAACTCCTATATTATATAGTCATTACAAACCGTGATCTATTTCAAGTTCTTATTTCTGTTAATGTTGAGTCATTATATCAATACATTAGAATACTTTATAACACCAGCTTGAAAAATGATTTTAAATGAATGAAACAATGATTTGTTGGGAGTTTCTACTGTTTTGGCTCATAAGAAGTTTAGCTACTGCAGCATGATGTCCGCAATCTGTTCTAGCCAAAATTGTGCTCCAAAATTCATAGATAGCTTCTTTTTGTCCGAGTACCGCTATGTGCCAAAACAGCTTCCCCCACTTATGGTGCATCGCCATGCTCGGAAGAAATTTCACAAATTGTCTATTTCCTCCTGTTTTCTGCTTGTGAAAAAAATAAATTTTGGGGAGAAAGCAATATTTTTGTAGAAAATACTAAATTTTTCATTTATTGTTTTCACTTTGTTTTAGCTCCTATGAAACACCTGAAGGGCTAACAAACTTTCTAAATGTCATTTTGAATACCTTAAAGATTGCAGTATTTAAAATTGGATAACTTTTGTCCGTTTAATAAAATGGGTTTTGTAAAATTTGTTGTAAAAATGAAAAATTAATGTTAAAACTTTTAAACCTTTTATTTCCAGGAAAGAATTTAGTTTTTTAAACAATCTTCATGTAAAGTGAGCATATGGAGAATGTTATTAATTATGTTTAGTGTTATCACTAACTGTTTTAAGGGCGTAACAATTGAGTGTTCAAAAATTACGAATTCTTCCATTTTTTTTTTCAATTTTTTCATAAATAAACTTGAGTAGGTATTTGTATTGTCAGTTTCTAGTTAACTTTAAGGCTTTGTGCACACGTTGTTGCGGATCTGTAGTTTTTTTGGATGCGTGGAATTGCACCAAATCCGCAGTGTAGTGCATAACCAATGTTAATGGAAATCCAGACTTGGTGTGCACATGCTGCGGAAAGATCCCCGTGGATTCACAGAGTTTTATTAACCCTTCTGGTGCTTCACAGGAATTTTTGGAATTTTAAAAAAAAAATGAACATTTAACTTTTTTTCACAAAAAAAATTACTTGAGATCCAAATTGGAGAAATTGGATCCCAAAAGTTATTGTGCAATTTGTCCTGAGTACACTGATACCCCATATGTCGGGGGGAACTACTGTTTTGGCGCGTGGCAGAGCTCGGAAGGGAAGGAGCGCCGTTTGACTTTTTCAACGCAAAATTGTCTGGAATTTAGATCGGATGCCATTTCGCGTTTGGAGAGCCCCTGATGTGCCTAAACGGTGGAAACACCCACAATTGACCCCATTTTGTAAATTAGACCCCACCTCCCCCAAGGAACTTATCTAGATATGTGGTGAGAACTTTGAACCCCCAGGTCCTTCTCTAAAATTTATAGCGCCCGGCCGTGAAAATAAAAAATCATATTTTTTCCACAAACCTGATCTTTTAGTCCCAAATTTTTTTATTTTCCCAAGGGTAGCAGGAGAAATTGGACCCCAAAAGTTGTTGTCCAATTTGTCCTGAGTACGCTGATACCCCATATGTTGGGGAAAACCCCTGTTTTGGCACACGGGAGAGCTCGGAAGGGAAGGAGCACTGTTTTACTTTTTCAACGCAGAATTGGCTGGAATTGAGATCGGACGCCATGTCGCGTTTGGAGAGCCCCTGATGTGCCTAAACAGTGGAAACCCCCCCAATTCTAACAAACCCTAACCCAAACACACCCCTAACCCTAATCCCAACCATAACCCTAACCACACCCCTAAACCTGACACACCCCTAACCCCAAAAATCCCAGCTGTAAATGTAATCCAAACCCTAAGGTTCACCTTCCAGCAAGACAATGACTAAACACACAGCTAAAATAACAAGAGTGGCATCAGAACAACTGTGACCATTCTTGACTGGCCCAGCCAGAACCCTGACCTAAACCCAATTGAGCATCTCTGGAGAGACCTGAAAATGGCTGTCCACCAACATTCACCATCCAAGCTGACAGAACTGGAGAAGATCTGCAAGGAAGAATGGCTGAGGATCCCCAAATCCAGGCGTGAAAAACTTGTTGCATCATTCCCAAGAAGACTCATGGCTGTACTAGCTCAAAAGGGTGCTTCTACTCAATACTGAGCAAAGGGTCTGAATAGTTATGACCTTGTGATATTTAAGTTTTTCTTTTTTAATAAATTTAAAAAAATTACTACATTTGGTTTTTTTTCAGTCAAGATGGGGTGCAGAGTGTACATTAATGAGAAATAACAAACTTTTTTGAATTTACCAAATGGATGCACTGAAACAGAGTGAAGAATTTAAAGGGGTCTGAATACTTTCCGTACCCACTGTACAGTGACAGCGTATTGTTACCTATATATGTTTTAATTGTGCCTCATAAAAAGTTTTCAACCACACATTAGCTATTGGCAAACTCATGAGATTGCAAAAAAGTAGTATGCTTCATTTTCTCCTATTAGTGCTGTTTGAAAATTAAAAACTTTTGGGCAGTGGTTATTTTTCATTTTCACAGCCAAATGTTTTACAATTTTGTGAGTCATCTGATGGTTAAAAATGCTCACCGCACCCCTAAGTGAATTTAGGTGTGGTTTCCAAAATGGGGTCACTTGAGGATGGTTTCTGCTGTTTTGGCATGTCCAATGCGCTTCAAATGTGACTTAATGGCCACAGTCTGTTCCAGCCAAAATGGCACTCCAGAATTCAAATACCGCTTTTAATCTTCTGAGTCCTGTTGTGTGCCTAAAACGTAGTTTGAGAGCACATTCGGGGATGTCCTCGTACTCAAGAGAAATTACACAATAAATTGTGAGGTACAATTTTTAACGCCACTCTTGTGAAAATGAAAAATTTGGGACTAAGAAAACATTTTTGTGGGAAACATTTTTTTTTATCTTGTGGGAGATGTGGGAGAAAACTGCTGTAAGTGCACACATCGGCTCAGAAGGGAAGTAGTGACGGTTTGGAATGCCGACTTTGATGTAATGGTCTGCAGGGGTTATGTGGCGTTTGGAGAGCCCCTGATGTGCCTAAACAGTGGATACCCCCCAATTCTAACTAACCCCAACACACCCCCAACCTTAACCATAACTCTAATCATAACACACCCCTAATCCCAACCCTAGCCCTCATCCCAACACTAGCCTTAATCCCATCCCTAACCCTAATCCCAACGATAAACGTAACCCTAACTTTAGCCCTAACCCTAATAGGAACATTGAAATAAATACATTTTTTTTATTTTATTATTTTTTCCTAAGCGGGGTGATAAAGAGGGGTTTTGATTTACTATTTATAGCTGGTTCTTATGTTTGGCAGCTGTCACACACTAAAAAAAAACGCTTTTTATTGCAAAAAATAGTTTTTGCATCACCACATTTTGAGAGCTATAATTTTTCCATATTTTGGCCCAGAGTCAAGTGAGGTCTTGTTTTTTGTGGGATGAGTCGACGTTTTTATTGGTATCATTTTCAGGCACATGACCTTTTTTGATTGCTTTTTATACCGATTTTTGAGAAGCAGAATGAACGAAAAACAGCAACTCATGAATTTCTTGGGGGGGTGTTTATACCGTTCCATGTGTGTGGTAAAATTGATAAGGCAGTTTTATTCTTTGGGTCAGTACGATGACAGCGATACCTCATTTATATCTTTTTTAAGTTTTGGTGCTTTTATGCAATAAAAACTTTTAAATAAAAAAATAATAATTTTTGCATCACTTTATTCTGAGAGCTATAACTTTATTTTTTCGCTGATGCAGCTATATGGCGGCTTGTTTTTTGCTGGACAAGATTACTTTTTCAGCAGTGCCATGTTTATATCTGTCTTTTTGATCGTGTGTCTTCCACATTTTGTTAGGACAGTATGATGATAAAGCATTGTTTTTTTTGCTTTTTTTTAACTGTGTTCACTAAAGGGGTTAATTAATGGGACAGTTTTATAGGTCAGGTTGTTACGGAAGTGGTGATACTAAATATGTGTACTTTTATTTAGAATTTTTTTTAACTCAAATA
Organism: Ranitomeya imitator; assembly: GCF_032444005.1. Lineage (NCBI taxonomy): Eukaryota > Metazoa > Chordata > Amphibia > Anura > Dendrobatidae > Ranitomeya > Ranitomeya imitator. Next base: position 672,872,615 of record NC_091283.1, read on the forward strand.
TTTAATTTATTGATGGAATAAATATTTTTTTATTTTAAATATTTTTACAATATATATATATTTTTTTTAATTCATTCTTATTTTTACACTTTGTCCCACTATGGGAGACTCATTTTGTGCAGGCTGATCGCCTCTATAGCATGCAGATCTGTAAGCTATAGAAGCTGTCAGCGCTGCAGCTTCTATGCACTAACCTTGGGGACTTCCTGACATTCACTGTGCACGACAGGAAGTCTTTCAGCTCTGTAGACCCGGATGTTGTCTTGACGACATCCGGTATCCATGGCACGCCGTGGGGTCTCTGATCCGAAGGCAGAGGGGCTGTCAGCCCCTGTGCCGACTCCGAAACACTGCGATTATGTTTAGTCGCAGTTGTCTGGAGGTAAAAGTGCTGGGAGCGGTCCGTGACCTCTCCTGGCACTTAGTGCCTGGTGTCAGCTGTGAGAATCAGCTGACACCCGGCCCCAATCGGCTCCGACGTCCTATCCCTTCCATGGTCACACAGGCCTGTGCCACATGGACAGGATAGTACATCGGATGTCAGAAAGGGGTTAATATCAGCCCATAGCTGTATGCATAGCCTTTGCTGGTTATTGATTTTAGAGGGACCCTACGTCATTTTTGGGAGGCTCCCCTTTTGTAATAGCCAGTAAAGGCTAAGCATACAGCTGTGAGCTGATATTAATAGCTTGGGAAGATCCATGGGTATTACCCCCTTTCCAGGCTATAAACATCTATCCCCAGTCGCTGGCTTTCCTTCTGCTGGTTAAGAAAATTACGTGGGACCCCATGCAATTTTTTGTTCCTTTTTTTTTTTTAAATTAACCTCTTAATCCCAAATTACATACTATCCCGCCGAGGTGACCTGGGTTTAATTTGCAGGGACGGGATAGTACGCCATAGGCGATTGGCCATGCTCACGGTGGGAGCGTGGCTGATCGCCGCCGGGTATCAGCTGATTATTACAGCTGACATCCGCCACTATGTGCCAGGAGCGGTCATGGACCGCTTCCGTCACATTAACCCCCAGAACACTGCGATCAAACATGATCGCAGCGTTCCGGCGGCCTAGGGAAGCATCGTGCAGGGAGGGTCTCCCTGTTGTGAATTCTGTTGTCGGGCTCCCTCCTGTGGTCATGAATGGTACTTCGGCTGGTTCTGTCCATGGAATTCCTCTGGTGGCTGTGGGTGTTTCTGAGTTTCCTTCCACAGGTGACGAGGCTAATTCGTTAGTGGGCTGCTCTATTTAACTCCACTTAGATCTTTGATCCATGCCACCTGTCAGTGTTCCAGTATTGGTCTTGTTCACTCCTGGATCGTTCTTGTGACCTGTCTTCCCAGCAGAAGCTAAGTGCCTGTTTGTTTTTCTCTGGTTACATAGTTACATAGTTACATAGTTATTAAGGTTGAAGGAAGACTATATGTCCATCTAGTTCAACCCATAGCCTAACCTAACATGTTGATCCAGAGGAAGGCAAAAAAACCCCATGTGCAAAGAGTAAGCTCCACATTGGGGAAAAAAATTCCTTCCCGACTCCACATATGGCAATCAGACTAGTTCCCTGGATCAACGCCCTATCAAGGAATCTAGTGTATATACCCTGTAACATTATACTTTTCCAGAAAGGTATCCAGTCCCCTCTTAAATTTAAGTAATGAATCCCTCATTACAACATCATACGGCAGAGAGTTCCATAGTCTCACTGCTCTAACAGTAAAGAATCCTCGTCTGTTATTATGCTTAAACCTTTTTTCCTCCAACCGCAGAGGAGGAGACCTGTTTCAGGTCTATGATTAAAAAGATCATCAGAAAGGTCTTTGTACCGTCCCCTCATATATTTATACATTAAAATAAGATCACCCCTTAGTCTTCGTTTTTCCAAACTAAATAGCCCCAAGTGTAATAACCTATCTTGGTATTGCAGACCCCCCAGTCCTCTAATAACCTTGGTCGCTCTTCTCTGCACCCGCTCCAGTTCAGCTATGTCTTTCTTAAACACCGGAGACCAGAACTGTGCACAGTATTCTAAGTGTGGTCGAACTAGTGACTTGTATAGAGGTAAAATTATGTTCTCCTCATGAGCATCTATGCCTCTTTTAATGCATCCCATTATTTTATTTGCCTTTGTAGCAGCTGCCTGACACTGGCCACTGAATTTAAGTTTGTCATCCACCCATACACCCAGGTCTTTTTCATTGACGGTTTTGCCCAGAGTTTTAGAATTAAGCACATAATTATACATCTTATTACTTCTACCCAAGTGCATGACCTTACATTTATCCCCATTAAAGCTCATTTGCCATTTATCAGCCCAAGCTTCTAGTTTACATAAATCATCCTGTAATATAAAATTGTCCTCCTCTGTATTGATTGGTTTGCTATTTTTCTGTCCAGCTTACTATTTTTGATTGTTGTCTTGCTTGCTGGAAGCTCTGGGACGCAGAGGGAGCGCCTCCGCACCGTGAGTCGGTGCGGAGGGTCTTTTTGCGCCCTCTGCGTGGTCTTTTGTAGGTTTTTGTGCTGACCGCAAAGCTACCTTTCCTATCCTCGGTCTGTTCAGTAAGTCGGGCCTCACTTTGCTAAATCTATTTCATCTCTGTGTTTGTGTTTTCATCTTTGCTCACAGTCATTATATGTGGGGGGCTGCCTTTTCCTTTGGGGAATTTCTCTGAGGCAAGGTAGGCTTTATTTTTCTTTTCTTCAGGGCTAGCTAGTTCCTTAGGCTGTGCCGAGTTGCATAAGGAGCGTTAGGCGCAATCCACGGCTATTTCTAGTGTGTGTGATAGGATTAGGGATTGCGGTCAGCAGAGTTCCCACGTCCCAGAGCTCGTCCTTTATTATCAGTAACTATCAGGTCATTCCATGTGCTCTTAACCACCAGGTCATAACAGCTCCCTGCGTGCTTCTCTGAGACCCTCGGAACACCGCGATGTGATTGCGTTGTTCAGAGGGTCTCCTACATCCTGCTCCCTGTAGGCCCTGGATCCAAAATGGCCACGGGGCTCCTTTCGGGTCCTGCAGAGAGGTGGCTTGCAAGCGCCTGCTCAGAGCAGGCGCCGGCAAGCCTGGAGCACTGCCTGTCAGATCGCTGATCTGACACAGTGCTTTCCAAAGTGTCAGATCAACGATCTGACACTATACTGTGATGTCCCACACTGGGACAAAGTAAAAAAGTAAAAAAAAAATAAAAAAAAATCCTAAATAATGAGAAAAAAATATATTGTTCCAATAAATACATTTCTTTATTTAAATTAAAAAAACAATAAAAGTAAACTTATTTAGTATCGCCACGTCCGTAACGACCCAACCTATAAAACTGTCCCACTAGTTAACCCCTTCAGTGAACACCTTAAAGAAAAAGGCAAAAAAACAATGCTTTATTTTACCACTGAATAAAAAGTGGAATAACACGCCATCAAAAAGACAGATATAAATAAACATGGTGCCGCTGAAAACGTCATCTTGTCCTGCAATAAACGATCCGCCAAACAGCGTCATCAGCGAAAAATAAAAAGTTAAAGTCCGCAGAATAAAGCGATGCAAAAATTATTTTTTATATAAAAGTTTTTATCGTATAAAAGTGCCAAAACATAAATGATACAAATGAGGTATCGCTGTAATTGTACTGACCCAAAGAATAAAGCTGCTTTATCAATTTTATCAAACGTGGAACGGTATAAATGCCCCCCCAACCAAAAGAAATTCACGAATAGCTGGTTTTTGATCATTCTGCCTCAGAAAAATCTCAATAAGCGATCAAAAAATGTCACGTGTCTGAAATTCGTACCAATAAAAGCGTCAACTCGTCCCGCAAAAAAACAAGACCTCACATGACTCTGTGGACCAAAATATGGAAAAACTATAGCTCTCAAAAAGTGGAGACGCAAAAAACGATTTTTTGCAATAAAAAGCATCTTTCAGTGTGTGACCGCTGCCAATCATAAAAATCAGCTACAAAAACCCACTATAAAAGTAAATCAAACCCCCCTTCATCACCTCCTTAGTTAGGGAAAAATAAAAAAAAGGATTTATTTCCATTTTTCCATTAGTGTTAGGGTTGGGGCTAAAGTTAGGGTCGGGGCTAATATTAAGGTTGGGGCTACAGTTAGGGTTGGGGCTACAGTTGGGGCTAAAGTTAGGGTTTGGGTTGGGGCTAAAGTTAGGGTTTGGATTACATTTACAGCTGGGATTTTTGGGGTTAGGGGTGTGTCAGGTTTAGGGGTGTGGTTAGGGTTATGGTTGGGATTAGGGTTAGGGGTGTGTTTGGGTTAGGGTTTCAGTTAGAATTGGGGGGGTTTCCACTGTTTAGGCACATCAGGGGCTCTCCAAACGCGACATGGCGTCCGATCTCAATTCCAGCCAGTTCTGCGTTGAAAAAGTAAAACAGTGCTCCTTCCCTTCAGAGCTCTCCCTTGAGCCAAAACAGGGGTTTACCCCAACATACGGGGTATCAAGCGTACTCAGGACAAATTGGACAACAGCTTTTGGGGTCCAATTTCTCTGGTTAGCCTTGGGAAAATTTGGGGGGGCTAAACCTTTTTGGGGAAAAAATAATTTTTTATTTTCACGGCTCTGCGTTATAAACTGTAGTATAACACTTGGGGGTTCAAAGTTCTCACAACACATCTAGATATGTTCCTTGGGGGGTCTAGTTTCCAGTATTGGGTCACTTGTGGGGGGTTTCCACTGTTTAGGTACACCAGGGGCTTTGCAAACGCAATGTGATGCCTGCAGGCTTTTCCATCTAAGTCTGCATTCCAAACGGCGCTCCTTGCTTTCCGAGCTCTGCCATGTGCCCAAACGGTGGTTCCCCCCCCCCCCCCCCACATATGGGGTATCAGCGTACTCAGGACAAATTGGACAACAACTTTTGGGGTCCAATTTCTCATGTTACCCTTAGGAAAATACAAAACTGGGGCTAAAAAATAATTTTTGTGGAAAAAAAATGATTTTATTTTCACGGCTCTGCGTTATAAACTGTAGGGAAAACTTGGGGGTTCAACGTTCTCATAACACATCTAGATTAGTTCCTTACGGGTCTACTTTCCAAAATGGTGTCACTTGTGAGGGGTTTCAATGTTTAGGCACATCAAGGGCTCTCCAAACGCAACATGGTGTGCCATCTCAATTTCAGTCAATTTTGCATTGAAAAGTCAAATGGCGCTCCTTCCCTTCCGAGCTCTGCCATGCACCCAAACAGTGGTTTACCCCCACATATCGGGTATCCGCGTACTCAGGACAAATTGCACAACAACTTTTGGGGTCCAATTTCTTCTGTTACCCTTGGGAAAATAAAAAAATTGGGGCGAAAACGTCATTTTTGTGAAAGAGTTTTTATTTTTACAGCTCTTTATTATTAACTTCTGTGAAGCACTTGGTGGGTCAAAGTGCTCACCACTCATCTAAATTAGATCCTTAAGGGGTCTACTTTCCAAAATGGTGTCACTTTTGGGGGGTTTCAATGTTTAGGCACACCAGGGGCTCTCAAAACGCGACATGGCGTGCTATTTTAATTCCAGTCAAATTTGCATTGAAAAGTCAAACGGCGCTCCTTCCCTTCCGAGCTCTTCCATGCACCCAAACAGTGGTTTACCCCCACATATCGGGTATCCGCGTACTCAGGACAAATTGCACAACAACTTTTGGGGTCCAATTTCTTCTGTTACCCTTGGGAAGATAAAACAAATTGGAGCTGAAGTAAATTTTTTGTGAAAAAAAGTTAAATGTTCATTTTTATTTAAACATTCCCAAAATTCCTGTGAAATAGCTGAAGGGTTAATAAACTAATTCAATGTGATTTTGAGCACCTTGATGGGTGCAGTTTTTAGAATGATGTCACACTCGGGTATTTTCTATCATATCGACCCCTCAAAGTGACTTCAAATGTGATGTGGTCCTTTAAAAAAAAAAAAAAAAAAAGTGTTGTAACAATGAGAAATTGCTGGGTAACTTTTAACCCTTATAACTCCCTAACAAAAAAAAATTTAGTTCCAAAATTGTGCTGATGTAAAGTAGACATGTGGGAAATGTTACTTAAGTATTTTGTGTGATATATCTCCGTGATTTAAGGGCATAAAAATTCAAAGTTGGAAAATTGCAAAATTGTCTAAATTTTTGCCAAATTTCCATTTTTTTCACAAATAAACGCAGGTAATATCAAAGAAATTTTACCACTATCATGAAGTACAATATGTCACAAGAAAACAGTCTCAGAATCATCAGGATCCGTTGAAGCGTTCCAGAGTTATAACCTCATAAAGGGACAGTGGTCAGAATTGTAAAAATTGACCTGGTCATTAACGTGCAAACCACCCTTTGGGGTTAAGGGATTGAACAGATACTGCGTTTCACACATATTTTGTGTGTGTGTCTTATGTACCATTTTATTATGTCCATTACTAAACATCGGGCTTGATATTATCTCTCTATCTAATGCACATGTTTGTACATATCCAAAGTAATTCCCATGCTGGAATATTTGAAAACAATGGCACACCATCATGTTCAGTAACTGCTGTATTCAACTTTTCTTCAGCATCATTTAAAAATGTTTTATCTCACTAGTCAATTTTTATTTTTGATGCATTTTTTTTAAAACTTTTGCTGTATTTTGGTTTTTTTGAATATTAGGTTGTCCCTGCTATTACGGAACGAATCGGAAATAATCCTCGATTCAACAGAGCAGAGGTGAGATTTTAGATGGACGTGTAGAAGTAGTCTTTTGTCATGATATACTGTCAACTTGTCCACTTCCTTTAGGGAAGGGATTTAATGTTTACTAGTGATGAATATACTCGGTACTCGAGATTTCCCGAGCACGCTCGGGTCTCCTCCGAGTATTTGTAAGTACTCGGAGATTTAGTTTTTAGTGCCGCAGATGAATGATTTACATCCGTTAGCCAGCATAAGTACATTTGGGGATTCCCTAGGAACCAGGCAACCCCCTCATGTACTTATGCTGGCTAACAAATGTAAATCATTCAGCTGCGGCACTGAAAACTAAATCTCAGAGTACTTACAAATACTCGGAGGACACCCGAGCGTGCTCTGGAAACGTCGAGTACCGAGTATATTCGCTCATCACTAATGTTAACCCTTTTTTGTTCTTGTGAAACTCTATGAAAAATGTTCCCATATAAGAAAAAAATGTTGCAGTGAGAGCAATCAATTGTTCAAACACTACATTCTGCAAGTGATTTCTGAAGTGCATTTCCCACAGCCAAAACAAGTATTAAGAAGTTTTAAATTAGTTTTTCCATGCATGTCAGTACGTTCTTGCTGCTAGGGTCTTTTGAGAAACCTCAAAGCTCAGCACAGTAAAATATACAGTTGTGTGAAAGTGACCCATTCCTGATTTCCCTTTCTTTTGCTTGTTTGTCATTCTTAAATGTTTCGGATCACCAAACCAATGTAAATATTAGAATAAGTTAACAAAAGTAAACACAAAATGCAGTTTTTAAACTAAGACCTTTATTACGGGGAAAAGAAATCCAAACTTGGTGTCCTGTATGAAACCGTGATGTCCCCCCGACAAAGAAAAACAACAAACAAATTAACTGGTTTATCACATCTCTAGAGTTCAATTTCCCTACCCTAACCCAGGCATGATTACTGCCACACCTGTTCTGAATCAAGAAATAACTTAAATAGGGCCTGTCTGACAAGCTACCTCGAGAGCACAACAACGACTAATTCAAGAACTCACAAAAGACCCCACAACAACATCCAAAGAAGTGCAGGCATCACTTGTCTCAGTTAAAGTCAGTGTTCATGACTCCACCATAAGAATCAAACTGGGCAAAAATGGCCTGCAAGCAGAGTTCGAAGATGAAAAATACTGCTGAGCAATAAGAACCTAAAGGCTTGTCTCAGTTTTGCCAGAAAACATCTTGATCCCCAATATTTTTGGGAGAATACTCTGCTGACTGACAAGACAAAAGCTGGACTTTTTGGCAAGTGTGTGTCCCATTTCATATAACATAAAGTAACTCATCATTTAAAAAGGAACATCTTACCAACATTAAAATGCGGTAGTGTGATGGTCAGGGTCTGTTTTTGCTGCTTCAGGAACTGGAAGACTTTGTGGTTAATTTAACCATGAATTATGCGGTCTTCCAAAAAATCCTGAAGAAGAATGTCTGGCCATCTGTTTGTGACCTGAAGCTAAAGCACACTTGGGTTATGCAGCAGGGCAATGATCCAAAACACACCAGCTGGTTCACTTTTGAATGGGTTAACCCCTTCATGACCTTGGGATTTTTCGTTTTTCCGTGTTCGTTTTTTCACTCCCCTCCTTCCCAGAGCCATAACTTTTTTATTTTTCCGTCAATTTGGCCATGTGAGGGCTTATTGTTTGCGGGACGAGTTGTACTTTTGAACGACATCATTGGTTTTAGCATGCCGTGTACTAGAAAACGGGAAAAAAATTCCAAGTGCGGTGAAATTGCAAAAAAAGTGCAATCCCACACTTGTTTTTTGTTTGGCTTTTTTGCTAGGTTCACTAAATGCTAAAACAGACCTGCCATTATGATTCTCCAGGTCAGTACGAGTTCGTAGACACCTAACATGACTCAGTTATTTTTTATCTAAGTGGTGAAAAAAAATTCCAAACTTTGCTAAAAAAAAAAAAAAAAAAAGAAATTGCGCCATTTTCTGATACTCGTAGCGTCTCCATTTTTCGTGATCTGGGGTCGGTTGAGGGCTAATTTTTTGCGTGCCGAGACGACGTTTTTAATGATAGCATTTTGGTGCAGATACGTTCTTTTGATCGCCCGTTATTGCATTTTAATGCAATGTCGCGGCGACCTAAAAAACGTAATTCTGGCGTTTTGAATTTTTTTCTCGCTATGCCGTTTAGCGATCAGGTTAATGCTGTTTTTTAATTGATAGATCGGGCGATTCTGAGCACAGAGATACCAAATATGTGTAGATTTGATTTTTTTTTTTTATTTATTTTGATTGGGGCGAAAGGGGGGTGATTTAAACTTTTTATATTTTTTTTATTTTTTTCACATTTTTTTTAAACTTTTTTTTTTTAACTTTTGCCATGCTTCAATAGCCTCCATGGGAGGCTAGAAGTAGGCACAACGCGATCGGCTCTGCTACATAGCAGCGATCTGCTGATCGCTGCTATGTAGCAGAAATGGAGGTGTGCTGTGAGCGCCGACCACAGGGTGGCGCTCACAGCCACCGGTCATCAGTAACCATAGAGGTCTCTAGGACCTCTATGGTTTCCATCCAGACGCATCGCCGACCCCCGATCATGTGACGGGGTCGGCGATGACGTCATTTCCGGCCGCCCGGCCGGAAGCGGTAGTTAAATGCCGCTGTCTGCGCTTGACAGCGGCATTTAACTAGTTAATAGGTGCGGGCAGATCGCGATTCTGCCCGCGCCTATTACGGGCACGTGTCAGCTGTTCAAAACAGCTGACATGTCGCGGCTTTGGTGCGGGCTCACCGCGGAGCCCTGCATCAAAGCAGGGGATCTGACCTCGGACGTACTATCCCGTCCGAGGTCAGATAGGGGTTAAGAACAAATAAATTTAAGCCTTTGGAGTGGCCTAGTCAAAATCCTGATTTGAATCCGATTGAGATGCTGTGGCATGGTCTTTAAAAAGGCGATTCTTGCTTGGAAACCCTCCAGTGGGGCTGAATTACAACAATTCTGCAATGAGGAGTGGGCCAAAATTAATAGAGAGCATTTTAAAGTACTCATTGACAGTTATCGCAAACGCTTGATTGGAGTTGTTGCTGCTAAGGGTGGCCCAAACAGTTATTAGGTTTTTCACTTTTTCATAGAGGGTACTGTAGGTTTTGATTTCTCTTTCCTTTAATAATAAAGACCTTCATTTAAAAACTGCACTTTGTGTTTACTTGTGTTATCTTTGTCTAATTCAATTTGTTTGGTGATCTGCTACATTTAAGTGTGCAATACATGCAAAAGAATCGGAAATCAGGAAGGGAAAAAACACTATTTCACACAGCTGTATGAAAAAAAAAAACAGGAAAGGTACAGTGTTAGCCAGTAGATATAAAAATATTTAGAATTGAGAGTCCTCAGTAGTTGATATCTTTTTAACCCCTTAGCGACCGCCGATACGCCTTTTAACGGCGGCCGCTAAGGGTACTTAAACCATAGCGCCGTTAACTAACGGCGCTGTGGAAAAAGTACATAGCGCCCCCAGAGGCCGATTTTCTCCGGGGTCTCGGCTGCCGGGGGTAGCCGAGACCCCAGAGAACATGATTCGGGGTTTTTTTAACCCACCCCGCATTTGCGAACGCCGGTAATTAACCGTTTACCGGCGATCGCAAAAAAAAACAAAACGCGATCTCTTTTTAATTTCTCTGTCCTCCGATGTGATCGCACATCGGAGGACAGAGAAAAGGGGTCCCAGGTGGCCCCCCAATACTCACCTAGCTCCCCCGATGCTCCTCGTGTCTCCCCGTGGGCGCCGCCATCTTCAAAATTAGGGTTAGGGGTAGGGTTAGGGGTAGGGTTAGGGGTAGGGTTAGGTTAAGTGTAGGGGTAGGGTTAGGGTTAGGGTTGGGGCTAAATTTAGGGTTAGGGTTGGGGCTAAATTTAGGGTTAGGCTTCTTTCACACTTACGTCGGTACGGGGCCGTCGCAATGCGTCGACCCGACATACCGACGCACGTTGTGAAAATTGCACAACGTGGGCAGCAGCTGTAGTTTTTCAACGCATCCGCTGCCCAATCTATGTCCTGGGGAGGAGGGGGCGGAGTTACGGCCACGCATGCGCGGTCAGAAATGGCGGATGCGACGTACAAAAAACGTTTCATTGAACTTTTTTTGTGCCGACGCTCCGCCAAAACACTGATCCAGTGCACGACGGACGCGACGTGTGGCCATCCGTCACGATCCGTCAGCAATACAAGTCTATGGGCAAAAAACGCATCCTGCGGGCACATTTGCAGGATCCGTTTCTTGTCCAAAACGACGGATTGCGACGGAATGCCAAACGACGCAAGTGTGAAAGTAGCGTTAGGGTTGGGGCTAAAGTTAGGGCTAGGGTTGGGGCTAAAGTTAGGGTTAGAGTTGGGATTAGGGTTAGGGTTTGGATTAGGGTTGGTATTAGGGTTAGGGTTGGCATTAGGGTTACGCTTGGGATTAGGGTTAGGTTTGGGATTAGGGTTGAGATTAGGATTAGGGGCGTGTTGGATTTAGGGTTGTGATTAGGGTTATGGTTAGGGTTGACATTAGGGTTGTTTTGGGGTAAGGGTTGTGATTATGGTTAGGGTTAGTGATTAGGATTAGGGTTAGGGGTGTGTTGGGGTTAGGGTTGGAGCTAGAATTGGGGGGTTTCCACTGTTTAGGTACATCAGGGGGTCTCCAAACACGACAGCCAATTTTGCGCTCAAAAAGTCAAATGGTGCTCCCTCCCTTCTGAGCTCTGCCGTGCGCCCAAACAGTGGGTTACCCCCACATATGGCGCATCAGCGTACTCGGGATAAATTGGACAACAACTATTGCAGTCCAATTTCTCCTGTTACCCTTGTGAAAATAAAAACTTGGGGGCTACAATATCTTTTTTGTGGAAAAAAAAAATATTTTTTATTTTCACGACTCTGCATTCTAAACTTCTGTGAAGCACTTGGGCATTCAAAGTTCTCACCACACATCTAGATAAGTTCCTTGGGGGGTCTAGTTTCCAAAATGGGGTCACTTGTGGAGGGTTTCTACTGGTTAGGTACATCAGGGGCTCTGCAAACGCAACATAATACCCGCAGACCATTCTATCAAAGTCTGCATTCCAAAACGGCGCTCCTTCCTTCCGAGCTCTGCTGTGCGCCCAAACAGTGGTTAACCCCCACATATGGGGTACCAGCATACTCAGGACAAATTGGGCAACAACCTTTGGGGTCCAATTTCTCTTGTTACCCTTGTGAAAATAAAAACTTGGGGGCTAAAAAATCTTTTTTGTGGAAAAAAAAAATATTTTTTATTTTCACGGCTCTGCATTATAAACTTCTGTGAAGCACATGGGGGTTCAAAGTGCTCACCACACATCTAGATATGTTCCTTAAGGGGTCTAGTTTCCAAAATGGGGTCACTTGTGGGGGGTTTCCACTGTTTAGGCACATCAGAGGCTCTCCAAACGCGACATGGCGTCCAATCTCAATTCCAGCCAATTCTACATTGAAAAAGTAAAACGGCGCTCCTTCACTTCCAAGCTCTGCGGTGCGCCCAAACAGTGGTTTACCCTCACATATGGGGTATCGACGTATTCAGGAGAAATCGCAGAACAACTTTTGTGGTCTAATTTCTCCTGTTACCCTTGTGAAAATAAGAATTTGTGGGCGCAAAGATCATTTTTGTGTAAACAAAAGCGATTTTTTATTTTCACGGCTCTACGTTATAAACTTCTGTGAAGCACTTGGGGGTTCAAAGTGCTCACCACACATCTAGATAAGTTCCTTAAGGGGTCTAGTTACCAAAATGGTGTCACTTGTGGGGAGTTTCCACTGTTTAGGCACATCAGGGGCTCTCTAAACGTGACATGGCGTCCGATCTCAATTCCAACCAATTCTGCATTGAAAAAGTCAAACGGCGCTCCTTCACTTCTAAGTTCTGCGGTGCGCCCAAAAAGTGGTTTACCCCCACATATGGGGTATTGGCGTATTCAGGAGAAAATGCATAACAAAATTTATGGTTACATTTCTGTTTTTACACTTGAGAAAATAAAAAAAATGGTTCTGAATTAAGATGTTTGCAAAAAAAAGTTAAATGTTCATTTTTTCCTTCCACATTGTTTCAGTTCCTGTGAAGCACGTAAAGGGTTAATAAACTTCTTGAATGTGGTTTTGAGAACCTTGAGGGGTGTAGTTTTTAGAATGGTGTCACACTTCATTATTTTCTATCATATAGACCCCTCAAAATGACTTCAAATGTGATGTGGTCCCTAAAAATAAATGGTGTTGTAAAAATGAGAAATTGCTGGTCAACTTTTAACCCTTATAACTCCCTAACAAAAAAAAATTTGTTTCCAAAATTGTGCTGATGTAAAGTAGACATGTGGGAAATGTTATTTATTAACTATTTTTCGTGACATATCTCTCTGATTTAAGGGCATAAAAATACAAAGTTTGAAAATTGCAAAATTTTAAAATTTTTCGCCATATTTCCGTTTTTTTTCATAAATAATCGCAAGTAATATCGAAGAAATGTTACCACTAACATGAAGTACAATATGTCACGAAAAAACAATCTCAGAATCAGCGGGATCCGTTGAAGCGTTCCAGAGTTATAACCTCATAAAGTGACAGTGGTCAGAATTGCAAAAATTGGCCTGGTCATTAAGTACCAAATTGGCTCTGTCACTACGCGGTTAATGGCTAACTGAAAAGATGGTAACAAATTGCAAGCTTTCAAGACTACACAGGTCTCTTCATCAGGCAAGACTAAAACAAATTCTGAAGAATCACATATTTATGCACAACAAAGCACAGGAAGAAAAAAAAGGGGGAAACCATGGATAAGACAGACCATGGATAAGACAGGTGACATGAAGCAGAAATACCATGAGTGAAAAACAGTTATGTCCATAAATATTGGGCCAGTTCTTAGATAAGGATTGTTTTATTGGGGTCTGGTTCTGTTGTGATGACCCCTCATAGTCTGAGGGGCAAGTTCCTTAGTTGATGTAAAAAGACACAAATCCGTGCGACACATTCATTCCTGCAGTGAGTGTCAAAGGTCGTCATCAGTTTATATTCCCATACTCTTCTGTCTCTCTGAGTCCATAATGTTATGATTTGGGAGACAAAAAATGTATTGCCACAGGTAGATCCATTCTTTTTTCTCTTACTGTGTGGCGGTGAGAATTCATTCTTGTTCTAAGCTTTTGCCCTGTCTCCCCCACATACAGACCCCCAGTTGGACATTTAGTACAAATAATTAGGTACACCACTTTAGTGATGCAGCTGAGAGTACCTGGTATCTTGTAGTCCTAATTTTAATTGGGGATCTTTATCTTGTCTGTGGTCATCATAAATGGACAGGTTTTACATTTTTTCTGGTTGCAAGGAAAGGTACCTGCAGCTGTTAGATAGGACAGGGAGCTCTTGACAATGATGCTTCTTAGATTTGGGGGCTGCCTAAAACACAGTAGTGGGGGGGTCTGGAAAAATGGATTGTAAGTGGGCATCTTTTTGCAGTAAAGGTTGTAATTTCCGTGCAGCTCCCATTAGCACCTCCAGATTATTTTCTTCTTTAGCTTTGTAATGTAGCAGGTGATTCATTGATATTCTGGTGGCTCTTGTGATCTGGTTTTCAACTGTTCTTGGATGGTAGCCCTGGTTCAAAAAGGTCTTTCTGAGGCGACCAAGGTGTTCATCCCTATCCATTGGGTTGGAACATATACGATTGTATCTGATGGCTTGGCTGTAGACAATAGAGTTTTTTATGTGTTTTGGATGGAAACTGTCCCATTTAAGGTATGTTGGGCGGTCGATTGGCTTCTGATACAGGGATGTCTCTATTATATTGTTCTGCAGCCTAATGATGGTGTCCAAAAAGTTAATTTCAGTGCAGGAGTAGTTGAGTGTCAAGTTGATGGTAGGATGAAATTCACTGTTCATGGAACGTCTTTAGCTGTGGCTGGCTCAGACTCCGTCCAGATGATTAAAATGTCATCAATGTAGTGGTAGTAGGCCAGAGGCCTGATGGGACATGAGGACAAAAGGTCGCTTTCAAGCTTGGCCATGAAAAGATTTGCATACTGTGGGGCCATTTTACTTCCCATTGCTGTGCCAGTCTCCTGTAGATAGATCTTCTTATCAAATTCAAAGTAATTGTGGGTGAAGATGAATTTTATAAGTTTCACCACAGATACAATATCCCACACCAGGATGGAATAAATGACTGCAAATTCTTCCTGGAAAACACAGGGACTGATGCAAAATTCATCCTCACCCACAATTACTTTGAATTTGACAAGAAGATCTATCTACAGGAGACTGGTGGCACAGCAATTGTGAGTCCTCAGTCTGTACACTTCTCCCACTCAGGATGGGAGAGGGAACGTCATCTGACTCTCTCCCCTATCATTGCTATCATGATGCCGATAAGTTGAATGCGCGATGCGATGGGTGCCCTCTTATTCATGTGCCCCATAGCTGCTTTATGGTGTGCTGCCATTATGGACACACACTGGCTGGAGCGGGGGCCCTAGGCGGCTGCCTAGTCTGCCTGCCCACAGCATCTGCATATAGATCTCATCTTGGTACCTAATGGCAGTAAGGATACCTCTGACTAGCACATGGAAGTCTGTGCAGCCCTCCAAAGAAATCCCTCCCCACAAAAAATTACTGACCCATTGCCAAACCTGTCATGCTGGAGGATGTTGCATGCAGCAGAATATTTTCCACTTGCTCTCCAGACTATGGAGAACATAATTATAGGCCAACAATGTCTGTTTGGCCAGGTTCCAATACCCAACACCCCTGCTGATTAGCCGTCATTGGTGGCGGCAGCAGTGGCCACCTGCCGGATGTGCTTGTGGAGCTTGGCTGTCTACTTGTAGTGGCTACCATGGGGTACTACACATCCCGCCTTCTATTGATTTAAATAGTAGGCAGATTTGTAGTACCCTGTGGCAGCCACTACAAGTAGAAGGCCAAGCTCTGCAAGTAAGTATTTCTGGACGGTGACCGGTAACACCAATAACAGCTAATTGGCAGGGTGCAGGGTGTTGAACCCCAGCTGATCAGATATTGATGGCCTAACCCAGAGGTCTCAAACTGCATTCTTCGAGGGACTCAAACAGGTCATGTTTTCAGGATTTCCTTGTATTGCACAGGTGATAATTTAATCACCTGCACAGAATGATTCCAGCACCTTGTGCAATGCGAAGAAAATCTTGAAAACACGCATGGCTTGAGACCCTCGAGGAATGCAGTTTGAGACCCCTGGCTTAACCTCTTTAAACTGCAGAATATGCTGTTTTTAGTCCAAGACGTTTACTCACAGTGTACAAGTGTCGACACCTAAGGGTACTAGATACACTGCTTTTTCACTGTCATACTAACACCGTGCAATATAATAGAGGCCTTGGCTTGGCATTAATATGTCAGTTCCCTGTTTTCCCCTGGTAATGTTGCTCTTGTAACTCCCATCAAAGTTTTTATCCTCTTAAATCATATTGCAGTAATTATACTACATAACACTGTGTACTTAAAATTGCTTATTTTGCCCTTCTCTTCTCTATGTAGAAGCAGGAAGACTCTTGTCCCTGCATTTATCGTTCCCCTCTTCAACTCCTGACCCAACAGCACCACAACCCCCAGATACCCCCCAACCCCCCACCATTGACTTCTATTGACTTCTCATGAGCAGTGCTATTGACTTCTCATTTTCAGAGGCAATCCTGTGAACATAAACAGGTTTGCATCATAGTAGTTATTTAAGTACATATCTTCTTTATACACCATTGTATATTATATTAAGGGTCTGAAGTTTTAATTACACACTCTTTTAAGCTATAATAATAAATTGAACTTTTATATTATATTGTTAATGACTTGCAGATTGGTAATTAGTGAGTTGTGTAGCCCTGAGGTAACTGTGACAGTGCTATACAAAATGAATGTAATTGAGCAGCTTGATGCCCACCAACAGTCTTTCGTAGTCAATGTATCCAGGCAACTAGAAGAGCTCGAGAAAAATCAGAGCCATAAACATTGTTGGACATTGATGACCAAATTTGATTCAATTGATATCCATGTAAGAAATGCTAATGTAGGATACTTGTGTAATACCCTTGTGATTGTCTGCAGACACAACATGTATAACAGCCTGTCAGTCACTGCATTTTGGGGTGAGGGTAAAGGTCTTCTGATGAGTGCTCTCATGTATTTCCTAAAAATCAGACCCCCAAAAATAATTTGTGCAAATTTGACTCGTAGGAGCTATAATGTGTTCTCCTTACATAGCCGCAATATAAGGCTGCTAGATCCACTATACCGGTTTTCTTTATTGTATGCTTATCCAGTATTGTATGCTTACCCAATACAGAGCCCAGATATATCCATCATGGTGACTGGAATTCCTAATGTTGGAAAATCCTCTCTAGTAAATTCTCTGCGCAGAATGCATCTACGAAAAGGTACAGCCACTCTGTTTGCAATGTTTCACTAAAATTAGTAGTCCTGTCTGCATAAAATATCCGCATATGTTTATTCTAGGAAAAGCCTCTAAAGTCGGGGGAGAACCTGGAATCACCCGCTCAGTGCTTTGTAAAATTCAGGTCAGTCCAATTATCCAGTTATAGGCTTTAGTCACTCTTACAGTGTATGCACTTTGGAACACATTTGTTTACATCAGGTATTTTACTTTTATGTTGCCTTTCTGTAACAACCCTGCCGGCATCAATGCATGGCCTCCCATCCCCTACCTGCCTGATACATCAACTTACTTACTGCTCCGGGCCATGCTGTGAGTTCTGTCTCCTGCCAGTTCCATACTGTGTGCCTCATGTCTCCTGCCTGCTCTGTGCATACTTCCTGGCTGTGTGCATAGGGGGAAGGCGCTGGTGATTCCTGATTCTTTTTGAGACTGTGTGCACCTTACAAGGTGTCCCCGGCCAATTGCCAAGAGGCCTCTGATAGTTAAGGCATCCCTACCCATTGGAGGATGCCTGACCAACTTTCTCCCTCAGTTAGTGCCTTGCTACTGAGCTGCCAGGTCCTGTTCTGTCATGTCTCTGCCATTCTGGGGGCTGCATACCCATTCCTAAATCATTGTCCTGTTCTTTTTTCCATGTCTGTCCCTGTCTGTACTCTGGTCTCATCTGTTCCTGTTGTTTACTTGTCTGTTTGCCTCTCCTACTCAGCTGTGCGTACCCTTGTGTCCACTCCTTCCTGCTCTGCTCACTGCAAACCTGCTCTGTTCTGCTGCGCACCTTGCGGCTCTGCTCTGCCTGCCGCAACCGGTGGCTTTGGGCCTCTCTGCTCGCCGCAACCTGTGGTTCTGTGCCTTCCTCCTCTGCTCGCTGCAAACCTGCGGCTCTGCTCTGTTCTGCTCTGCTGCACACCTTGCTCAGCTCTGCCGCAACCTGTGGCTCTGCGTCTCTCTGCACGCTGCAACCTGTGGCTCAGCCCCTCCAGCGGTTCTGCTCTTGGCTCTGCCTCCAGCGGTTCTGCTTTTGGCTCTGCCTCCAGCGGGGGTCTGCTCTTGGCTCTGCCTCCAGCGGGGGTCTGCTCTTTGCTCTGCCTCCAGCGGGGGTCTGCTCTTGGCTCTGCCTCCAGCGGGGGTCTGCTCTTGGCTCTGCCTCCAGCGGGGGTCTGCTCTTGGCTCTGCCTCCAGCGGGGGTCTGCTCTTGGCTCTGCCTCCAGCGGGGGTCTGCTCTTGGCTCTGCCTCCAGCGGGGGTCTGCTCTTGGCTCTGCCTCCAGCGGGGGTCTGCTCTTGGCTCTGCCTCCAGCGGGGGTCTGCTCTTGGCTCTGCCTCCAGCGGGGGTCTGCTCTTGGCTCTGCCTCCAGCGGGGGTCTGCTCTTGGCTCTGCCTCCAGCGGGGGTCTGCTCTTGGCTCTGCCTCCAGCGGGGGTCTGCTCTTGGCTCTGCCTCCAGCGGGGGTCTGCTCTTGGCTCTGCCTCCAGCGGGGGTCTGCTCTTGGCTCTGCCTCCAGCGGGGGTCTGCTCTTGGCTCTGCCTCCAGCGGGGGTCTGCTCTTGGCTCTGCCTCCAGCGGGGGTCTGCTCTTGGCTCTGCCTCCAGCGGGGGTCTGCTCTTATCCCCACCCCTTGCGGTTCTGCTCTGCTCTCGTTCCGCACCTCGCGGGTCTTCGTCCTTACAGTCTGAACAGGATCCCTACCTTTTCCCATATACCATTCACACCTGTCCGTGTTCCTGTCCTTCCCGAATCAGTACCTGCTCCTCCAGTGTGTACCTGTCTCTACCTGTTCCCATATTCCACTCACCTGCCCGTGTTCCTGTGCCTTCCGAGTCAGTTCCTGTCCCTTCTGTCTCATCCGTGCCCACCTGCCAGTGTCTCAGTTGTGCCCGCCTGCCAACCAGTCTCAGCTGTGCCCACGTACCTGCCAGTTTCTCAGCCATGCCCGCCAGTGTTCCGTCCCCCAGTGGGATCAGCAGCCACAGCCAGACACCAAACTGGAGTGGTACCTGGCAGCTACCTGCCACACAAGCCTGACCTCACCATCAGAGGCTCCAGTGAAAACCAAGGTAGCTGCTTAGTCTTGCCCCTTCCAGGGTAGTCTGGTAGTTTGTGGCACAGTGGGGCCATACCCCCACGCTCCCGCCAACCAGTCATGGCGCGAGCGTTACACTTTCTAATGCAACTGAAATAAATCCAAGATCACTGATTTTTGTTGATTTTTGTATTCGTAAACAGTTTTGTTTTTTTGACAACTGAATATCCTTGTCATGATCCAGTTCGAGTTTTGAGTCCTGTCTGCCCTTTTCCTTGGCTGATCATGTCAAGGGTTAACTTTGCTCTGCCTCATTCTCGGTTCAGGTTTGTTATTTAGCTTCTTTGCATCCAGCAGGCGGTGTCAGATATATTTTCTGCCTTTGGCGTGAGTACCTGACGCCGGTAGTACCCTGACTTGGCTTTGACTCTGACTTTGCCTCTGGTCCCTGGTACCTCTGCATCTTTTCTGGTATTTGACCCTTTGGCTCTCCACTGACTTATTATTTTTCCCTTTGTACTGCGTGATGGTCTAGGTTTTGACTCGGCTTGTTTAACTATTCTGCTGCCACCTGGTGTTGGCTTTGCTGCAGCACTGCAGGTCTGCCCTTGCTGATTTGTTATTTTCCTTCCACTCTGTTGCCATCTGGTGGAAGTTGCAGTTACCTGCATAGCTGTAGCGTGACAATCCTATGTGATATACACAGCAGTCTCAGTGTATCCTATGTGATGTGTAGGGCAGTGACTCAGCATATCCTATGTGATGTATGTGGCAGAATCTCAGCATATTCAATGTGATGTATACTGTAGTCTCTCGGGTGTGTCTCCTATGTGAGGGATAATAAATTACCTAAATTGATGTATATATGTCAGCGTCTCGGCATATCCTAATTGATGTATATGTGGCAGAATTGTGGTGTATCTTATGTGAAGTATATGGCTTATGTGATGTATAAGGCAGTATTTCAGTATCTCCTATGTGAAGGATATGGCAGTCTTTCGCTATTTCCTATAATGTATACAACAGAGTCTCTGTGTATCCTATGTAACATAGTAACATAGTTAGTAAGGCCGAAAAAAGACATTTGTCTATCCAGTTCAGCCTATATTCCATCATAATTAATCCCCAGATCTACGTCCTTCTACAGAACCTAATAATTGTATGATACAATATTGTTCTGCTCCAGGAAGACATCCAGGCCTCTCTTGAACCTCTCGACTGAGTTCGCCATCACCACCTCCTCAGGCAAGCAATTCCAGATTCTCACTGCCCTAACAGTAAAGAATCCTCTTCTATGTTGGTGGAAAAACCTTCTCTCCTCCAGACGCAAAGAATGCCCCCTTGTGCCCGTCACCTTCCTTGGTATAAACAGATCCTCAGCGAGATATTTGTATTGTCCCCTTATATACTTATACATGGTTATTAGACCGCCCCTCAGTCGTCTTTTTTCTAGACTAAATAATCCTAATTTCGCTAATCTATCTGGGTATTGTAGTTCTCCCATCCCCTTTATTAATTTTGTTGTCCTCCTTTGTACTCTCTCTAGTTCCATTATATCCTTCCTGAGCACCGGTGCCCAAAACTGCACACAGTACTCCATGTGCGGTCTAACTAGGGATTTGTACAGAGGCAGTATAATGCTCTCATCATGTGTATCCAGACCTCTTTTAATGCACCCCATGATCCTGTTTGCCTTGGCAGCTGCTGCCTGGCACTGGCTGCTCCAGGTAAGTTTATCATCAACTAGGATCCCCAAGTACTTCTCCCTGTCAGATTTACCCAGTGGTTTCCCGTTCAGTGTGTAATGGTGCTATTGATTCCTTCTTCCCATGTGTATAACCTTACATTTATCATTGTTAAACCTCATCTGCCACCTTTCAGCCCAAGTTTCCAACTTATCCAGATCCATCTGTAGCAGAATACTATCTTCTCTTGTATTAACTGCTCTACATAGTTTTGTATCATCTGCAAATATCGATATTTTACTGTGTAAACCTTCTACCAGATCATTAATGAATATGTTGAAGAGAACAGGTCCCAATACCGACCCCTGCGGTACCCCACTGGTCACAGCGACCCAGTTAGAGACTATACCATTTATAACCACCCTCTGCTTTCTATCACTAAGCCAGTTACTAACCCATTTACACACATTTTCCCCCAGACCAAGCATTCTCATTTTGTGTACCAACCTCTTGTGCGGCACGGTATCAAACGCTTTGGAAAAATCGAGATATACCACGTCCAATGACTCACCGTGGTCCAGCCTATAGCTTACCTCTTCATAAAAACTGATTAGATTGGTTTGACAGGAGCGATTTCTCATAAACCCATGCTGATATGGAGTTAAACAGTTATTCTCATTGAGATAATCCAGAATAACATCCCTCAGAAACCCTTCAAATATTTTACCAACAATAGAGGTTAGACTTACTGGCCTATAATTTCCAGGTTCACTTTTAGAGCCCTTTTTGAATATTGGCACCACATTTGCTATGCGCCAGTCCTGCGGAACAGACCCCGTCGCTATAGAGTCCCTAAAAATAAGAAATAATGGTTTATCTATTACATTACTTAGTTCTCTTAGTACTTGTGGGTGTATGCCATCTGGACCCGGAGATTTATCTATTTTAATCTTATGTAGCCGGTTTCGCACCTCTTCTTGGGTTAGATTGGTGACCCTTAATATAGGGTTTTCATTGTTTCTTGGGATTTCACCTAGCATTTCATTTTCCACCGTGAATACCGTGGAGAAGAAGGTGTTCAATATGTTAGCTTTTTCCTCGTCATCTACAACCATTCTTTCCTCACTATTTAAGGGGCCTACATTTTCAGTTTTTATTCTTTTACTATTGATAAAGTGATGTATATATGGCAAAGTCTTGGTGTTTCCAGTGTAATTTGTGTATACGGCAGAGTCTCGGTGTATTCTAAGTGATGTGGATTATAAGACGCACCCCAAAATTTGGGGTGAAAAATAAAAAACATTTTTTTCCTAATAAAATTGTGGTTTTATCTTATATTCCCACAGTAGCTTACCTGGCAGGGGGGCATGGATGTGGTAGAGTGGAGTCTCAGGACCATAATTTTTGCATAAGGAGGCTGGCGGCAGGTGCGATCCCAGATGTCGGCATCGGTGAGCGGAATCCATTTTCCCAATGATATCCCTATGGCGAGCTTAGAGAAGGCGGAGGTGGCTCATGCAGAGATTGAGATCTCAAAAGATGAGACTTAGTCTCCAGATCTTGTTTCCCGAGGTCTCATTTTGTGCATTCACCGGCTATGGTAGCCAAAATATATCATTGGGAAAATGGACTCCGCACACTGGCGCCGACATCTGGGATTCCAGGCACCAGAGAATTGCCCTGGTCCTGGCCTCCTGAAGCAGCGACCTTGGCGCCTGTGACCCCACTCCACCACAGCCAATCCCATGTAAGCTCACTTCGGATTATAAGACGCACCCCCTCTTTCCTCCCAAATTGCACACATGAGAGAGGGATCCGCCCCACAAGGACAGATAATCTACAGAAATAAAACGATGGTACGTTTCCCCCGCATTAGTTGGTTTCCAGTACTTGATGGGAACCTCGTACTGAAATACACAGTAGATTAAGAAAAGAAGATTCCTTACAGAGTTCTGTCCCGCTGTCCAGAAGAGCAGGCTGCTTGCCTGTGGTGCTTGCCTTCAGGCAACCGGAAGCGCCGTTCACAAGTCCCATGGGGGCTCTGTACACAGGAGGAAGCAGGCTGCAGAGACAGATCTGAGGCTTGTCTTGATCCCGTGCAACCGAAAACCATATCCGATGGCGCGCACTGCTGACTTCATGGGGGCAAGGCACTCTGGTAATGGGCATGCTGGAATGATACCAGAAGAAAATGGCGGCCGGGGCACACATTGCCAGCTGGGACACTCTGGAACAGTGTTCCCGGTTAGCTTTCATGCACGAGAGGGGAGGAATCATCGGAGGAGGTGGACGCAGAAGATAGGGATGCTCAGAGATTCATTAGATTAGAAAGCGGACCCATGGGAGGTGGTAGCAGGGGGTCTGAAGTCAGCAATTGGCAGAACCACCCATTCTCTTACAGCAACAGCTGGAGGAACAGCTCAAAAATAAAAGCTCAAGAGATAAGATTTTGTCTAACCTGTTCTTGTTGCATGAAACATTCCTAGCGGACTCATCCGCTGACTTTGTGAGACCAGCGGCTAGGCCTGCTGGACTGTCATATGCAGCAAGACGGTCCTTGTGGCTCAAGTGCTGTTCGAGAAATCTGCAATCAAAAAATAAATTGTGCTCTATACCGTGTGATGGCCAATTTTTGTTTTGGTAAAAAGTTGGACAACATCCTAGAAAGGGCCGGTGACGAGAAAGAGCTTTCCTGCATTTTCAGGGGATTCAAGGAAGACTGCTTTTTGGAGGAAAAAATTTATTAGGGGACATCCTCCGGGGGAGAGAAGGAAGTGTGAAATTAAGAATAAAAGAGTTTAATGTTTGGAGGTTCCTCTTCTGCTTCTAAAAAACCCTCACAATGACGCCAGGCCAGCAGTAGGGGAAAGGCTTTCTCTCTTCATTCAGGCATGGGAGAACATCTCTTCTAGCACCTGGGTCCTGGATATAGTAAGGAAAGGCCTAAAAATTGAGTTCTACCATCTGCCGCATCAGTCTTTTGTAATAACCCCCATCAGAAGATTAGTGGAAGAACAGCTTGCACTAAAGACAGAGATCTTCGGCCTAGTAGAAAAGCAGGTTCTACGCAAGGTTTAGTACAAACTAAAAGGAAGAGGATTTTGTTCCCGGCACTCACAGCGGGAGAATCCTCACAGTGAGTATTGTGCACTGGGAGATTCACAAGTCTGCAGTCGCATGGAGTGAGTCCAAACTTGTCATTTTAAACTGGACAATTCCTTTAATGCCTCACTGACTGATGCACCATGAGCCTGCAGGACAGCTTGAATTTCTTTGGAACTTGATTGGGACTACTTATCCACCATCCAGACGATCCTGCATTTCAACCTTTCATCAATTTTCCTCTGCCGTCCTAAACCATGGCGTTTATTTGCAGTGTCATGAGTTGTAAATTTCTTTTATGTTGTGCACGCACCGTGGACAAAGATGTGATATTAGCCAGTACTCAGACAGTGATCCTGTCAGACGTTCCAGGATCAGTACCAAGATACCATGTAGATAACCAAGGGAAAAATCAAAGGTTAAAATACCAGGAGAAAGCGGATCAAAGCAAACTGACAATACAAAGTGATATTTAGAACACTATATAAATAAATAACTGAAAAAGTACACTCTTCTAATTTGACAAACAAAGAATTTTCCCTGAGTCTTTCTAAAACATAACGAACATGCTCTTAGTGTGCATTCAGATTAGGCGAAAAAGGGAAATATCATCAAAGTATACCACAATAAACCTTCCAATAATATCAGAAAAAAATCTCAAATAGACCCTCAGATGTTAACGGGAAGGTGCCATCAAAATTTTTTTTCCAGCTATTGAAAAAATGTAAATAATTGTTTACATTTTCTTAAAAAATATTATCATTTGTTTATAATTTACTAAAATATGAAAACTAGATGGTGGCCCGATTCTAACGCATTGGTTATTCTAGAATATGCATGTCCACGTAGTATATTGCACACTCCACGTAGTATATTGCCCAGCCACGTAGTATATTGCCCATCCACGTAGTATATTGCCCATCCACGTAGTATATTGCCCAGCCACGTAGTATATTGCCCAGCCACGTAGTATTTTGCCCAGCCACGTAGTATATTGCCCAGCCACGTAGTATATTGCCCAGCCACGTAGTATATTGCCCAGCCACGTAGTATATTGCCCAGCCACGTAGTATATTGCCCAGCCACGTAGTATATTGCCCAGCCACGTAGTATATTGACCAACCACGTAGTATATTGACCAACCACGTAGTATATTGCACAGCCACGTTGTATATTGCCCAGTGACGTAGTATACAGCACAGAGCCACGTAGTATATTGGCCAGTCACGTAGTATATTGCCCAGCTACGTAGTATATTGCCCAGCCAGGTTTGTCACAGGTTAAAAAATAAACATATACTCACCTTTCCGAGGGCCCCTTGTAGTCCACGGCAGCTTCCGGTCCCAGGGTTGGTATGAGCGCAGAACCTGTGATGACGTTGCGGTCACATGACCGTGACATCTTGACAGGTCCTTCTCGCGCAGGGCCTGTGATGACGTCGCGGTCACATGACCGTCACGTCATGGCAGGTCCTTCTCCCATACCATCTTTGCCACCGGAACCTGCAACGGAAGAATGGCGGCCGGCGCGAGCGGCTCAGCGGACTACGGAGGGTGAGTATAGCAGGTTTTTTAATTATTTTAACATTACATTTTTTACTATTGATGCCGCATAGGCAGCGTCAATAGTAAAAAGTTGGGGACACACAGGGTTAATAGTGGCGGTAACGGAGTGCGTATACAATTATTAGGTTCTGTAGAAGGACGTAGATCTGGGGATTTATTATGATGGAATATAGGCTGAACTGGATGGACAAATGTCTTTTTTCGGCCTTACTAACTATGTTACTATGTTACCCGCGGCATAACGCGGTCCGTTACCTCCAGCATTAACCCTGTGTTAGCGGTGACTGGAGGGGAGTATGCGGGCAACAGGCACTGACTGCGGGGAGTAAGGAGCGGCCATTTTCTTCCGGACTGTGCCCGTCGCTGATTGGTCGCGGCAGCCATGACAGGCAGCTGGCGAGACCAATCAGCGAATGAATATCCGTGACAGACGGAAGTGACCCTTAGACAATTATATAGTAGACTAGATGGTGGCCCGATTCTAACGCATCGGGTATTCTAGAATATGCATGTCCACATTGTATATTGCCCAGTGACGTAGTATATTGCGCAGCCACGTAGTATATTGGCCAGTTACATAGTATATTGCCCAGCCACCTAGTATATTGCCCAGTTACGTAGTATATTGCCCAGTGACGTAGTATATCGCACAGCGATGTAGTATACAGCACAGAGCCACGTAGTATATTGCCCAGTGACGTAGTATATTGCCCAGTGACGTAGTATATTGCCCAGTGACGTAGTATATTGCCGAGTGACGTAGTATACAGCACAGAGCCACGTAGTATATTGCCCAGCGAAGTAGTATACAGCACAGAGCCACGTAGTATATTGGCCAGTCACGTAGTATATTGCCCAGCTACGTAGTATACAGCACAGAGCCACGTAGTATATTGGCCAGTAACATAGTATATTGCCCAGCGAAGTAGTATACAGCACAGAGCCACGTAGTATATTGGCCAGTAACGTAGTATATTGCCCAGTGGCGTAGTATATTGCCGAGTGACGTAGTATACAGCACAGAGCCACGTAGTATATTGCACAGCGAAGTAGTATACAGCACAGAGCCACGTAGTATATTGTCCAGTCACATAGTATATTGCCCAGCTATGTAGTATATTGCCCAGCCAGGTTTGTCACAGGTGAAAAAATAAACATATACTCACCTTTCCGAAGGCTCCTTGTAGTCCACGGCAGCTTGCGGTCCCAGGGTTGGTATCAGAGCGCAGGACCTGTGATGACGTTGCGGTCACATGACCGTGACGTCATGGCAGGTCCTTCTGCCATACCATCTTTGCCACCGGAAACTGCAGCGGAAGATGGCGGCCGGCGGTAGCTGCTCAGCGGACTACGGAGGGTGAGTATAGCAGGTTTATTTTTTTTTAAATTATTTTTAACATTACATTTTTTACTATTGATGCCGCATAGGCAGCGTCAATAGTAAAAAGTTGGGGACACACAGGGTTAATAGCGGCGGTAATGGAGTGCATTACCCGCGGCATAACGCGGTCCGTTACCGCCGGCATTAACCCTGTGTTAGCGGTGACCAGAGGGGAGTATGCGGGCGACAGGCACTGACTGCGGGGAGTAAGGAGCTGCCATTTTCTTCTGGACTGTGCCCGTCGCTGATTGGTCGCGGCAGCCATGACAGGCAGCTGGCGAGACCAATCAGCGAATGAATAACAGTGACAGAAAGACAAACAGACAGAAGGATAGACGGAAGTGACCCTTAGACAATTATATAGTAGATAATTTGAAAAAGTTTGGCTTTTCCAATTTTAACCACTAGGGGGAGCAGCTACTGAAATTAGACAAAATCCTAGTGTACAACTAGCTCACATTACAGCACTGCAGTAATTATGGGCAGAGTCTAGTGACGTGTGTGATGTCTCCTCTCCTCCCTTTCTGGGTGTTTGCTAAGTGATACGAGCGGATGATATTCAGGAACCCAGTGAGAAGCCATTTTGTTGGTGATGGCAAAGTTATACTGATAAGTAGACAGTCACCGAGGATGGCGTGCAGCAAGGATTCTGGGAGATATATGGTGGAGGGAGCAGGGTGACAGCAGCACAGATTATTTCAGGATAGCAGTGTGCTGGACTATGGGGGGCACCCTGTTTGGTGCGCGGAGCAGCCAGGGATTGTACATGGATGCTGTCTTTTATACACATGGATGGACCGTTTGTTCCACAGAAATCCAGGAAACATTTCTGCGGATTTGGTCTGTTCTGATACAGACATTGCATGCAAAGACCCCATTCCCCTCCTCAGATGTTGTCCTGGCAATGTGTGAAATCGAGGCGACAGGCGCAGTCCGGGGTGATGCTGTGAAGCAGGCGGGGGGGAAATGTAGCCATATAGTAATGATAAAAATGAGACCGACATACAGGTCACACATAATACTGTCCTATAGTCCACACATAATACCAACATATAGATCACACATAACTGTCCTATAGTTCTCACATACCATCATATAGATCGCAAATAACGACGCCATAGTGTTCTCACATAATGCCGCCATATAGATCACATATAATACCTTCAAATAGATCACACAATATACAGTCAAATAGTTCTCACATACTACCACTATATAGATCACACATAAGGCCGCCATAGTGTACTCACATACACCATATACTTCTCACATAATACTGCCATATAGATCACACAAAATGCCGCCATATAGTTCTCACATCATACCGCCATATAGATCACACATAATACCGCCACATACGTCTCACATAATACCGTCATATAGGTCACACACAATACCACAATATGTTTCTCACATAATACTGCCACATCGATCACACATATTTCCACAATATAATTCTCATATAATACCATCATATAACTTTTACATCATTCCACAATACTGATCAAACATCATACCACCATACAGATCACATATAATACCGTCATATAGATCACACATAATGCCATAATACAGCATGACCCCCGCAGTTCCTGTTATCGCACTCACTGAGCTGTGTGTGCAATGGGGAAAGACATGCAGGGGGGGGGGAGAGGAGTGCATAGGAGAGGATTAGATACACGGCTCCACAGACAGTATCACACAGTATAGGATTAGATACACGGCTCAGCAGTCAGTATCACACAGGATAGGATTAGATACACGGCTCAGCAGTCAGTATCACATAGGAGAGGATTAGATACACCGCTCAAAAGACAGTATCACACAGAATAGGATTAGATACACAGCTCAGCAGTCAGTATCACACAGTATAGGATATAGATACACGGCTCAGCAGTCAGTATCACACAGGAGGATTAGATACATGGGTCAGCAGTCAGTATCACACAGTATAGGATTAGATACACGGCTCAGCAGACTGTATCACACAGGAGAGGATTAGATACACCGGTCAGCAGTCAGTATCGCACAGTATAGAATTAGATACACGGCTCAGCACAGTATCTCACAGTATAGAATTAGATACATGGTCTGATGTCCTGATGAGGAGCTGCATTGAGAGGCAGGGCGGGAGCAGCACAGAGATTCTTCCCCCCCCCATCTCTGTTACCTCTCTGCAGCTCCTGATAAGAGGACATAAGACCGCTGCACTCTTTAATCCTCTCTAGCGATTCTAGAGATTACAGCCAGCTCACCCACAGCATAGAAGAGGACAGGGAATGGCCGCTGCTGACAGTGTGAAGGGGGAGACAGATGGAGCTGCCCCTCCAACAGCACAGCTCTCAAGTGGAGCTCACAGATACTCCAGAAAGATGGCTCCGATCTCCTGCCTCTGCTGTGATATGGACAGCCCAGGGGGCATGGTAAGATCACAGCAGGGAGCAGCTCAATGTAAAGTATAGGGTCTCCTATGTCCATGGCTGCCGTATTTGCAGAGTGTAAAGGTACCTTCACACTGAACAACTTAACAACGACACGCAGCAGCGATCTGGATCCTGCTGTGACATCGTTGGTCGGAGCAGAAAGGCCAGAACTTTATTTAGTCGCTGGATTTCCGGCTGACATCGCTGAATCGGCGTGTGTGACGCCGATCCAGCGATGTGTTCACTGGTAACCAGGGTAAACATTGGGTTACTAAGCGCAGGGCCGCGCTTAGTAACCCGATGTTTACCCTGGTTACCATTGTAAATGTAAAAACAAACAAACAGTACATATTCACATTCCGGTGTCTGTCCCCTCCCTGTCAGCTTCCTGCACTGACTGTGAGCGCCGGCCGGCCGTAAAGCACAGCGGTGACGTCACCGCTCTGCTTTACGGCCGGCCGGCGCTGACACAGTGCAGGGAAGCTGAGGCCGGGGGACAGACACCGGAATGTAAGTATGTAGTGTTTTTTTTTTTTTTACATTTACAATGGTAACCAGGGTAAACATCGGGTTACTAAGCGCGGCCCTGCGCTTAGTAACCCGATGTTTACCCTGGTTATCAGGGGACTTCGGCAGCGACCACACAGCGACGAAACCGCAACGCTGCAGCGATCGGCATCGTTGCCTATATCGCTGCAGCGTCGCTTAATGTGACGGTACCGTTTGTGTCGTGCTGGGACTCTTAAATTCCTGCAAAGCAAAATGGCGGCGCCCAGTGGCTGAAAAAATAATAATAAAGATATTAAAGTTTAAAAAATTAATTTTGTATTAAAATAATTGTTTATATAAACAATAATTTTTAATGCAAAAAAAAATTTGCGGCACCTACACTTTAAAAAGGCTGTCTTTCACTAATCACCCTGCTCCTATCAGATTATAAGCCCCTCTAAGATCAAGTTTAGAAAACCATTTAGCCTCAGTAAGCTGATTATATAGGTTGGGAATGAGTGGAAGTGAGTATAGTACCATATTTTTCGTACTATAAGACACACACCGGTTTTAGAGGTGGAAAATAGGGGAAAAAATATTTGAAGCAAAAAATGTGGTAAAATATTTAATAACATAAATAACATACTATTATATATGGTGTTATTATATATAATAGTATGTTATTATGTTGGAAGCTATGGGTAGAAGATGGTGCTGTGGGACCAGTCTGGTGT
This sequence comes from Ranitomeya imitator, assembly GCF_032444005.1. Lineage (NCBI taxonomy): Eukaryota > Metazoa > Chordata > Amphibia > Anura > Dendrobatidae > Ranitomeya > Ranitomeya imitator. The sequence continues at coordinate 672,903,153 of NC_091283.1, forward strand.
CTGTAAAGTACTATATGAAGACGCTGGAGGGTGAGTATAAGAATGGGAGCACGGGGCTTATATTTAAAGCACCACTCCAGTACTGAAAAATAACACTGGAGTGCTGCTTTAAGATCCCATGGAAGAATTATAACTCCCAGCATGTCCTGCAGATCCTATGACATGCTGGGAGTTATAGTTCACCACAGGAGTGGCAAAGTGGATTTTTGTGTTGTAATTAATAAACTGTTAATTAATACTAACTTGTATAGACTGTGCAGGATCTGCAGCCAGCCGCACTGTGGTTGACATGTAAAAAGAAAAAAGGGATGGAACATCACAACCGAGGTATTCTGCAACTGCAAGGCAGCTGAACACAACTTCCTCCGGGGGGCGCGAGTAAGGGGGAAAAAGGTAACACTCACCGTATAGCACCACAGTGCAAAGCGAGGAGTGCCACCAGGAGATGGCAGAGTAGTCAGACAGGCTGGTCAGCAAAAAACAAGAAGACTAAGTACCAGAAGTCACAGCAATGCACGTGCTCAGAGACGAGTAGAGAGAACTAGCGGTCGAGAGAAATAAATAATAATGTGTTACAGCCACAAGTGGGCTGGAGGAAATAATAATAATGGTGAAAAATGTGCAAGTGCGCAAATGCCAAAAGGACCACTACTTAGTACATGAATGGCAGACCATTCGGTATAGTGATAAAGCAAAGAACCTAAAGTATGGAGATCAATGTCAATATAAAAAAGGTTGTATTAGTATGTATCTAATAACCCAATTAAAAGGAGTAAGGACAAGGAAAGGTACAGTATAATAAAATGCCTTTATTAAAATAATATATAATTATATATATATATATATACAGGGTAACAATAGGCAATCACAAAAGTGTGCCTGTAACTGGAGGACAAAATATGTATATAAAAAATATATAGCAGCAAATTAGCAAATATTTGTAACGGACACAAAGAGGACTAGGTATACAGTGGGGTAAAAAAGTATTTAGTCAGTCAGCAATAGTGCACGTTCCACCACTTAAAAAGATGAGAGGCGTCTGTAATTTACATCATAGGTAGACCTCAACTATGGGAGACAAACTGAGAAAAAAAAAAATCGAGAAAATCACATTGTCTGTTTCTTTATCATTTTATTTGCATATTATGGTGGAAAATAAGTATTTGGTCAGAAACAAAATTTCATCTCAATACTTTGTAATATATCCTTTGTTGGCAATGACAGGGGTCAAACGTTTTCTGTAAGTCTTCACAAGGTTGCCACACACTGTTGTTGGTATGTTGGCCCATTCCTCCATGCAGATCTCCTCTAGAGCAGTGATGTTTTTGGCTTTTCGCTTGGCAACATGGACTTTCAACTCCCTCCAAAGGTTTTCTATAGGGTTGAGATCTGGAGACTGGCTACGCCACTCCAGGACCTTGAAATGCTTCTTACGAAGCCACTCCTTTGTTGCCCTGGCGGTGTGCTTTGGATCATTGTCATGTTGAAAGACCCAGCCACGTTTCATCTTCAATGCCCTTGCTGATGGAAGGAGGTTTGCACTCAAAATCTCACGATACATGGCCCCATTCATTCTTTCATGTACCCGGATCAGTCGTCCTGGCCCCTTTGCAGAGAAACAGCCCCAAAGCATGATGTTTCCACGACCATGCTTTACAGTAGGTATGGTGTTTGATGGATGCAACTCGGTATTCTTTTTCCTCCAAACACGACAAGTTGTGTTTCTACCAAATAGTTCCAGTTTGGTTTCATCAGACCATAGGACATTCTCCCAAAACTCCTCTGGATCATCCAAATGCTCTCTAGAAAACGTCAGACGGGCCCGGACATGTACTGGCTTAAGCAGTGGGACACGTCTGGCACTGCAGGATCTGAGTCCATGGTGGCGTAATGTGTTACTTATGGTAGGCCTTGTTACATTGGTCCCAGCTCTCTGCAGTTCATTCACTAGGTCCCCCCGTGTGGTTCTGGGATTTTTGCTCACCGTTCTTGTGATCATTCTGACCCCACGGGGTGGAATTTTGCGTGGAGCCCCAGATCGAGGGAGATTATCAGTGGTCTTGTATGTCTTCCATTTTCTAATTATTGCTCCCACTGTTGATTTCTTCACTCCAAGCTGGTTGGCTATTGCAGATTCAGTCTTCCCAGCCTGGTGCAGGGCTACAATTTTGTTTCTGGTGTTCTTTGACAGCTCTTTGGTCTTCACCATAGTGGAGTTTGGAGTCAGACTGTTTGAGGGTGTGCACAGGTGTCTTTTTATACTGATAACAAGTTTAAACAGGTGCCATTACTACAGGTAATGAGTGGAGGAAAGAGGAGACTCTTAAAGAAGAAGTTACAGGTCTGTGAGAGCCAGAAATCTTGATTGTTTGTTTCTGACCAAATACTTATTTTCCACCATAATATGCAAATAAAATGTTAAAAAACAGACAATGTGATTTTCTGGATTTTTTTTTTTTCAGTTTGTCTCCCATAGTTGAGGTCTACCTATGATGTAAATTACAGACGCCTCTCATCTTTTTAAGTGGTGGAACTTGCACTATTGCTGACTGACTAAATACTTTTTTGCCCCACTGTATGTAAAAATAAAAAATACAAAAAATATATATATAGTTTATAGATGGCAATATAAATATAAGTTTGTATATTGTAGATGAAATTAAATGGCCGGAATTAGGGGCACTCAGCAAAGTGAGGGCTACATAAACAATATAAAAAGGTGAAATATTGTTAAAAATGGTTATTTCGCAAAAATATTTAATCAAGACTTAACCAGGTGCGTTATTCTTAAAAGAAAAATGTCATGGTATTCTGATGAGAAATATAGTGGTTTATTGAGTTGTCCACAGAAAAACCAAATTGCAGAAAACATAAAAGTAGATTGTCCATGTGTAGATATCAGCGCTTGTCTTGTTACTCATCTTTCCCAAGATCCTGAATGATAAAACAGTCTGTCTGTGTGAAGTTTGAAGGTCATCATGGCTTCCGCTATCAGCTGTTGCTTCTTCCTCTGTTGTCCATGGAGAATGATGTGCAGGCAGGAGGTGACCGTCCCACGTGACAAAAAGCCCCCACACCCTCCTAAGAGATGTTTATATATGTCCAACACAGATCACGTGTCCTCTGTATATGGTGTTAACTTATACTCTGAGCTACATACACAAATAGCTTTTGATAGTGTCAGCAATAAGCAATGTGCTCATTACAGAATAAGAATAATTAATATTTAACAAATATAAAAATGTGTGCTATATAAATAACAGGAAAAATACTATGAGTATAAATATGTGCACAACTAGAAATAAAGTGCAATGAAAGTGCAAAGGAGGGTAATCCAAACTAGTGTAATCAGTAGGTGAGAAGAATATAGGTATACATACACACATGTGAAAATGGTGTAGGATGTGCCCAGGGTCTCAAAACTGCTGAGTGTAAGGTATATAATGCCGCCAAGATAATTACCTCTTCCTACAAAGGGTTCGGTCCTCCAGGTACAGCGCACCCCGATGCGCGTTTCGGACTGTGTCCTTCGTCAGGGAGTGGCGTACAGGAGGAACCGGGGGTCTATATATATGGTGGAACATACCGCCGATGAGAGAGGCAGAAGCTTAACGGCGCATGCGTCACACGAAGGACCCGGAAGTGCGCGGAGACCGCGTCACGCGACCCGGCAGTGCTCAGAGACGAGCCATAAATCGGAACCAGACGGGAGCGCGGAATCCAAAACGTGAGACATGATGTAGTCTGGATACGAGCCAAAGAGTCAAACGGGAAACGTAGTAAGGCTAGGTTCAGATTGCGTTAGTGCAATCCGTTTAGCGCCTAGCGCTAGCGGATTGCGCTAACGCAATGTGTTGTAAGGGGTCGCGTTAAACGTCCCCTTTACAAGATCTGCGAGAGCAAGGAACGGACCGCGGGCGAGCCTCGGATGCTGTAAGCAGCGTCCGCGGCGCGCCACAAAACACCGGCACATCGCCAGCGCGTGCCGAAAATGGCATGCGCTAGTGATGCGCGTCCCCATTGCTGTTAATGGGCGCGCTAACGGACGCATTGCACGGCGTTAATTTCGCCGTGCAACGCTGTCCGTTAGCACGGTCCCAATAACGCAGTGGGAACCTAGCCTAACAGAGAAGGAAAGCAGGAGGCAGGATTCAGAATTCAAGCCGAGTCATACACTGTAGGCAGGCTCGGACTGGCCCATAGGGTAACAGGGGAATCCCCCGGTGGGCCTCTGTGTAGATCTGGGCTCCCAACCCCACTGCATGGGCAGTACTTGGCATAATTCACTTGATAAACTTTGTGCAGAAAAAAAGCAGCATCTCCTCATTCATTAACCAAACTACTCATTTATTATTATGTAGAGATCTAGATAAATTTGTGAATGAGGGTAGTGTAATATTTATTTGCAGGTGAAAAGTGGGCCCCCCAAAGACAGTGTTACTGGTGGGCCCTTGACACCCCAGTCTGACGCTGACCGTGGGAAACCTTCAAACACACACTAAGTCAGGGATAGGGAATTGGTCAGGCACAAATACGGGTAATCAGAGGCAGAAGGATCACTAGGGTATATGGGTCAGCTGCTCAAGCCAGGGACTGGAACTATTACTGACGTGCTACAGCGAGTGGCACCAATAAATAGCCACCCACGGACCAAAGAGAGGCCAGGGAAGGAAAAGCAAGAAGCATACCCAGACCTGGATCATGACACGAGGAAGCTGGATTGCTTTCAGTAAAGTGTCTGCAGGGCCTGATGACAGTGAAGAGGGAGGGCTATGTGCAGTCATGTGATGCTCCAGCCTACCCTCTTAATGACCTCTCAAGGTCCTTTGCTAGAGCACTCAGTAAGCAACAGTAGGAGCCTGAGCTGTGCTGTTAGGTATGCGGCATCCCTCCCTCCTGTGCCACCCTGCTCCTGCCCCCTCCTCCACCGGACAGACTATCTTCCCAACCGCTGCAGGAATCCGACGCTGGCGAAACAGCTGACATGTCCCGGCTTTGACGCGGGCTCACCGCCGGAGCCCGCCTCAAAGCAGGGGTTCTGACCTCGGACGTACTATCCCGTGCGAGGCCAGAAAGGGTTTAAACATCGTGACCACCTGGTTTCCACAGCGCCAGATTACTTCAGTGGGGACATTTTCCTGCCTCCTGCGAGTGCGATCCCACTCCGTCGCTGCTCCCTCCCCACATGTTACATTTGGACCATAAATCGTACCCCACACTTTCCTCCCAAATTTGGAGGGAAAAAAAATTGCATCTTATGGTCCGAAAAATACGGTAATTATTGTGAACCGTAATTTTGTTTTGTTCATGGAAATCGAGGCCAGAGCGGAGCCCCCCAATCTTTATTTTTCACAAAGAAGAAGAAAGCAGCTACAAGTGAGGAGGAAAACACTGATTTGACCCTTCTGTAAACTTTTGTTTACATGAGGACAAAAAGAGTACCCAAGTCTGAGGACCCCCACGCAATAGACATAATTATACCCACCCGCTGGGACTTATCCCCAGAAGTCCAGGGTCATAGAGTGAAAAATAATTTACAGCCCTCCTTGAATACTCTAAACTGAACTGTCTGTCCCAGAAATCTATCAGGAAGTGCCACAACTGGTTAGGTTGTGGCAAAGTCAACAGGCCCAGAAGACATAACTGCTATCGATAGTGGGAAAACGTTGGAAGCACCCGGAGTACTAAACTGACCCTGCAGCTAGGACTGTGATGATTCTAGCCTCTGGTGTCCCTGGCCAGATCCTGAACCATCTGGGTGAGATTCATCACCTGGTCACTTAATGCGCAAACTGGAACCATTGGTCAGGGAAAAAAAAGTATATGGCTAGACAAGATTCTCGTCACTACTCATGAACAGACCATGAGGCAGAGAAGTCAGACATTCCGCGGTCAGTACCAAGACAGCATGTAGATAACCAAATGAAAAGACAAAGACATAAGTGAGGTCATGGTCTAGGGTCAAAATGCCGGGAGGTAGCACATCACATCAAAGCAAAAGGACAAGAAAAAGGGATGGTCTTAACACGGTCTAAAGTGTCAGGCAGCAGATCAGAACAGAATCAGGCAAACACTCACCAGGAATCACAACCTATGTCTGGCAGAGGTCAGGGGCACACAGCTCAGTTAAATTCAGTAGCTTGGACAATCTTCAGAACACATAGATGTTGCCTACCTCCTGTCACGAGTCACACATCTCTCGATGAAGAAAAGAGCCGCGATGCTGCCGATATAGTTCCAGAGAGTTCCAGGTAAGGACAGTGCCTGGTACAGATCCAAACTGGTGGCTGCCCCAGCCGGTAGCAGCCACCCAAAACTAACCTCCAGGCGGGGACGGAGTCCTGTGGTGCCGGACGCCGCGTGAAGTGAAAGCGGTAAGTCCGGATACAGTGCAGAACCTATGTGACGTAGCTGGTCACGTGATCGTGAGCGAAGCCCGGGAGTGAGGTACGGAGCGCTGTAAGGGTCACCTAACCTAAACGTTTCGGAGACTGCTGTCTCCTTCCTCAGGGTTAACCCCTGCTCCGTAATAGCAGTCCTTATATAGCATACCCTAACTAAATCTGCCTATTGGAATCCAAAGAGTTCTGTGCCGATATTTAAACCCCTGGGTGCCAATGTGTCCAGAGAAAAAATCCATTTTGTCTCGGCTCTGGACATGGCTTTAATAAAATCACCCCCTCTCCAGTGGCGTTTAACAGTTGCTATACCCAGCACTTTCATATGATGTATCCTACTGTCATGATGCTCTATGAAATGTTGGGACAGTGGATGACCTTTAAAGTGGTTTTTAATATTACGAATATGTTCCCCTATTCTTGTTTTAAATGGCCTTTTTGTCCTCCCCACATATAGTTTGCCACAAGGGCATTCTATGATATATATAACCCCGACAGTAGAACATGTAACAAAATCCTTAATTGGAGTTACCCTATCCCCTTTTATAATATTGGTACATTTTTGGGTGATAGTTTGCCTGCAAACATTACACTTCTGACAAGGGAAAAATCCCTTCAACTTAGTATGAAAAATAGAAGATTGTACAAGGGGGGGTTTGTTTTGTACAGCAGGCGCAATAAGATTGCCCAAGTTCTGCGATTTTTTTTATATATGAATCGGGGTTGGTCCGTGATCTGGTCTCCCAATACCTTATCATTTTTTAAAATATGCCAGTGTTTCCTGACTATTTTCCGTAGGATGTTAGAATTATTGTTATATTTAGTTATAATGGGGACAGAATCACTATTTTGCATACCTTTAGAGGCGGGGTTCATCAATTCCTGTCTAGTTCTAGATAAGGCCATTTTTTTTAGATTTCTCTAACAAATCCAGATCATACCCCTTTTCCCAAAAATTTTTTGTTAGAGATAATGCCTCCTTGTCAAAATCCTGGGGTCTAGAGCAATTGCGGTGGATTCTAATATACTGGCTTTTTGGAATATTAAGCAACCAATTTGGAAGGTGGCAACTGTCAAGGGGGATATAGCTGTTTGTATCGGTGGGTTTACAATAACTGCTGGTTTGGATTTTAAAGTCCTCAATAAAAACCTTTAAGTCTAAAAAATGGATATGTGTGGTACTGGTGGTGGAGGTAAATTTTTAAAAATGTTGATTTTTATTAATATCTATTAGAAAGCTCTTTTCTTCATCGAGAGATGTGTGACTCGTGACAGGAGGTAGGCAACATCTATGTATACTTACCTACCCCTGGTGCTATTATAGACTTATGTGGACATTTTTAGAAGCTGCTAAACTTCGTTTATAGATTGCCGATCTGGACTCTATTCTTTTATTTGGTAGCAGCTTTTTCCTTTTTTTGGCTAAATATCCAGCGCGTACCTATATGTATTTAGATACACATTTTGATTAGATTATATATTTGTTACCGACTTTGTGTGGAGGTCGGTTAGGTAACGCAGCAGGGATTATTAACTTTTTTAACACTTTCGCGCCACCATCAATATACATTTTAGTATTTTCCCTTTCCACATTCCTTGTGGTTGGCAGCAAGTGTGTTTTTTAAACATGTGTGATCTTTGGAATGATAGGAAAGACAGGATCTCGAATATTCAAAGATTTTTTTTAACCTATCACAACACAGTAATACCCTAGACCCAGAAAAAGATGATGTTACACATATTAAAGAATCATTAAAAATATTGGAGCAATTACTCCTAAAAGAAATGCGTGATATGTGGGAAGTGGCTACTTTAGAACGTTACATAACTTACAACTGTATTCCCAAAGGTCTAAAGGTTGTTAAGGCCCTCTCAGGCGACATTGGAGATCCGGATACACTCTCACAGTGGAACGCTATGTTTAGAGATTTTTCCAAGCAAGCAGTTGAATTTATTATAGACAAAAGGAGAAAACAACTAATGAATAGTAAACACTCCATCTCTAAACTTTTTGAAACCATCAAACCGTTTAAGAACCACCCTGAAATTATTAAGATTTCTAATAGTATCAGGATCAGGATTAAGCATAAAGAACAAGAAATTATTGACAGGAAAAAGAAAAAATTCGGTAGAGACGCTGTCCCTGTGTGTTCATTCAGGGACACTCTCTACAGAATGATTCAGTGTTCGAGACAATTGATCAGGTGGAGGGGAGCATCCTAGAATCCCGCTCTATTTTAGATAACCTTACCATTCATTCCACTCCTGTATCCTCTCCTGGAATATCTACCCCTATTATGGCACATATTAATACAAGTCCCAAAGATCCACGGAGGGAAGTCCAGGAGGTACTACCACCCCAGAACTCTCCCCCGTCTATTTCTATAGCTACCCAGAACCGTTTTCACACTTTGGGTGATATCTGTCACCACGGATTGAGAACTGTAACTCCCCCAATGATGAAGGGCGAGTATTACAAGTAGAAAGACCTAGTACCAGCAGGGGTCAATTGGAGCGGAATCATATAACTATCAGTGACAGTGAGAAAGACAAAAATAAAAATAAGAATAAGGGAAACAATTCTAGGAACAACAATAATAATAAAAACATTACTAAGCATCTGTTTTTTCGTGTGGTGGGAAAAAAACCAGGAAAAGGGGCCGCAGAGGCGGGAAACTTGCCAAAAAGAAAAGGTCATTAAATACATCAAATAATACGACCCCTGCTATATTTAACCCGAGTAAACAGAAATTAGGCGAAGGTTCACTATCACTATTACGTAAAGGCCTTAAATATGCTCCTGCCAACAGCTTCAACAAATTTGAAGCCTACATAGGCATTAAGTTATTCAAGAGAAAGTTGGCAATCAAAAGACATTTTATCAAAAATCCTGTGACCAGAAATGGTGAACCAACTCAAGCCAGTACCTATATCCACACTAATCTTAAAAATCCATCTAAGTTCCACCCAATAAATGAATATTCAGAACACATGAACACATTCCAGAACAATGTAATAGACGAGATCAGAAAAACTTGTGATAAAAAATGTGGGAAATTCAAATTTAATTTGAACAAAAAGGAAAGACAAGCTTTTATCTCCCTACAACGTAACAAAGAACTGGTTATACGTCCAGCTGATAAAGGGGAGGGTGTGGTGATTCTGGACCAGGAGTCCTATCATATGGAATCACTCCGGTTATTGGGGGATTCCTATACATATAAGAAATTAAATAGAGATCCCACAGAGGACTATGTAAAAGAAATAAAAACATTTACCAAAAGAGGCTTTGATATGGGTTTTATTAACAAATCGGAATTGGACTTTATGAACCGTGGACCCCCTAGACTGGCGATGTTTTACCATCTACCGAAAATCCATAAAGATACCGTCAAGCCCCCCGGAAGACCCATAGTTTCGGGCATTAATTGCCTTACAGCAAATATGTCGAAACTGGTGGATTCCCACTTACAGCCCATAGTACCTCTATTACCATCACACCTTAAAGATAGCTCTCATATTTTAAAACTTCTACAAGAAGTAAACTGGCACGAGGGTTTTATTATGGGCACCTTGGACATTACATCCCTCTACACGGTCATTGACCATAAAAAGGGATGTGAAGCTGCTATGCATTTTTTAAACTTATTTTCCAGGGTTCCTTCTGCACAAATAGAATTCCTAGGTGAATTAATGCATTTTATTTTAACGCACAATTACTTCCTGTATGGGGAGGACTACTACTCCCAGCAGTGGGGTACCGCTATGGGGACCAGGTTCGCGCCCAGTTATGCTAACCTGTATGTGGGTAGTTGGGAGGAACAGTTTATCTACCCGGAAGGCCGACTGTGTGCGAACCTGGTCCTCTAGCGGCGTTTTATTGATGACGTCATTTTTATTTGTAACAAAGAAGAAGACAGCGCCACACCGGTCAGTGAAAAAAGACTTACAGATTTAATCTGCCATCTGCAGCGACGTTTCGGTACAATGACCTTTATCAAGCACACACTAAAGGTCATTGTACCGAAACGTCGCCGCAGATGGCAGATTAAATCTGTAAGTCTTTTTTCACTGACTGGTGTGGCGTTGTCTTTTTCTTTGTTATGGATTGGACTTTGTAGCTGGGCTGACCCCCTGGCAGTTACGTGCGCCACTAAGCCTATTAAGGCCGTATGGGTGTAAGGTGCGGTTTAATGTAATTTTTTTTGTCATTTTTATTTGGTCTGGTGGTTGGGATTCTCTTAATCAATTTTTAATAGATATTAATAAAAATCAACATTTTTTAAAATTTACCTCCACCACCAGTACCACACATATCCATTTTTTAGACTTAAAGGTTTTTATTGAGGACTTTAAAATCCAAACCAGCAGTTATTGTAAACCCACCGATACAAACAGCTATATCCCCCTTGACAGTTGCCACCTTCCAAATTGGTTGCTTAATATTCCAAAAAGCCAGTATATTAGAATCCACCGCAATTGCTCTAGACCCCAGGATTTTGACAAGGAGGCGTTATCTCTAACAAAAAATTTTTGGGAAAAGGGGTATGATCTGGATTTGTTAGAGAAATCTAAAAAAATGGCCTTACTTAGAACTAGACAGGAATTGATGAACCCCGCCTCTAAAGGTATGCAAAATAGTGATTCTGTCCCCATTATAACTAAATATAACAGTAATTCTAACATCCTACGGAAAATAGTCAGGAAACACTGGCATATTTTAAAAAATGATAAGGTATCGGGAGACCAGATCACGAACCAACCCCGATTCATATATAAAAAAATCGCAAAACTTGGGCAATCTTATTGCGCCTACTGTACAAAACAAACCCCCCCTTGTACAATCTTCTATTTTTTATACTAAGTTGAAGGGATTTTTCCCTTGTCAGAAGTGTAATGTTTGCAGGCAAACTATCACCCAAAAATGTACCAATATTATAAAAGGGGATAGGGTAATTCCAATTAAGGATTTTGTTACATGTTCTACTGTCGGGGTTATATATATTATGGAATGCCCTTGTGGCAAACTATATGTGGGGAGGACAAAAAGGCCATTTAAAACAAGAATAGGGGAACATATTCGTAATATTAAAAACCACTTTAAAGGTCATCCACTGTCCCAACATTTCATAGAGCATCATGACAGTAGGATACATCATATGAAAGTGCTGGGTATAGCAACTGTTAAACGCCACTGGAGAGGGGGTGATTTTATTAAAGCCATGTCCAGAGCCGAGACAAAATGGATTTTTTCTCTGGACACATTGGCACCCAGGGGTTTAAATATCGGCACAGAACTCTTTGGATTCCAATAGGCAGATTTAGTTAGGGTATGCTATATAAGGACTGCTATTACGGAGCAGGGGTTAACCCTGAGGAAGGAGACAGCAGTCTCCGAAACGTTTAGGTTAGGTGACCCTTACAGCGCTCCGTACCTCACTCCCGGGCTTCGCTCACGATCACGTGACCAGCTACGTCACGTAGGTCCTGCACTGTATCCGGACTTACCGCTTTCACTTCACGTGGCGTCCGGCACCACAGGACTCCGTCCCAGCCCGGAGGTTAGTTTTGGGTGGCTGCTACCGGCTGGGGCAGCCACCAGTTTGGATCTGTACCACGCACTGTCCTTACCTGGAACTCTCTGGAACTATATCGGCAGCATCGCGGCTCTTTTCTTCATCGAGAGATGTGTGACTCGTGACAGGAGGTAGGCAACATCTATGTATACTTACCTACCCCTGGTGCTATTATAGACTTATGTGGACATTTTTAGAAGCTGCTAAACTTCGTTTATAGATTGCCGATCTGGACTCTATTCTTTTATTTGGTAGCAGCTTTTTCCTTTTTTTTGGCTAAATACCTATATGTACTTAGATACATATTTTTATTAGATTATATATTTGTTACCGACTTTGTGTGGAGGTCGGTTAGGTAACGCAGCAGGGATTATTAGCTTTTTTAACACTTTCGCGCCACCATCAATATACATTTTAGAATCTTCAGAACACGAAACACCTGGAGAAAGTTCCACACCTCCCAGTCACAGACACCTTGGACAGTCGAGCTGTAAGCCAAAATACTGCCAACTTAGCATGACCCAGTCTCCATAGGACAGGATAACAATCACTCACTCAGTATAGGAATCGTGACAAAAGAAACAAAGATCTCTGGAGATGGACTTGTAACCTTGAGACTGTTGATATTGTTCAACGATTTTGGTTCTCAAGTCCTCACACAGTTTTATTCTCCTCTTTCTGTTTTCTATGCATAGTGTGGCGCACACAGACACACAATGCAAAGACTGAGTCAACTTCTCCCTTTATCTGGTTTCTGGTGTGATTTTCATATTACCCACACCTTTTACTTGCCATAGGGGAGCCTGAATGAGCATCACCTGCTTGAAACAATTCTTTTTTACCCACAAATAGTTAAAATAGTGGATTTAATTTTGTGTTAAAAATAATTGAGCATATAATCAATAATGTGATTGCATTGTCTTGATGGTCTCCATGGTGACCCCCGGTTGCAAAATGATGTGGGGTTCTTCAGGGAAGGTGGCATGTCAGTACCTGCTCAGAGCAGGACCTGAGATGCATCCTTACCTGCCTGTCAGATGCTGATATGATGCTATACAGTAATGTCATGTCCTGGGACAATGTTAAAAAGTAAAAACAAAAAAATTCTTAAGTGTAAAAATATATTTTTTTTAAATCCCCAAAGGAACAAACACTAAACATATTTTTACAATAAATACATTTATTTTTGTAAATAAAAAAATAAACAATAAAAGTACACATTTGGTAACGACCCGCTCTATAAAACTATCCCACTAGTTAACACCTTCAGTGAACACCGTAAAAAATAAAAGTAAAAAAAAGTTGTATCATAATACCACCAAAGAAAAAGTGCAATAAAAAAACATGAATGTAAATAAAGATGGTCCCTCTGAAAATAAGCCATTACACAGCTCCTTCAGCGGAAAAATAAATATTATAAATTTAACATAACTATATTATAATTATAAAATTGCTGTTTTTGTTTTTGTCACCCATGTTAGGAGTCGAGTTTCCTCTGCTGCACAGGGGAAATCTCGATCCGTGTCTGCTGCGGTCTCCCATTCTGCATCGGCCGCAGTGCGGTCTGCTCAGCGGAGACGTCGCTCCCAGCGTCTCGCTGAGGCTAATTCTGTGCATAGGGTCACTACTGCCTTTTCTGGCTTTCCTATGGTACCCTGCACTGATCTGCGGCGAGCAGGCTTCTCTGGGACGCAGTCCTTATTTACACACACTGAGCATGCCCAGGGCAAGATCTCCCATTGGAGGTCGAGGATCACATGCTCAGGTACGGCAGCGCATCCCATTGGTCCTCCAGGAAGGTCCTGAAAGGGCAAAGCTTCGGTAGCAGCTTCCTGTGCTGCAACTATATAAACTGCGCATGACCGCACGGCCATGCGCTGGTATTGTTTTGATATTATGTGTGTGTGTAGATGGATGTATGTCGAAGGATGAAAGCTCCTAAATATCCCATTCCTAGTGTTGTTGTCTGTTTGTGAATGGAGGTAGATATCTAGCGCCCGACTAGCCATCAACACGTAACACACATCACAGCGTCCAGTTGCTGTGTCTGCCAGTACGGCACCGTGCGCTTTCTCTGCGCTTTCCTGACCCATGCCTGGGTGGATAGTGGCGTCCGTCAGTGCGGCACCGCACGCACTCTCGTGCCTTTATATATTATTATTTATGTTTCTCTGACACCCCAGTTGCGGTGTTGAGCGCATGAGGTCTTCTGAACTCAAATCCTCAGTCTCGGGTTTGAGATTAGAGACTCCCTGCTTGCGCTCTATGTGCGGTACCGCGGTCCTGTGACGCAACAGGGTCGCTTCTTTCACACAGGGTGAGGTTAACCCATGTGTGTATTCTTATAGTACCGCCATATAGTCCGTCTTTACTAGCAGCAGGGTTTTTACCTGCATGGTGGACCTCGGACTGCGAACGCACCTAGTTCCATATCATCTTATACTTGGTGCGTTCCGCCCATAAATCAAAATATAAAGCAGTCAAAAAAAGGTAATCTGCCCGAAAATGGTACCAATAAAAAAAAAAAATTCAGCTCGTCCCGCAAAAAACAAGTCCTCACATGACTCTGTCCAAAAAAATTATAGCTGTCTAAATATTGTGATGCAGAAAACTAATTTTCGCAAAAAAAGCATCTTTTAGTGTGTGACAGAAGCCAAATTTAAAACCCGATACAAGGCCTGGGTCACACTTGCAAAAGTGCTCGAGACCGGAGTGCCGGCGGCAGTGCCGGGTATTGATGCGAGAGACTCATGCGAGTTTTTCGCGTTACACTTGCAAGTGTGACCCCGGCCTAAAACTGGAATCACTGTAATCGCACCGACCCGAAGATTAAAGTCGCATAATCGCTTATACTGCATGAGAAATGGCATAAAAACTAAATAAAACCAATTCTTCACCTGCTGTTGAGCGCTTATATTGGGGTTTCTGTGTAAATCTCTGAAATACGCGATTCAGACAGAACCCCGGGTGGAAGATTCCGTATAATAAGGCAGATGTTGGCACTATGGACACAGTCTGACCTGTGCTCTAGTGGTGTCCGTCTGTTTAGGATTGCATTTCATGTGCGTGTCTCCAGATGCATGAGCTTCGCATAATGTACTGGTCACTGCAATGTACTAGTAAGGCTACTTTCACACTTCAGTTGGTACGGGGCCGTCGCAAACCGTCGGCCCGACGTACCGACGGACGTTGTGCTAAATTTAGCACAACCTGGGCAGCGGATGCAGTTTTACAATGCATCCGCTGCCCATTGTGATGAGCGGGGAGGAGGGGGTGGAAATGGCGGACACGTCGCACAAAAAAAGTTACATTGAACTTTTTTTGTGCGTTGCGTCCACCAAAACATGACTGATCCGTTGCACGACGGATGCGACGTGTGCCCATCCATCGCGATCCGTCGCTAATACAAGTCTATGGGCAAAAATTACATCCTGCAAGCACATTTGCAGGATCCGTTTTTTGCCCATTGCGACGAAGCCCAGAAGACGGAAGTGTGAAAGTAGCCTAGCTACAACAGCAGTTTGCAATTTTCATTCAGCAACATCCAATTCTGCTTGTTTCTGGAAAATGCTCATGGACCCCAAATCATCACCACATCTGTAAATATATTCCCAAAGGGTTATAATTTCCAAAACGGGGTCACTTGAGGGGGGATTCTGCTTTTCTAGCGCTCAGGGGCTCTTTATATTGCATCCGCAAACTATTCTAGGAAAACCTGCATTCCAGGAGCCAAATTATTATTTATTATTATTATTATAATACATTTTTATAGCACCATTTATTCCATGGCGCTTTGCATGTGAAAAGGGGGCAAATATAGACAAGTACAATTAACATGAGCAAAAACAAGGCGCTAACAGATACAGAAGGAGAGAGGACCCTGCCCGCGAGGGCTCACAGTTTACAGAGGAAGGGTGAGGATACATTAGGAGAGGGTAGAGCTGTTTGTGCAGCGGTTCAGTAGATTGAGGATCCCTTCAGGCTGTAGGCTTGTCTGAAGAGGTGGGTCTTCAGGTTCTTTTTGAAGGTTTCCGTGGTAGATGAGAGTCTGATGTGTTAGGGTAGAGAGTTCCAGAGTATGGAGGAAGCACGGGAAAAGTCTTGTTTGCGGTTGTGGAAAGAAGATAGGGGAGTAGAGAAGGAGATCTTGAGAGGATCGAAGGTTGCGTGTAGGGAAGTAGCGGGAGACCAAGTCTCCACCCTCTTTGCACTTTGCACCCTCACACTGAGGCAGTTAACATACAGAGAGGTAAGACCTGCCACTGCAGGAGACCTTAATGAACCTGGATTACTTCCCCTGATGAACCCTCTGAACAGGGGAGGAAACGCGTTGGGAAGGGAAGACACATTACCCAGGGAGGCCATATCTATTATGGGCACAAAAAAGTAGGTTTATACTTGGGTACTGCCCTTGTTAGGGCGGGAATCTTGTTGCAGAGGGCACGACAGGGAAGGCTAGACTTCAACCCCCCCGCCCCTCTTTTTCCTCTGTTCATCTCGGTCTCGCCTATCCAGGTCCTGTACGGTACTCTGGAAAAGCAAGAAATAACAACTGGGTGAGATTGTATCTTTTTATCACGTGCTCTGGTATTTATGAGCACTCTATTGGTTTGTCTGACATTTGTTTTATAATATATATATTAAAAGTTAAGTTTTATTAAATTAAGGAGCTGGCTATGCTAGATAGTGTATGTCTTAATAATGGAACATCTGGCAATAGCCATTAGAAAGAACCTCAGCATTCACGGTATTCCAGTTGGGGTAAGTCAATGTAAATCGGCCTTATATGCAGATGACCTCCTCATGTTTATATCACAGCCTCTCATTTCCTTCCCCTCCATAGTCAAAGAATGACATTTGGCCATCTTAGTCATTTTAAAGTGAATTATTCTAAATCGGAGGACCTTAATATAACTTTATCTAGCGATGAAGTTGAGCATCTCAATGATTTTCCCTTTAAATGGCAGCAAACAGCATTAAGCTACTTGGGGATAACCGTTCCGGCAGATCATACTAAACTATCTTCTTTAAATTTACATCCCCTTTTGGATAAGACTTTTGAAGACTTTTATAGCTATGATAAGTAAGTAAGAAACTCTTGTGGTTCGGCCGTATTAATGCGATAAAAATGGATGTATTACCTCGTTTCCTGTTTATTTTCCAGACAGTTCCTCTAATTCCTCCTTCTTCTTTCTTTTCCAGAATCCAATCAGCCATCTCAAGATTTGTGTGGGGAGGGTGGTAGACCCTGGATCAGCATGGGTACTTTAGATAGGCACAAAGGCTCAGGGGGGGGCAGGTCTTCCTAATTTCAAATGGTATCACAAAACAACGCTGTTGACACGCATGCTAGACTGGCAGTACCACGGTTCAGGCAAACGATGGGTGGGAATAGAACAAGATAGCTCTAAAATTCCACTCTATAACATCCCCTGGATCAGCCCTAAAAGTAGAGGTCATTTCAGTTCTGAAGCTGACCTCCTTAAAAGTACACTTAGAGGATTGGATCTGGCGACCCGCAGAGACTTTCTCCTTAGGCAGTGGACCACTTACACCTCTCTTCTCTAATATGGTGTTTCCCCCGGTGGTGGAGAGGGATCGTTTTCTTGGGTGGGAGAGAAGGGACAATACTAGATGCTTCCATGTCCTCGAGGGTTCGTCCATGCCCATTTTCTAATCCGTGTAGCCGTTAGAGGGTGGGGGCCCTTCTTATTGGTTGTAATACCTCCGACTAAAATCCTTCCTCGTCTCCAGAAGGTGCAGGCTCATACTCCTCCTTCCTACGCCATTTGAAAATCTTTTCCTGTTGGGGTCGCTGCCTGCACATGCTGTCTCCTTATTATATACTCTTTTGAACCAAAATACCAAAGACTAGTTCCCCAAGTACGTGGCGGGGTGAGTTGTTGCTAGATTGGAGGTGGAGTGGAGGAAGGCGTTCGTATACTCACACATTCCTACCCCCTTTTTTCTTTCTCTCTAATCCTCCTTTTCCCTTATTCCTCTTCTTCGTCTCTTTCTTTCTTTCCTTCGTGTTTATACCATTATTATTTGTAGTGACCTAGCTTCTCTTGTTTGGGTCGCTCTCTTAGAGCGGATACTTCATATGTATCGCCAAAGGTTATAGAGTCTCCCTGGATAGGGGTTACGTACATCCTCCATGGATTTATTTTTCTTTTCAGATTTTGTTGGACTTGATTGAAAATTACTTTTGAAATGAAAGTTCTATTATTTTGGGATTTGTTGGCTACAGGTCTTGATATACAGTTGTAAATGAGATTTATTTTTGTACTCCGTAATCGTTATGTTGCTGAATCCTTTGTTACTTGATTGTTATGAATTTCTTTTCAATAAAAAACAGATTCAGCATATACAGTTAGGTCCATATATATTTGGACAGAGACAACATTTTTCTAATTTTGGTTATAGACATTGTTGCAATGAATTTTAAACAAAACAATTCAAATGCAGTTGAAGTTCAGACTTTCAGCTTTCGTTTGAGGGTATCCACATTAAAATTGGATGAAGGGTTTAGGAGTTTCTGCTCCTTAACATGTGCCACCCTGATTTTAAAGGGACCAAAAGTAATTGGACAATTGACTCCAAGGCTATTTCATGGACAGGTGTGTGCAATCCCTTCCTTATGTCATTCTCAATTAAGCAGATAAAAGGCCTGGAGTTGATTTGAGGTGTGGTGCATGCATTTGGAAGGTTTTGCTGTGAAGTAAACATGTGGTCAAAGGAGCTCTCCATGCAGGTGAAACAAGCCATCCTTAAGCTGCGAAAACAGAAACAACCCATCCGAGAAATTGCTGCAATATTAGGAGTGGCAAAATCTACAGTTTGGTACATCCTGAGAAAGAAAGAAAGCACTGGTGAACTCATCAATGCCAAAAGACCTGGGCGCCCACGGAAGACAACAGTGGTGGATGATCGCAGAATAATCTCCATGGTGAAGAGAAACCCCTTCATAACAGCCAACCAAGTGAACAACACTCCCCAGGAGGTCGGCGTATCAATATCCAAATCTACCATAAAGAGAAGACTGCATGAAAGTAAATACAGAGGGTTCACTGCACGGTGCAAGCCACTCATAAGCATCAAGAATAAGAAGGCTAGACTGGACTTTGTTAAAAAACATTTAAAAAAGCCAGCACAGTTCTGGAAGAGCATTCTTTGGACAGATGAAACCAACATCAACCTCTACCAGAATGATGGAAAGAGAAAAGTATGGCAAAGGCGTGGTCCAGCTCATGATCCAAAGCATACCACATCATCTGTAAAACACGGCGGAGGCAGTGTGATGGCTTGGGCATGCATGGCTGCCAGTGGCACTGGGTCACTTGTGTTTATTGATGATGTGACACAGGACAGAAGCAGCCAAATGAATTCTGATGTATTCAGAGACATACTGTGTGCTCAGATCCAGCCAAATGCAGCCAAACTGATTGGTCGTCGTTTCATACTACAGATGGATAATGACCCAAAACATAAAGCCAAAGCAACCCAGGAGTTTATTAAAGCAAAGAAGTGGAATATTCTTGAATGGCCAAGTCAGTCACCTGATCTCAACCCAATTGAGCATGCATTTCACTTGTTAAAGACTAAACTTCAGACAGAAAGGCCCACAAACAAACAGCAACTGAAAACCACCACAGTGAAGGCCTGGCAGAGCTTCAAAAAGGATGAAACACAGCGTCTGGTGATGTTCATGAGTTCAAGACTTCATGCCGTCATTGCCAACAAAGGGTTTTCAATCCAAGTACTAAAAATGAACATTTAATTTAAAATTATTGAATCTGTCCAATTACTTTTGGTCCCTTTAAAAACAGGGTGGCACATGTTAAGGAGCTGAAACTCCTAAACCCTTCATCCAATTTTAATGTGGATACCCTCAAATGAAAGCTGAAAGTCTGAACTTCAACTGCATCTGAATTGTTTTGTTTAAAATTCATTGTGGTAATGTCTATAAGCAAAATTAGAAAAATGTTGTCTCTGTCCAAATATATATGGACCTAACTGTATTGACACCTGTGGTGTCAATATAATCACTTTAACCCCTAGATGAATTATTTGAGAGGTTTAGTTTGTAAAATGGGGTCACTTATGGGGGATTCTGCTGTTCTGGCACCTTAGGGGTTCTGCCAATGTAATATGGCACCCTCAAACAAGTGCACCAAAATCTGCACTGTAATATGGCGGTACTTCCATTTTGAGCTTTGCACTGTCCTCAAAAGCATTTTTCGACCACATATGGGGTGTTTGTGAACTCGGGAGAAAATGGTCCCCAAAATTTGTTGTACAATTTTTCCTGTTACCCTTGTGAAAATACAACATTTGGAGCTTAAAAAGATTTTTGTAGGAAAATGTGATTTTTTTTTTTCTTTTTTTCCCCCCCACAGTTAAATGTTAAAAACTTCTGTGAAACAGCTTAGGGTTCAAAGTGCTGAATACACATCTAGATAAGTTCCCAAAGGGGTCTAGTTTCCAAAATGGTGTCACTTGTAGGGAATTTCCACTGTTTAGGCACATCAAAGGTTCTCCAAACGCGACATGGCATTAGCTAATTAATACAGCAAATTTTGCATTCAAAAAGTAAAATGACACTCCTTCCCTTCTAAGCCCTGCCATGGGCCCAAATGGTCGTTTTCCCCCACGTTTTGGGCATCGGGACACCCGGGAAAAATTGCGCAACAAATTGTATGGTCCAATTTTCACTGTTAACCTTGCAAAAGTAAAATAAATTAGGTCTAAAGGAAAATTTTTCCTAAAGTAAATGTTTTTTTCCTTCCACATTTCATTAATTCCACCTCCCTACCTGTGAGCGTGGGGAGGTGGGATAGGGGTGGAGAATCACTGTCCCTCTTCTGTGCTGCTTTTAGGAATATGTTCTCTGAACTGTCAGACCTGTGTGAAGTGAGCGCAGGGAGAATACCTTGTGCACATTGTTGTGGGGTCATCTTATGATGACAGACAATACGCAAACTCGGCTACCTGATCAGCCACTCGTAGGATGGGAAAAGCTTGCAGATGGAATAACACCAAAGGTGCCAGTGAACATACGGTACTTCTGAAGATAAAAGCTTGTTATTTTTCTGAATAGAGCATCAGTTTTAATCACTGTAAATTACAAAAACATTTATTTACACTTTTTCTGCTTGGGTTAAATTTTATTTTTTTTATAGTGGCAAAACCTGTTTAAAGTTGGTCTTACCCCTTCGCCCCGAAGCCTGTTTACACCTTCCTGACCAGGCCAATTTTTACAATTCTGACCACTGTCACTTTATTAGGTTATAGCTCTGTAACGCTTCAATGTATGCCATTGATTCTGAGACTGTTTTTTCAAGACATATTGCCCTTCATAATAGTGGTAAAATTCATTTGATATACCGTAACTTGTATTTATTTATGAAAAAAACAGAAATGTGGTGTAAATTTAGTAAATTTTGCAATTTTCAAACTTGTAATTTTTGTATCCTTAAATCAGAGAGTGGTGTCATACAAGATAGTTAATAAATAACATTTCACACATGTCGGCTTTACAACAGCACAATTTTGGAAACATAATTATTTTTGTCAGTAAGTTGTAAGGGTTAAAAGATGACAAGCGATTTCTCATTTTTCCAACAAAATTTACAAAACCATTACAGTCAATATAAAAGAAAATACTTAAAAGTGACACTATTCTAAAAACTGCACTTTTCAAGGTACGCAAAACCACATTCAGGCTATGTGCACACGTTGCGGATTAGGCTTAGGAATTTCTGGTGCGGATTCTGCCTCTCCTGGCAGAAAACGCACCAGCGGTTCCGCAGCGTTTTTTGTGCGTTTTTGCGTATTTGCTGCAGTTTTTACCCCTGCGGTTTTCTATAATGGAATGGGTACAAAAACGCTGTAGATTCACAAAAAAGAAGTGACATGCTACTTTTTTTAAACCGCAGCGTTTCCGCATTGGATTTTCCGCAAAGTGTGCACAACATTTTTTTTTCTCATTGATTTACATTGTACTGTAAATCAATTGCGGATCTTCAGCGTTTCTGCACCTCAAAAAACGCTGCGGATCCGCAGAGAATCCGCAATGTGTGCACATACCCTCAAGAAGTTTAGTAACCCTTCAGGTGCTTCACGAGAACTAAAGCAATATGGAAGGAAAAAATGAACATTTACCTCTTAAACAAAAAATTTACTTTGGAACCAAATTTTTTTTTTATTTTCACAAAGGGATCAGGAGAAAATGGACCACAAAATTTGTTGTGCAATTTGTCCGGAGTATGCCGATACCAACGAAATCTCCGGGCAGTCATAAATACTCGGAGGTCACCCGAGCGTGCTCGGGAAAACCCGAGTAACGAGTACTATTGCTCATCACTACTCACATGGTATATTGACAAAAAAATAGAAAAGTTATGGCTCTGAGACGAATGGGAGCAAAAGATAGAAACGCAAAAATGAAAATGGACTACGAAGTGAAAGGATTAAATGTATGTAAAAGTCTGTTAAATTTTGTGGAATAGATTTGGTTGTATAACTTACTTATGTACGCCTTTTCACTTTTACAGGTTTCAGAAAATCCCCTTATATATCTTTTGGATACACCCGGCGTCCTTTCACCTCAGGTTGAGTCGGTTGAGACTGGAATGAAGTTGGCACTATGTGGTAAAAAAAAAGTTCAGCTATACCTTGCTCTCGCTTTCATACACACTCCTCAGCATTGAAACTGCAAGATAGAAATTAATGCAGTATTGAACAATTGTACCACATGCAGAAATACATGCATTTACACACCTTGGCTACTTTCAGTGAGGTTATTAAATCTTTCGCGCCAGAGCCTGTTTTCACCTTCGTTGACCAGCCCCAATTTTTTATTTTTGGCCTGTTTAAATTTATGAGGTAATAACTCTGGAATGCTTCAACATCTCCCAGTGATTCTGAAACTGTTTTTTCAAGACATGTTGTGTTTCATGATAGTGGTAAAAAAAATTTTCCTATACAACTTGTGTTTATTTCTGAAAATATCAAATTTTCAAACTTTTAAATCTTATCCCATAAATCCAGAGAGTTATGTCACACAAAATAGTTCATATATAGCATTTCCTATGTGTCTACATCAGCACAATTTTTGAAGCATAATAGTTAAAAGGGGTAAAAGTTAAAAAGCAATTTTTCTTTTTGCCATAAAAATTGACAAAGCCATTTTTTTTACGACCACTTCACATTTAAAGTGACTTTGAGAGACCTATATGACACAAAATGCCCAAAAGTGACACCAGTCTCAAAACTGCACCTCTCAAGGTGCTCAAAACCACATTCAAGAAGTTAATTAACCCTTCAGGTACTTTACAGGAATTTTTGGATTGTAGAAGGAAAAAAAATGAACATTTAACTTGAACCCACAAAAATGTTACTTTAGCCCCAAATTTTTAACCCCTTTACCCCCAAGGATGCTTTGCACGTTAATGACCAGGCCAATTTTTACAATTCTGACCACTGTCCCTTTATGAGGTTATAACTCTGGAACGCTTCAACGGATCCCGGTGGTTCTGACATTTTCTCGTGACATATTGTACTTCATGCTACTGGTAACATTTCTTTGATATTACCTGTGTTTATTTGTGAAAAAAATGGAAATTTGGCGAAAATTTAGAAAATTTCGCAATTTTCTAACTTTGAATTTTTGTGCAATTAAATCACAGAGATGTGTCACACAAAATACTTAATAAGTAACATTTCCCACATGTCTACTTTACATCAGCACAATTTTGGAACCAAAATTTTTTTGTTAGGGAGTTATAAGGGTTAAAAGTTGACCAGCAATTTCTCATTTTTGCAACACCATTTTTTTTTAGGGACCACATCTAATTTAAAGTCATTTTGAGGGGTCTATATGATAGAAAATAACCAAGTGTGACACTATTCTAAAAACTGCACCCCTCAAGGTGCTCAAAACCACATTCGAGAAGTTTATTAACCCTTCACAGGAATTTTTGGAATGTTTAAATAAAAATGAACATTTAACTTTTTTTCACAAAAAATTTACTTCAGCTCCAATTTGTTTTATTTTACCAAGGGTAACAGGAGAAAATGGACCCCAAAAGTTGTTGTACAATTTGTCCTAAATACGCTGATACCCCATATGTGGGGGTAAACCACTGTTTGGGCGCATGGGAGAGCTCGGAAGGGAAGGAGCGTCGTTTGACTTTTCAGTCCAAAATTGACAGGAATTGAGATGGGGCACCATGTTGCGTTTGGAGAGCCACTGATGTACCTAAATATTGAAACCCCCCACAAGTGACACCATTTTGGAAAGTAGACCCCCTAAGGAACTTATCTATTTGTGTGGTGAGCACTTTGACCCACCAAGTGCTTCACAGAAGTTTATAATGCAGAGCCGTAAAAATAAAAAATCATATTTTTTTCACAAAAATGATCTTTTCGCCCCCAATTTTTTATTTTCCCAAGGGTAAGAGAAGAAATTTGACCCCAAAAGTTGTTGTACAATTTGTCCTGAGTATGCTGATACCCCATGTGTGGGGGTATACTACTGTTTGGGCGCATGGGAGAGCTCTGAAGGGAAGGAGTGCCATTTGACTTTTCAATGCAAAATTGACTGGAGTTGAGATGGGACGCCATGTTGCGTTTGGAGAGCCACTGATGTGCCTAAACATTGAAACCCCCCGCAAGTGACTCCATATTAGAAACTAGACCCCCCAAGGAACTTATTTAGATGTGTTGTGAGAACGTTAAACCCCAAGTGTTTCGCTACAGTTTATAACGCAGAGCCGTGAAAATAATTTTTTTTAGCCCCCGGTTTTGTATTTTCCCAAGGGTAACAGGAGAAATTGGACCCCAAAAGTTGTTGCCCAATGTGTCCTGAGTATGCTGATACCCCATATGTTGGGGTAAACCCCTGTTTGGGCGCACGGGAGAGCTCGGAAGGGAAGGAGCACTGTTTTACTTTTTCAAAGAAGAATTGACTGGAATTGAGATCGGATGCCATGTGGCGTTTGGAGAGCCCCTGATGTGCCTAAACAGTGGAAACCCCCCAATTATAACTGAAACCCTAATCCAAACACACCCCTAACCCTAATCCCAACGGTAACCCTAACCACACCCCTAACCCTGACACACCCCTAATCCCAACCCTATTCCCAACCGTAAATGTA
Organism: Ranitomeya imitator; assembly: GCF_032444005.1. Lineage (NCBI taxonomy): Eukaryota > Metazoa > Chordata > Amphibia > Anura > Dendrobatidae > Ranitomeya > Ranitomeya imitator. Next base: position 672,928,287 of record NC_091283.1, read on the forward strand.
ATCCTAACCCTAACTTTAGCCCCAACCCTAGCCCTAACCCTAATGGGAAAATAAAAATAAATACTTTTTTTTAATTTTTCCCTAACTAAGGGGGTGATGAAGGGGGGATTGATTTACTTTTATAGTGTTTTTTAGTGGATTTTTATGATTGGCAGCCGTCACACACTAAAAGACGCTTTTTATTGCAAAAAATATTTTTTTTGCGTTACCACATTTTGAGAGCTATAATTTTTCCATATTTTGGTCCACAGAGTCATGTGAGGTCTTGTTTTTTGCAGGACGAGTTGACGTTTTTATTGGTCACATTTTCGGGCACGTGAAATTTTTTGATCACTTTTTATTCCGATTTTTGTGAGGCAGAATGACCATAAACCAGCTATTCATGAATTTCTTTTGGTGGGGGCGTTTATACCGTTCCACGTCTGGTAAAACATTTTTTTTTTTTTTTTTACACACTAACATAGTTCCGGGGGGGGGGGAGGTGGGGCATCATGTTATAGTGTAAGATCGCTGATCTGACACTTTGCTGTGCACGGTGTCAGATCAGCGATCTGACGTGCACTCATAGAGGCTTCCCGGCGCCTGCTCTGAGCAGGCGCTGTGAAGCCACCTCCCTGCAGGACCCGGATGCAGCCCTGCGGCCATTTTGGATCCGGGCCTGCTGCAGGGTGGTAGGTAGGAGACCCTCGGAGCAACGCGATCACTTTGCGTTGCTCCGGGGGTCTCAGGGAAGCCCACAGGGAGCCCCCTCCCTCCGCGATGCTTCCCTATACCGACAGAACACTGCGATCATGTTTGATCGCAGTGTGTGGGGGATAATGTGCCGGGGCGGTCCGTGACCACTCCTGGCACATAGTGCCGGATGTCAGCTGCGATAGTCAGCTGACACCTGGCCGCTATCGGTCGCGCTCCCCCCGGGAGCGCGGCCGATTGCTATGATGTACTATCCCGTCGGTGGTCATACGGGCCCACCCCACCTCAACGGGATAGTACTTTACATGTCAGAAAGGGGTTAATTTTCACAAGGGTAACAGGAGAAAATGCACAATAAAATTTGTTGTGCGATTTCTCCTGAGTATGCTAATAGCCAATATGTGGTGAAAAACTACTATTTGTGCGCACAGCAGAGCTCCGAAGGGAAGGAGCACAATTTGAGTTTGAAGTGGGAAATTGGAACCAATAGCGGACGCCATGTTGTGTTTGGAGGGCCCCTAATGTGCCTAAACAGTGGAAACCCCCTATACATGGCCCTATTTTGTAAACTAGAGCACCCCATGGAACTTCTCTAGATGTGTGAGCACTTTGATCCCTCAAGGGCTTCACAGAATTTTATAATGTTGAGCCATGAAAATGAAAAAAATAATTTTTCTCACAAAAATGTTATTTTAGCCCCAAATTAATTATTTTCACAAGGGTAGCAAGAGAAAATGGACCCCAAAATTTGTTGTGCAATTTCTCCTGAGTACATCGATACCACATATGTGGAGAGAAATTACTGTTTGGGCTCACGGCATGGCTCGAAAAGGAAGGATCATTATTTGACACTATTACAATAATTGACTGGAATACAATACAATGACTAATACAATATTGACTGGAATCGATAGCGGACGTCATCTCACGTTTGGAGAGCCCCTGAGGTGCCTAAACAGAGGATAACCCACCTCCTTTTTAGAAACCTTGAATCCTTAGGGGCTTCACAGAATTTTATAATGTTCAGCCATGTAAATTAAAAAGAAAAAAATCACATTTTTCCCACAAAAATGTTGTTATAGACCCAATTTTTTTAATTTTCACAAGGGTAAATGGAGAAAATGGATGCCAAAATTTGTTTACCCCCCTAATTTTGCCACAAAAAACTGGGAAAACTTATTGACTCGAGTATAAGCCTAGGGTGGAAAATGCAGAGCTACCGGTTAATGTCAAAAATAAAAATAGATACCAATAAAAGTAAAATTAATTGAGACATCAGTAGGTTAAGTGTTTTTGAATATCCATATTGAATCAGGAGCTCCGTATAATGCTCCATACAGTTCATGATGGGCCCTTAAGATGCTCTATATAAGAATGTGCCACATATAATGCTCCATACAGTTCATTATTGCCCCATAGATGCTCCATATAAAGCTGTGCCCCATATACAATGCTCTGCACCGTTCATTCTTGCCCCATAGCTGTGCCATATAGTGCTCTGCACCGTTCATTATTGCCCCATAGCTGTGCCATATAATGCTCTGCACTGTTCATTTTTGTCCCATAGCTGTGCCATATAGTGCTCTGCACCGTTCATTTTTGTCCCATAGCTGTGCCATATAGTGCTCTGCACCGTTCATTTTTGTCCCATAGCTGTGCCATATAGTGCTCTGCACCGTTCATTTTTGTCCCATAGCTGTGCCATATAGTGCTCTGCACCGTTCATTTTTGTCCCATAGCTGTGCCATATAATGCTCTGCACCGTTCATTTTTGTCCCATAGCTGTGCCATATAGTGCTCTGCACCGTTCATTTTTGCCCCATAGCTGTGCCATATAGTGCTCTGCACCGTTCATTATTGCCCCATAGCTGTGCTATATAGTGCTCTGCACCGTTCATTATTGCCCCATAGCTGTGCCATATAGTGCTCTGCACCGTTCATTATTGCCCCATAGCTGTGCCATATAGTGCTCTGCACCGTTCATTTTTGTCCCATAGCTGTGCCCCATATAGTGCTCTGCACCGTTAATTATTGCCCCATAGCTGTGCCCCATATAGTGCTCTGCACCATTCATTATTTCCCCATAGATGCTCCACATAAATCTGTGCCATTGCTGCTGCTGCTGCAATTAAAAAAAAAAATACCATACTCCCCTTTCTTGCTTGCAGCTCCCGGTTTCTCGTTCCGGCGTCTCTCCGCACTGACTGATCAGGCAGAGGGCACCGCGCACACTATATGCGTCATCTCGCCCTCTGACCTGCACAGTCAGAGCGGAGAGACGCCGGGAAGATGGAGCGGCGCCCGACGGCTGGACCGGGGACAGGTAAATATGCGATACTTACGTGGTCCCGTCGTCCGGCTCCTTCTCCCGCACAGCTGGTCTTCGGTGCCTCAACTTCTTCCTCTATCAGCGGTCACCGTTACCGCTGATTAGAGAAATGAATATGTGGCTCCACCCCTATGCACCCTGAAGAAGCGGAAGTTAAACACGTGTTGGGGTGTGTGCGGTGTTCAGTGCTGTCCTATGGGTGAGAAATTCCTTATCCAGCACCTGCTCCTGACTTACTTTTGATCTGTATGGATAATGGGGACATAATGTGCGGTTACTATACCTATTTACTTAGATTGTCCTGAGAGCAAGCTGGTGGTTATATATTCCTCTCACCCATTTATGTACTCTTACAGTTGGGGTTACTTATATATGTATTGTTAGACACTGTTATCAGATGATGTTACGGTTAGAGTACCCCTGTACTTTGGATAGCCTGTCACTGCCTATATGCATCATTGCTTAGATTACCTGTCCAGTCATTTTGGATTTTATTGTGTGTTTCTATATTTGTGTATTATGTGGTAATAAAGTTTTGTACTTTTTTCTAAATCAGTTTATCCTTTTGATATTTGTTATCATTTAATTGATTTGCAGTTGGGAATTGTAACTCTTTTTTTTTTTCTTATGGTTACTGCATTGCTCTTTAGAGTTTTCCCCTAACATGGTCCTTACTAGTGTTGAGCATTCCGATACTGCAAGTATCGGGTATCGGCCGATACTTGCGGTATCGGAATTCCGATACCGAGTTCCGATACTTTTGTGGTATCGGGAATCGGTATCGGATCCATAGTGATGTGTAAAATAAAGAATTAAAATAAAAAATATTGATATATTCACCTCTCCGGCGGCCCCTGGACATCACCGCTGGTAACCGGCAGGCTTCTTTGTTTAAAATGAGCGCGTTTAGGACCTGAGAATGACGTCGCGGCTTCTGATTGGTCGCGTGGCGGTCACATGAGCGGCACGCGACCAATCAGAAGCCGCGACGTCATTCTCCGGTCCTAAACGCGCTCATTTTAAACAAAGAAGCCTGCCGGTTACCCGCGGTGATGTCCAGGGGCCGCCGGAGAGGTGAATATATCAATATTTTTTATTTTAATTCTTTATTTTACACATTAATATGGATCCCAGGGCCTGAAGGAGAGTTTCCTCTCCTTCAGACCCTGGGAACCATCAGGATACCTTTCGATACTTGGTGTCCCATTGACTTGTATTGGTATCGGATATCGGTATCGGCGATATCCGATACTTTTCGGGTATCGGCCGATACTATCCGATACCGATACTTTCAAGTATCGGACGGTATCGCTCAACACTAGTCCTTACATATTCTCAGTTCTGGTATATGTATATAAAATATGCGATACTTACCTGGTCCCGGCGTCCGGCTCCTTCTCCCGCACAGCTGGTCTTCGGTGCCGCAGCTTCTTCCTCTATCAGCGGTCACCGTTACCGCTGATTAGAGAAATGAATGTGGCTCCACCCCTATGGGAGGTGGAGCCGCGTATTAATTTCTCTAATGAGCGGTCCCACCTGACCGCTGACAGGAAGAGCTGCAGCACCCAAAGACAGTGTGACAGGCAGGGGCAGCGTCAGGATCGCTGGGACTAGGTAAGTATGCCCTCACCCCCTCACCCGCCGACCCTGCCACCCACCTTGACTCGAGTATAAGCCGAGAGGGGCACTTTCAGCCCAAAAATTTGGGCTGAAAATCTCGGCTTATACTCGAGTAAATACGGTATTTTTGTTGATTCAGCTGCATGATTTACATCTGTTAGCCAGCATAAGTACATGTGGGGGTTGCCTGTTTGCTAGGGAATCCCCACATGTAATCAAGCTGGCTAACAGATGTAAATCATTCAGCTGCGGCGATGAAAACTAAATCTTCGAGCACTAAAAAATATTCGGAGGACACCCGAGCATGCTCGAGAAATCTCGAGTAACGAGTATACTCACTCATGACTACTTAACAACTTTGGGACCTAATCCCATCAGGTTCCGATTGTCACCTGTCAGAGCTACTGCTCTGCATCGGAATCGCAGCGCTTGTAGGACCCTTGCTGCATTTTTATTTCTTTACAGTTTTTACAGATCCACTTAATTAATTTTATATTTTCATAGATTGGACTTTTCTGAACACACTGTTACTAAATATATATGCTGCTATATATACTACTGCTACTGTATAAAGCTATACTATACTCCTAATAGCCAGATTCCTACTCCACACTGATGAGGGGCAAAAACCCGAAACAGCTTTCTGTGGATGGATACCATGCTTGGCATAGGTGGCTTTCCTTCATAGGATGCTGCCCTTCCCGTGGTTGTTCCTTCCCGGGGAAAGGCCTGGCTATTCACTGCTTGCGTCGAGAAACACGTGATGGTGTCTCCGCAGCTTCTTTACATGCATCTGCATATTTCCCCTAAGGGATGGGGGCAGTGTTCTGGAATCACTGCGTTGAGAAACACGTGATGGTGTCTCCGCGGTGTTGGATGTTTTGGTCTCCCCGAGGCCAATCATCTGTGCCTTTATAGCCTTTTTACTAGGCACTGCTCCTAATAGCCAGATTCCTACTCCACACTGATGAGGGGCAAAAACCCGAAACAGCTGTCTGTGGATGGATACCATGCTTGGCATAGGTGGCTTTCCTTCATAGGATGCTGCCCTTCCCGTGGTTGTTCCTTCCCGGGGAAAGACCTGGCTATTCACTGCTTGCGTCGAGAAACACGTGATGGTGTCTCCGCAGCTTCTTTACATGCATCTGCATATTTCCCATAAGGGATGGGGGCAGTGTTCTGGAATCACTGCGTTGAGAAACACGTGATGGTGTCTCCGCGGTGTTGGATGTTTTGTTCTCCCCGAGGCCAATCATCTGTGCCTTTAAAGCTATACTATAGCATAATATTCCTGTATATAGTAAAAATCCCTGTCTTCCATGATGCCTAGCCACAGGCTGGACATCACAGAAGCGATCACATGTTTAAAGCTGATGGCTATCCTTAGATTACAATTCTGCAGAAACTCTACGTGACAGCAGGTGCATAATCGCAAGTATGTGAGTTACGGCATACGGTACATGCGATCATGTGCCGATTAAATGGATGCGGCGTTCCTCAAAGTAAGTGTCTTGAATAAGGCCAAACATACCGTAGTCTAGTTGGAATGTGGCCGAAAGTATGCAAATTGCATACTCGTGGTCACATGAGTGCCTGCTCCAGGCGCTGGCATCAAATAATCCTTAGTGTGAAGTGAACATGTAGCTTGAGGTCGAACAAGCCCTTTAAATGCCACTGTCAGCACTTGACAGCAGCATTTGAGAGGTTAAAGTGAACCCGTCACCAGGTTTTCCCCATATAAGGTATGGCCAGCACTTGTAAGCCTCATGTTACAGTATATTAGAATGCTGTATATATGTCCCCAATACCCTTTTTACAGCACAAAAAATAGCTTTTATTATGCTCTCAGAATACGCCGTCCTATCCGGTGGGCGTCTCTGGTCTTGATCCTACTCTGTTATGCTGTGCTATCAGGCAACACAGTGTGCAGTAATCAGCGCACATACAGTGATATGGCAATAACCCAAAAACAATAGAACAAGCTCTGAGACGTGGAATCTCTGCAGACTGCAATACCTGAACCTATCCTCACACAACTAAAAGCAGCAGTGGATTGCGCCTAACACTACCTATGCAACTCGGCACTGCCTGAGGAGCTGACTAGCCTGAAGATAGAAATACAAGCCTGACTTGCCTCAGAGAAATACCCCAAAGGAATAGGCAGCCCCCCACATATAATGACTGTTAGCAAGATGAAAAGACAAAACGTAGGAATGAAATAGATTCAGCAAAGTGAGGCCCGATATTCTAGACAGAGCGAGGATAGCAAAGAGAACTATGCAGTCTACAAAAAACCCTAAAGCAGAACCACGCAAAGGGGGGCAAAAAGACCCACCGTGCCGAACTAACGGCACGGCGGTGCACCCTTTGCGTCTCAGAGCTTCCAGCAAAAGAGAATAGCACAGCTGGACAGAAAAAACGGAAACAAAAACAAAGTAACACTTATCTAGCAGAGCAGCAGGCCACAGGAAAGATGCAGTAGCTCAGATCCAACACTGGAACATTGACAAGGAGCAAGGAAGACAGACTCAGGTGGAGTTAAATAGCAAGGCAGCCAACGAGCTCACCAAAACACCTGAGGGAGGAAGCCCAGAGGCTGCAATACCACTTGTGACCACAGGAGTGAATTCAGCCACAGAATTCGCAACAGTACCCCCCCTTGAGGAGGGGTCACTGAACCCTCACCAGAACCCCCAGGCCGACCAGGATGAGCCACATGAAAGGCACAAACAAGATCTGGGGCATGGACATCAGAGGCAAAAACCCAGGAATTATCCTCCTGAGCATAACCCTTCCATTTGACCAGATACTGGAGTTTCCGTCTAGAGACACGAGAATCCAAAATTTTCTCCACAATATACTCCAATTCCCCCTCCACCAAAACAGGGGCAGGAGGCTCCACAGATGGAACCATAGGTGCCACGTATCTTCTCAACAACGACCTATGGAATACATTATGTATGGAAAAGGAGTCTGGGAGGGTCAGACGAAAAGACACCGGATTGAGAATCTCAGAAATCCTATACGGACCAATAAAACGAGGTTTAAATTTAGGAGAGGAAACCTTCATAGGAATATGACGAGAAGATAACCAAACCAGATCCCCAACACGAAGTCGGGGACCCACACGGCGTCTACGATTAGCGAAAAGCTGAGCCTTCTCCTGGGACAAGGTCAAATTGTCCACTACCTGAGTCCAGATCTGCTGCAACCTGTCCACCACAGAATCCACACCAGGACAGTCCGAAGACTCAACCTGTCCTGAAGAGAAACGAGGATGGAATCCAGAATTGCAGAAAAATGGAGAGACCAAGGTAGCCGAGCTGGCCCGATTATTAAGGGCGAACTCAGCCAACGGCAAAAATGACACCCAATCATCCTGGTCAGCAGAAACAAAACATCTCAGATATGTTTCCAAGGTCTGATTGGTTCGTTCGGTCTGGCCATTAGTCTGATTATGGAAGGCCGAGGATAAAGATAGGTCAATGCCCATCCTACCACAAAAGGCTCGCCAGAACCTCGAGACAAACTGGGAACCTCTGTCAGAAACAATATTCTCAGGAATGCCATGCAAACGAACCACATGCTGGAAGAACAAAGGCACCAAATCAGAGGAGGAAGGCAATTTAACCAAGGGCACCAGATGGACCATTTTAGAAAAGCGATCACAGACCACCCAAATGACCGACATCTTTTGAGAAACGGGAAGGTCAGAAATGAAATCCATCGAAATATGTGTCCAAGGCCTCTTCGGGACCGGCAAGGGCAAAAGCAACCCACTGGCACGTGAACAGCAGGGCTTAGCCCTAGCACAAATCCCACAGGACTGCACAAAAGCACGCACATCCCGTGACAGAGATGGCCACCAGAAGGATCTAGCCACTAACTCTCTGGTACCAAAGATTCCTGGATGACCAGCCAGCACCGAACAATGAAGTTCAGAGATAACTTTACTAGTCCACCTATCAGGGACAAACAGTTTCTCGGCCGGACAACGATCAGGTTTATTAGCCTGAAATTTCTGCAACACTCTCCGCAAATCAGGAGAGATGGCAGACACAATGACTCCTTCCTTGAGGATACTCGCCGGCTCAGATAACCCCGGAGAGTCGGGCACAAAACTCCTAGACAGAGCATCCGCCTTCACATTTTTAGAGCCCGGAAGGTACGAAATCACAAAATCAAAACGAGCAAAAAATAACGACCAACGGGCCTGTCTAGGATTCAAGCGCTTGGCAGACTCGAGATAAGTAAGATTCTTATGATCAGTCAATACCACCACGCGATGCTTAGCTCCCTCAAGCCAATGACGCCACTCCTCGAATGCCCACTTCATGGCCAGCAACTCTCGGTTGCCCACATCATAATTACGCTCAGGAGCAGAAAATTTCCTGGAAAAGAAAGCACATGGTTTCAACACTGAGCAACCAGAACCTCTCTGTGACAAAACCGCCCCTGCTCCAATCTCAGAAGCATCAACCTCGACCTGGAACGGAAGAGAAACATCTGGTTGACACAACACAGGGGCACAGCAAAAACGACGCTTCAACTCCTGAAAAGCTTCCACGGCAGCAGAAGACCAATTAACCAAATCAGCATCCTTCTTGGTCAAATCGGTCAATGGTCTGGCAATGCTAGAAAAATTACAGATGAAGCGACGATAAAAATTAGCAAAGCCCAGGAATTTCTGCAGACTTTTCAGAGATGTCGGCTGAGTCCAATCCTGGATGGCCTGGACCTTAACCGGATCCATCTCGATAGTAGAAGGGGAAAAGATGAACCCCAAAAATGAAACTTTCTGCACACCGAAGAGACACTTTGATCCCTTCACGAACAAGGAATTAGCACGCAGTACCTGGAAAACCATTCTGACTTGCTTCACATGAGACTCCCAATCATCAGAGAAGATCAAAATGTCATCCAAGTAAACAATCAGGAATTTATCCAGATACTCACGGAAAATGTCATGCATAAAAGACTGAAAAACAGATGGAGCATTGGCAAGTCCGAACGGCATCACCAGATACTCAAAATGACCCTCGGGCGTATTAAATGCCGTTTTCCATTCATCTCCCTGCCTGATTCTCACCAGATTATACGCACCACGAAGATCAATCTTAGTAAACCAACTAGCCCCCTTAATCCGAGCAAACAAGTCAGATATCAATGGCAAGGGATACTGAAACTTAACAGTGATCTTATTAAGAAGGCGATAATCAATACACTGTCTTAGCGAACCATCCTTTTTGGCTACAAAAAAGAACCCTGCTCCCAATGGTGATGACGATGGGCGAATATGTCCCTTCTCCAGGGATTCTTTCACATAACTGCGCATAGCGGTGTGTTCAGGCACGGACAAATTAAATAAACGACCCTTAGGGAATTTACTACCAGGAATCAAATTGATAGCACAATCACAATCCCTATGCGGAGGTAGGGCATCAGACTTGGGCTCTTCAAATACATCCTGAAAGTCAGACAAGAACTCTGGGATGTCAGAAGGAATGGATGACGAAATAGACAAAAATGGAACATCACCATGTACTCCCTGACAACCCCAGCTGGTTACCGACATAGAGTTCCAATCTAATACTGGATTATGGGTTTGTAGCCATGGCAACCCCAACACGACCACATCATGCAGATTATGCAGTACCAGAAAGCGAATAACTTCCTGATGTGCAGGAGCCATGCACATGGTCAGCTGGGCCCAGTACTGAGGCTTATTCATGGCCAAAGGTGTAGCATCAATTCCTCTCAACGGAATAGGACACCGCAAAGGCTCCAAGAAAAATCCACAACGTTTAGCATAATCCAAATCCATCAGATTCAGGGCAGCGCCTGAATCCACAAACGCCATGACAGAATACGATGACAAAGAGCATATCAAGGTAATGGACAGAAGGAATTTGGACTGTACAGTACCAATGACGGCAGAGCTATCGAACCGCCTAGTGCGCTTAGGACAATTAGAAATAGCATGAGTGGAATCACCACAGTAGAAACACAGCCTGTTCAGACGTCTGTGTTCTTGCCGTTCAACTTTAGTCATAGTCCTGTCGCACTGCATAGGCTCAGGTTTACTCTCAGACAATACCGCCAGATGGTGCACAGATTTACGCTCGCGCAAGCGACGACCGATCTGAATGGCCAAGGACATAGACTCATTCAAACCAGCAGGCATAGGAAATCCCACCATGACATCCTTAAGAGCTTCAGAGAGACCCTTTCTGAACCAAGCCGCCAGTGCAGATTCATTCCACAGAGTGAGTACTGACCACTTCCTAAATTTCTGACAATATACTTCTACATCATCCTGACCCTGGCATAAAGCCAGCAAATTTTTCTCAGCCTGATCCACTGAATTAGGCTCATCGTAAAGCAATCCAAGCGCCTGGAAAAACGCATCAACATTACTCAATGCAGGGTCTCCTGGCGCAAGAGAAAACGCCCAGTCCTGTGGGTCGCCGCGCAAAAAAGAAATAATAATCAAAACCTGTTGAATAGGATTACCAGAAGAATGAGGTTTCAAGGCCAGAAATAGCTTACAATTATTTTTGAAGCTCAGGAACTTAGTTCTATCTCCAAAAAACAAATCAGGAATAGGAATTCTTGGTTCTAGCATAGATTTCTGATCAATTGTATCTTGAATCTTTTGTACATTTATAACGAGATTATCCATTGAGGAGCACAGAGCCTGAATATCCATGTCCACAGCTGTGTCCTGAAGCACTCTAATGTCTAGGGGAAAAAAAAAAAAAACTGAAGACAGAGCTGAGGAAAAAAAAAAAATGATGTCAGGACTTCTTTTTTCCCTCTATTGAGAATCATTGGTTGGGCTCCTTGTACTGTTATGCTGTGCTATCAGGCAACACAGTGTGCAGTAATCAGCGCACATACAGTGATATGGCAATAACCCAAAAACAATAGAACAAGCTCTGAGACGTGGAATCTCTGCAGACTGCAATACCTGAACCTATCCTCACACAACTAAAAGCAGCAGTGGATTGCGCCTAACACTACCTATGCAACTCGGCACTGCCTGAGGAGCTGACTAGCCTGAAGATAGAAATACAAGCCTGACATGCCTCAGAGAAATACCCCAAAGGAATAGGCAGCCCCCCACATATAATGACTGTTAGCAAGATGAAAAGACAAAACGTAGGAATGAAATAGATTCAGCAAAGTGAGGCCCGATATTCTAGACAGAGCGAGGATAGCAAAGAGAACTATGCAGTCTACAAAAAACCCTAAAGCAGAACCACGCAAAGGGGGGCAAAAAGACCCACCGTGCCGAACTAACGGCACGGCGGTGCACCCTTTGCGTCTCAGAGCTTCCAGCAAAAGAGAATAGCACAGCTGGACAGAAAAAACGGAAACAAAAACAAAGTAACACTTATCTAGCAGAGCAGCAGGCCACAGGAAAGATGCAGTAGCTCAGATCCAACACTGGAACATTGACAAGGAGCAAGGAAGACAGACTCAGGTGGAGTTAAATAGCAAGGCAGCCAACGAGCTCACCAAAACACCTGAGGGAGGAAGCCCAGAGGCTGCAATACCACTTGTGACCACAGGAGTGAATTCAGCCACAGAATTCACAACACTACTCCTCCTCTTTTCTTGCGATTGCTATCCTCCTTACTTGCTTTGTGTTGAGGACACGTCCTACAAAATCCACACAGTGTCCTCCATCACACTCCTTTGGTGGATATACTTCTTTCTGGCCATATTTTATATTTTTCCCCATTTTTCTGTTTCTTTCATAAATAAATGCAATTAATATCGAAGAAATTTTACCACTGACATGAAGTACAATATGTCACGAAAAAAACATTCTCAGAATCAGCGGTATTCGTTAAAGTGTTCCAGAGTTATAACCTCATAAATTGACAGGGTTCAGAATTCTAAAAATTAGCCTGGTCATTAAGCTGCAAATTGGCTCCGTCACTACGGGGTTAAAAGCAATGAATGGAAGTTGGGGAGCGATTTTGTGAGTGTTATGAGGATATCATTGGCAAAATGGATAATTTGAATTATTTGTCTTTAACCCGGACTCTCCTAATGACTGGTGATGAAAAGTAGGGGGGAAAGCGGGCCCCCGTCTGGTGCAGTTTTTAATTTTAATTGGTTTAGAGGAGCTATGAGGAAGATATATCATAGCTTAGGGGCTAGCGTATAACCCCTCAGCCGCTTTTATAAAAGGGTCCCCTATGCCATGTCTCCCAAAGGGTTTATGCATAAAGGGCCAACTAAGGCAATCAAACGCCTTTTCAGGGTCGAGACTCAGGAGGAGAGTAGATTCTCCAGATTTTTTTTGACTGTTTCTATGAGATCGACTGCCCTTCTGATGTTGTAGCCACCTTGTCTAAAAAGGGACAAATCCCACCTGGTCTTTGTGGATCAAATAACGTAACCATTGATTCAGGCGTATTGCTAACATGTTTGAAAATATTTTAACATCAGAATTGAGAAGGGCAATTGTTCTAGTTTTTTAGGCTCCCTGGGAACAGAAGAAATTAGAATTATTATAATATGCAACAATTAAAGTGATCAGAAAATTAACTGATAAGGGGAAAAGAAAGTCCCGGGAACTAAATGGTTAATCTTATAGTCATGTGGGCCATATCACAAAGCATTACAAAACTTAGATATAATATCCCTATACTACCACAATGGAAAGCCAGTGTACAGAGAAAAAATTAAGCAGACTTTGTTTGTCAGGTGGGTTCTTGTCTTCATTGGTCTTTCTCGTTTCTTTTGATTTGTTTGCCACCCTAGGGGAGGCTTAGGTGATGGTAATCTTAGTTCCCCAGTCCGAGATCTCTGGAAGCAAAATCTCAGAGTTTTTTAGTAGGAAGGCAAGTCACTATGAACTTTCAAGGTTGCTGATTGCCCCTTCCCTCTAGCTGTAAGAGAGAATGGGAATTCACATCAATAAATGATTTGTCTCTGCCAGATAGTGGAAATGAGGGGGCAATAATGTCGCCTTTTCTGCAGTGTTATCCAGGATAGATCCAGGAACAGCTGGAAAGATGATCCTTTATAGTCGAGATTTCGCAGTGTACATGCTTTGGAGCCTAGAGCATCTTTAGTAGCAAAGTCATTATTATTATTTATTTATATAGCACCATTAATTCCATGGTGCTGTACATGAGAAGAGGTTACATACAGAGTTCTAGATGTCGTTTACAGTAAACAAATTTACAATGACAGACTGGTACAGAGGGGACTTGCATTCTACGGGAACGGAGCATATAATGTCACATGGTAAGGCTGAGGATCCCTATGTCCACAGAGCACGATGAGCTCTATCTAGCTTAACTTTGAATTTTGTATGTATTTGGAAGGCCTAGGATTCTATGGAAGATGGATTCCATGATTTTTGGGAGGTCCTCGCTTCCATCTTGTTTGGGAAGGTCCCTTAATTGGATATTATTGCATCTTCCTCTATTATCGAGGTCCTCCAGATGCCTATTAGCAGCCTCAAGAGCTTCTGCATGAGTGGACATGGATTATTGGAGCAGAGACAAAGGGTTACGTGTCTTGTCGTGGGCTCCTTCGAATGACACGTTCTGCAGTAAGTTTAATGTCTTGATCTGGGATCTGCATGTAGATTTTACCTCCAGATGAGGGTCCTAAAATCCTCATTAGTGGATATTTGTTGTAAGTAGGCATGTATTTTCTCAGGAATAGAGGATCTTAAAGGAGAATTAGTAATGGAAGCAGTGGAGTCAAGGTTATTGTTCTATTGTTCTGAATCCTCCATAAGGCCAAAAAGAAACGAGGTTGTTCCTAGGTCCTCTGGAGGGTCAGTTCGACCTGCAGAGGTGAGTGTCCTTATTTACGCCCTTTTATGGAAGTCTTTGTGGTTTGGAGGCATATTGGTTCACGGGATTTTGCTATAGGGTTTCCAGAAGCTTCTGTTGAAGATATGCAGATTTCTTTCTTAGGGAGTTTGTCCGATGATGGGTTATATTCCAGAGCTGAGGAAAAGAGATTTGAGGTAAGTATCACTGTCTCAGGGTATCCCTGATGAGAAGATAGAACAGAAGTTTGGTGGAATTTTGTTGTACCTGCTTTTTCAATGATGCATAGGGTTGTTTAACCAGTAATATTTGCAGAGTAAGAAGGTGTCAGGGCTCCAAGGTTGTCTTGAGAAAGGTCTGGTGGCGCACTACAATTTTGTGTCATTGGAGCAATCTGCGTGGAGGAGCGCCTTGGATTGAGCGATTCTCCGCTTTGAGAATTGTCGGGTCCACAAAGGAAATTGTCTAAAGTCCCAGAATTAGTTAATGAGGTCTGCGGGGATCCCGTTTTTTTTCCTGGACGTCTTTTTGTCCATTAGTTCTGGGGTAGGGATGGTGCGTAGCCCCTTTTATTTATGTTTTGATGATGGGTAGTAGAATCAGTGTCCTACATGTCAGTTTTCTCTTTCATTCAGATATTCCTGTGCTTTAAGGACTTCATAGTAGAATAGGGTATAGTGAAGACCATTAAAGTGTTGTCACAGTTTGTCACTTATACTTTGAAATAAAGATGTGGTAAACCAAATAGGCCACTTGATGACAGCAGAGAGCTAGAGAAGAGCCATTTATAATAAGGAAAGGCTCTTAGGCCTTTTTTCGCAATGTAATACATTATAAGATTGTCAAAGTTTGAATAAACACCCCCCACACGCTAAAACTGTACCTCAGTCAATAGAGCAACGTTTTCCCCTCCACTTTGCTCTGAGGATGGGGTGTCACTGCCAACGTTAAGCAGCAGGGAGCCAGCTGTGAATCAGCATTACATCAGCAAACACTCCAACATCAGAGCAGAGCAGAGCAAAAGAAAATATGATGCTCTTGTTGAAGTGATGTTTCAGGAAGCTGGAGAATCGCCATCCGGCAGAAATAGTTGCCGGGTAGAAAAGGCAGTATATTCTTTGCCCCATAGGAATAGTACACAACACTTTTTTATACAAGAAAATATAAACTGAAATTGGCACTTACTGCGGGGACAGTTTAAAGTCAATAGAAAAACTTTGCG